>NC_040093.1:44162782-44465812 GCF_003369695.1 Bos indicus x Bos taurus
GAAGTACTTCTTTCCCAATTTGGAACCAGTTCATTGTTCCACGTCCGGTTCTAAATGTTGCTTCTTGACCTGCATATGGGTTTCTCAGGAGGCAAGTAAGGTGGTCTGGTATTCCCATCTCTTTAGGAATTTTCCACAGTTTGTTGTGATCGACACAGTCAAAGGCTTTAGCATAGTCAATGAAGCAAAAGTAGATGTTTTTCTGGAATTCCCTTGCTTTCTGTATGTTCCAACAGATATTGGTAGTTTGATCTCTGTTTCCTCTACCTTTTCTAAATGCAGCAGGTCCATCTGGAAGTTCTCAATTCAAGTAGTGTTGAAGCCTAGCTTGAAAGATTTGGGCATTACGTTGCTAACATGTGAAATGAGTGTAGTTGTGCAGTAGTTTGAACATTCTTTGGCATTGTCCTTCTTTGGGATTGGAATGAAAACTTTTTCAGTCCTGTGGCCACTGCTAAGTTTTCCAAATTTGCTGGCATATTGAGTGCCACACTTAAACAGCATAATCTTTTAGGATTTTAAATAGCTCAGCTGGAATTCCATCACCTCCACTAACTTTGTTCATATGACAGGTGTTCAGAATATATTTACTGAATTCATAAACAAATGAATGTCTTATAAACAAAGCTGTCAGAACTACAACTATATTAGTGCTTAGCATATAGTATGCTCTCAAAAATTTCTATCTACCTTATAAAAAGAAAACTCAAACCCCTCTGTTCAACATGAGTTTAACCTAAATCAAATACCAAGCAAGGACCACATTTTATTTCGTACATAACATAGCACCACATGAAATACTAGATGGTGACAAAGTACTTATGAAAGTGAATCAAAAATTTCTGGATCTCAAGGTTCTAACACAAAAACCCAACTAAGAAATTACAAATAGTACTCAGATCCATTACATTGCATAGTATAAGCAAAGCAAATGAGCTCCTTAAAGAAATGGCTGATTCCAGGTCTGAGGCAAAGCAATTAAATACATCTTCTTACACCAGAAAGTAGAAGTATTTAGAGAAGAAAGAGGACACATTAGAAGGGCACAGGGTTGGCTTGCAAAGATTCCCACTGGCAAATATTCAAAAAGAATAAGGGCAAATGACTATAACATATTCAGTGTTTTTTAACCTATGGATCCAACTCTTTATAGCCAAATCCCACTTACTAATTAAAAAGGAGTGAAGGTAATTTTAGAAAGAAACAAAGTGTAGTCACTCGGTTGTGTCTGACTCTTTGCAATCCCATGGACATCAGGCCCCTCCTCCATGGGATTTTCTGGGCAAGAGTACTGGAATGGGTTGCCATTTCCTTCTCCAGGGAATCTTCCTGACCCAGGCATTGAACCCAAGTCTCTCGCATTACAGACAGACGCTTTACCGTCTGAGCCACCAGGGAAGTCTGAAGGTAATTTTAATAGGTGATAAAACTTAGCATCACCATTAATGAGACAAACTCCTAATATGACCTAATGTGACCCAAGAGAAGTACATCTATGTGGCACCCTCACCAAGAAATGTTTAATTTGAAGTATGAAGAAACAATTAGATAAAAACAGACAGGGTCTAGACTTTTTTAAAAAATGATGACATTGGAAAAGAAAACAAAAAGGCATGAAAACCCCTGTATTAGGATACAGAATATTAACAAGACATAACTAAATGCAATGCCTGATCTTTGACTGGATCCTGTATTTTAAAATAAATATCTATAAAAATTACTAGGATAATTAAAAGGTATCTGAATTTTGGTCATATGATATTGTTATTGACGATAAGTTTTATTACATAGGAAAAGTAACTTTTATTTAAAATGAAAACAGAGTAAGAAGACAAATGAAGCAAGCAAAAAACTAGTGAGTCTATGTGATGGTACATGGATGTCCACTATATTATCCTTTCAACTCCTAAGTTGACTTTATTTTTTTCCTAAATAAAAAGTCAGGAAAAGTAAATATTACTATAAATATAAACAGTTTAAAAATTCATAATATTCATATTTCTAATATTGCTTAAGTTTACTGAAAGTCATCTTTATTCTTGCAATATAACAAAAATACAGATTTGCAAGCGTAGCCTTAGAGGTCTCTTTGTATTTGTAATGTCAGTACCCAGCACAGTACCTGATATATAAACACCAGGTGCTCAATGAATATATTTGTTGTTTATGCTCTTATGAGTTGATGTGGTAAAAAACACAATGAATTTAAAGATTTTTAGATAGGTTACTTTCCCTCTTGATACCTCAAGTACTTAATCTATAAACTCTGAGAAATAATACCAACTTATATATACCTCAGGTTATTACTAAAAAATTCAAACAATGTAAGTAAACCACTTAAAATATTATGCAAATGTTTTATTATTTCTATTTCTAATTAAATTCAATGTTTATTTACCACATTAATTTTTAAAAATTACTTCTGAAAGTCTTACTTTCATTTGAGGTATTTAGAGGGAAAAAATCCTAGGAAATTTATCTAGCAATGTAATCTTTTAAGTATAATGTATCTCTCAGTAATTACTTATGTCTCTTTTGACATAAAAAAAAAAAAAAGTAGTGCTAAAAGTTGAATCACATAGTTTTTTTTAAAACAGTTCTGTAACATAATAGTTTGTAATAAAATTAAACAGATTAGAAGCTCAAAAGAAAAGGGCCTGCTTTCTTGACTCTGCCATTTACAAGAGCAGTTGGATATTATATGTACATACATTATAATACGGATATAAACGCATACAAAGGATCAAGTAGATACAGAATGACAAAATGTCCTGTAACAAAGAGTTAATCTTAGAAACTCAGAGGAATACCTTCTTTAAATAGGATGGATCAAGGAAATGAATTGTTTATAATTATCACTCATTCAAAATCACTTAGTTGGAGAGCTAAGGAGTGATAGAAACCTGTCAACTGAATCACAACTGAAAAGAGAACACCTCTGAAATTACAATACAGATCAATGGGAAAGTATGACTTAATTTTCAGTTTGAGTTGTTCAAAGGCAAAGGACCATATCTGGTTCATTTTTGCAACCTCAGTGCCCAGCACAATCTCTTACACCTGCTGCTGCTGCTGCCAAGTCGCTTCAGTAGTATCCGACTCTGTGCAACCCCATAGACGGCAGCCCACCAAGCTCCCTCGTCCCTGGGATTCTCCAAGCAACAACACTGGAGTGGGTTGCCATTTCCTTCTCCAATGCATGAAAGTGAAAAGTGAAAGTGAAGTCGTTCAGTTGTGTCTGACTCTTAGCGACCCCATGGACTGCAGCCTACCAGGCTCCTCTGTCCATGGGATTTTTCAGGCAAGAGTACTGGAGTGGGGTGCCATCACCTTCTCCATCTTACACCTGGTAGATACCTAATAAATGCTGAACAAACAGAAGCAGCAAAAATGCAACATTTCTAAAACACGGATGTTACACAAAATTCAGTCATTCACACATACACAGTTTATATCTATATTTGACAGATACAATAAGTGTGCATTTTTTAACACTAGAAGTATGGTTAAAAACTTAAAATACATTGAAAGATATACAAAAAAAATCCCACACAAAAACAAAACTGAGCAACTCAAAAAATATCAATACTTATAACACATTAATTTTAAATGCCTGGCCATTCTCATTTCTGATCACGCTTAAATACTATAGCGTTTAAACTATAAGAAGGAATGTTAGCCAGTTGTATGACAGCAAGCAAAATGACCTGTTTTTGCTTTTTGTATTAGGATAGGGTGAAATATTATCCAGCTCTAAAATTCTATAATTCTAGGAAATGTTCAACATAAACTCTTCAGGTACACAAGTGTACATTAATCTAGCAAAAAACTTTGCTTAAAGATTGGCTCTTAGCCCTTATTACCTCATAATAACTTTAAATGCAATATAATCCATAAAAATATTGAATCACTATGTTGTATACCTGAAATGAATATAATATTGCAAATAATATAAAACGTCAATACAAAAAAGACTACCCTCCTTTCATAATTTGTAAGGTATTATTTGCATAATAAATGTGCAAGTTATTATTTGCATAGTTGCCTATAGTAAATTACCAGATTTTATTTAACTGAAAACTGCAGTCTAAGCTTCCTGTGTGCTTACCATCTCCTTCCATGTATTATTGATAGCATATTGCATTAAAATATTTCAGTAGTTTAAAATCATTTCAGTCCAACTATCCAAATAAAGAAACCTGATCTCTCATATTTAAATATTCCAAAGTATTCATATTATCATAACAGGAATAAAGTTTGATGGTTCAGTAGCCCCAAACACAATTTTTTCAATTTCAGACATTAATAAGGATAAATGACTGAGTAGTTCTAAGGCATTTGGGAATGCACCTCAATAAAATTAACTACAATGCTATAGCTGTAACTTATATGATCAACTGCACTTTCATTTAAAAAAATAGCAAGAAAGAGTAAAACACAAAAGCAAAAAAACTGAATACAATAAACTCTGTTAGACCTACTTTGAAGTTTGGCTTGAATCTCATACTCTTCACACACTGCACAAATCCACAAATTTCTCACCAACTGCCGCCTCTTCCCCACCCCTGGAATTCACTTCCTGTTCACCTCTCACCCTTAAGTATGCAAGTTAGAAGTCAACAGCCTTAAAGCTACTGTTAACAACTAGAATGTCATTACTCAGTGCAGAACTCAATCCCTCTAATACAATATAATACACAGTTTAATAATTAAGATATTTCAGAAGTAGCTAATATTACACAAATTTCCAGTCCAAACAGAACATTTTAATCTAGAAGATTCAACAGAAATGTCAAAACGAAAAAACTTAGTCCACTTTATCTGAAAAAACAAAAACCAACTGAACAGGAAATTCCTTCACAGAATTCTATTTTGTGTATTAGCTTAGACAACTAAGAATTTTGCAACTTCTTATAAGCAATAGCATACCAAATGTATAAAGATGCAAATAAATTTTGATAAATAGAGGGATGTTACTTTATAAGAATTTAAATTATTCAATAAAACAATCTAAATACTAGTTAGGTCATTTTTTTCTCTTCTTTTTGTCTGGGACATAAATGGAATGACAAATTTTGAAATTACTCATTATATGTTGGCTTTTTGATGTAGGAAAAGTTACCACTATTAACAAAACCCCAAACCAAAAATAACTAGCAAAGACCTCAGGATCCTCGGAACTCAATGGCTTTGAGCAAAGTATAGCAAATTTCTTGCTTTAGATTTACATTCAGTTTTAGGAAGTTTTCCGCTTTGTTTTTTAATAGTAATTTCATTTACAGGAAAAATTAGTTGTGCTTCTAAGATAACTTTCAAATATCTAAAATCCTTACTTAAGTGAGGGTGATTCCTGGAGGTGTAACAATAATCATTACAAATTTGAACATATAGGACCTCCCTATAAAACTTTAAGAGTTTTTTCATCTTTTCTTAACTGATCATTCTACCACCATTACCATCACTCTTGGGGTGGGGGTTGGGAGAAAGCCATATAATTAAAGGTTTTAAAGCTTAATAGAACATACTTCCACTATCTGGAAAATTTACCCATCTGTGATAAATAATTCCCAGGTATTCCTGGATAGCAGGTAACTTGTCACATATCTTTACCTTTCTTCATTATTTGTAATTGCCACTCAGGAGCTAAACAGGCAATATGAATAATACATCTCACTAAGAAACTCAAAATTACAACCACAGAATAGCTGAAAAGAACCTACCAATTTAGTCCATTTTCCACCTCCTGGCTTTCAGTGCAAGTGTTTTACTTCAAACTTCCTTATACTAATCTACTTTTCTGTGACTTCCACTTGGTAGATGCAATTCTAGCCTCTAAGGTTCTTCAAATATTTGAAGGTAATTATGAGGTTTACCTTTAGGGCATTTGTTATTATCATCTAAAACACAGTCTTATTCTTTAAAAAGTCAAAACACTTTTGGAAGCAATAGCTATTTCACTTTACTTTTGTTCTTTGTTTTGGGGTTGTCTTTCCCTCTGGTAACGGATAAACTATCTGTCAATATTGCCAGAATACATGAGATGAATGGCCTTCACTTAAAGACTCTAAAGCAAGTTTTTATTTCATCAGTAAGGTATATTTCTGAAGGGGTTGGGGGAGGGGCAGGGTGAGAAGGGAGGAATCACTTAGTGTATTATTGGTAAACATCACACTGCATTAATATACTCTGAAGGAAAGTGAAAGTAGTTAAGACCATATATAATGGAGCTAAATCTGATTTGAATCTAGTCAGGTGTGACTTTGGGTATATTACTTAACTTTTCTGTACCTCAGTTTCCTCAAATGGAAACTGGAGGAGTTAACTAACTCCAAATAAAAGGACTGCTGTGGAGGATCAATGTGTTAATAACATATATTAAGTATTTAGAACGGTGTTGGCACAAACATAAGGCTCTATCATAGGGCATATTCTAATTTTTGCTTACTATCACATACCTACTTCAAATTGAACTATTATAGTAATAAATACAACAAAAATATAAAATATTTTAATTACCTTGACTCAGATTTTTCCCAGATCTCAATAACAGCTTTACTTTTATATCGCATTTTAGCAACCTTGGGCTTCCCAGGTGCTAGTGGTAAAGAACCGGCTGGCCAGTGAAGGCAGGAGACATAAGAGACACAGGTGCAATCCCTGGGTCAGGAAGACCCCCCTGGAGAAGGGAATGGCAACTCACTTCAGTATTTTTGCCTGGAGAAACCCATGGATAAGGGAGCCTGGCGGGCTACAGTCCCCAGGGTCACAAAGAGGTGGACACAACTGAAGTGACTTAGCACTCAGCACCCTTAGCAAACTTAAGATGGCAAACTTTTAGCCATTTAAAATCATTTTCAGAAAAATATTTTAGGACATGAAAAAATGCCTGCAACATATTAATTTGTTGCAAAATGTAACAATAATTTGTTACAATAATAATAACTACAAAAAAGCAATTTGCCAAACAGCATAAACTATATGATCCCAACTTTGTTCTTAAAAATGCAAAAATACATAGGGAAGAGACAGACAGCTGATCTCATTGGAAACTTACAGAATGTCAACAATGGTATCTTCTCATAGTGATATTACAAGTAACTTATTTTTCATCTGTTTTCTATGTTGTTCAATTTTTAAATAATAATTATGTATTAAGTTTTTTGTCAGAAAAGAAGCCCAATATTTTCTTATTTATTTATTTGGCCACACTGTGTGGCCTGTGGGATCTTAGTTTCTCAATCAGAGATGAACCCAGGCCCTTGGCAGTGAAAAGTGCAGAGTATGGACCACTGGGGAATTCCCCCAAATCCAGTATTTTAAAATGTGCCTTACAGAAGCTGTTCAAATCTTTCTCTAAGTTTTTTTAAAGCTTATAAAAAAGGCAGGTTTCCCTACCTTCAGGGAAAATTTAAAAAAAAAATTCAAGGTAGTAAATAAAGTTATAAATTCATCAGAATACAAAAGCCAAAAAGGAATTATGTACAATTACATACATCCTAAAATTCTATTTCCTATGCTGATAGCTATTTTAGCTATCCCACATATCTTTCACTGCTATAGAACTTTTACAGTAAATTTAATTTACAAACATTGAAAGATCACACAGTGCTCCATACAGTGTTCCCACTTAACAAATAATCAGACAAAAATGAAAGATTCTATGTCACTAAAGAGCAGTATTTATCATAAAAGAGCTAGGAAATTTTTATGGTATTATTCTCTCAATATTCCTCTGCTCTAACAACCAGAGATGAAAATAAGTTAGTATTTTCTCTATTATGTTTTGTATTTACATTTAGAAATGCTTCCTGTAGCACCTCACTTTTTTTCTTTTCTCTTTTTTAAATGGTAAAATTCTAGAGTCAATTATAAAATTTTCTCAGCAATATTCAGTTTTTAATGACTGACACAGATTCTAGGATTTTGAAATTGTATCCACAAATACTCCACCTCAATTGGGGAATAAGAAAACACAAGGCTTACAGATACTCTTTACATACTTAATATTCTCAGTGAAGCTTTCTAAAATTATAGAGTGCCATCCATGAGTTTTCCAACGACAGATTAATTCATATCTTGTTTTGGCTATAACAATATGTGTCCTTTTAAAAATTCTAATAAAACAAAAATTATGCCACTTTCTTAGTTTTTAATCTGTTAACTTCTATACACATAATTAATAATGCTAATTTAGTCTGAAATGAAATTATTGCATTTAAGCAAGAGACTTAGGAAAAAAAAAAAAACCTAAGAAAAAATTTCTTTTCATAGAACTTGGGGAAAACTGTAATAATACAACATTTTGGCTATGTAGTAACCATTATCGTTCAGAAAATGCCAAAAAATTCTGATAAAAGACTTACATATGCTCTGCCAAAATTTATCATAAATTAAACATACTGAATAGTTTGATTTCACATATTGGGATATCTGACATAATTCTATACATATAAAATCTATATCCAATCCTTATTAACCATATTATAATCTCCTATCTTCTCTACCAGTCCATCTCTTCTCTCCACCCCCACAATCAG
Organism: Bos indicus x Bos taurus; assembly: GCF_003369695.1. Lineage (NCBI taxonomy): Eukaryota > Metazoa > Chordata > Mammalia > Artiodactyla > Bovidae > Bos > Bos indicus x Bos taurus. Next base: position 44,171,320 of record NC_040093.1, read on the forward strand.
AAACTCACAACTCTAAGTCTTAACACAAAGAAGTAATAGGAAACTTGAGAACAGACTTGCAGTAAATCAGATAAGTATTCAAAAACATTTGCCCTTTATCAGTTTTTAAACATGTAACAAAAAGAATAAGAAGTTAGCAAAATGAAACAAACGCTGAAACAAGAAGATGAGTAGATTTAAATAAAGCCTTATGAATGTATCAGTGTAGATGAGATGATTTATTAAAGGCTGATGAACTGGTGTGAAAAGAATTTCTCTCAGATAGCATTAAGGTTGAGTATTAGTATTAGATTTAGTACTAATATCTAAATATTAGTATTGGGGACTATTTTAGATATTTATAATTATTCTCCATTCATTTCAAATCTATAGAAGAAGAGTCTTCTTTTTAAAGTCAGTAGAACATGTTTAGGAAAACATGAATTTAAAAAAAACCCTTAGAAAAAATAAGGAAATAAGTTAATAAATTTCAGATTTAATAACTTCAATTATATGCTGGACAAATTAATTAGTCAAACTAGTCAGAAATATACATTAAAAGTGAATAGATGATCCTGGGTTTGATCAGTAGTTTTTCCCCAAGGTCCAAGATGCTTGACCCTCTTCCAGTAGAGGGAGCAAAATCATAATATATTCAGGCAACAAAAAGATAGAAAGAGAATTTACAAGTTGCTTTTAAGTATCTTAAATCTATTTAGATAATTCAAATGCTGTACTAAAAACATCATGACCCACAAAGCAAAAGATTTTATCCTTTTCAGATACTTCAAAGTTTTGAAATAAAAAAATGGTCTGTAAATACTTAATTTCAAGAACCATGCTGTATTTCATTGTCTACCAAATCTCACAGTAAGCAAAGTATTAAAGCAATTTTATAAATCTTTAACAACAAACTTTCAGAAAGCTGATACAATACTACATTAAATATACCAAAAGAATTTTAAAGTAATACATTCATATGACAAAAACTATAAAAAAAACAAAGGCAAGAAAAGCAATTGTGCTACCCTAAAACAACCTATTTCCTTTTAGTATTTTTCTTAAGTATATTTCCAAACTGCTATGAAAAAAGTATAGTTATAAAAACATTTGTTAAGTGCTTATTATATGCTAAACATGTATTATATGCCAGGCACAGTTTTAAGCACTTTACATATTATAACTCGATTCATTCTTATCAAAGCCCTATTATTATCCCATATTTAAAGATGAAGCAAATGAGATGCACCGAAATTATTAACACTTAATAAGTAACATGAACCAAGATTCTAACCCAAGTAGTGTGGTACCAGAGCCTGTTCTCTTAACCACTTTACTGGGATCTTAATTTTGAATTATGCTTTTCCACCATTATTAACATATTATCAGTCTTCAAAGTCTTTTTAATGCCTACAACAGTTCATCCAATATAGATATGATAATAAATTGTGCTGTTTCCAATTTTCCCTCTTAGATACAGCAAGAGAAATATCTTTGGGTATATTACTTTTGCCATATTTGGGTTATTGTAATAAAGTTTTTATACCCAAATATGCCACGTGCCACCAAATTGCTTTCCAAAATATCTGTATCAATTACAAAGCTATGTGAATTCCAATTTCACCATAAATTTGCATAAATTAAGCATCAAATTTAAAAAATTTTTCTAATAGATAAAAATGAACCACACTGCAACTGAATTATTATTAAAGTTGCATATCATTCTGAATGTCGTTTACTGACTTCTTTTGTGAATTTCAGCTTTTACATTTTATTTAATTATCAACTAATGAGATCTCATCAAATTATCAAATTATTTTTATAGGAATATTAACTCTATGTCCATTATATTGGCAATAAAACATTCCCAATCTATTTTCTTTTAATTATGGTTATTTTTTGGTTTTGATAATAAATCTTTCTGTCAAAGGCAATCATAACTGAAAGTTACAAAAGATATCTTAGTATCTTATAAAAGATATATATTTTTTAAAAATCTAAATAATAGAAGTTTATTGCTTTGAGCAAATCAATGAAGGACTTTCACATATAAGACTATTGAAACACTATAAATCTACGTCAAAATATGCACATTCAACTGACAAAATTATTGAGTTTGAGAAATTCTGAGTATGTCTCATGTGAAATAAACTCAGTGAGTAAAACCCCCACGCTACCCCAAACCAAAATAAGAGTTACATACCTGTCGCTGTAAACACAGGCGATTTCTATCATGTAAATGCTGATGATTAGAAAGTGATGAATGCCAACTCCGAGCCTGATTGTGCAACTGAGTTTGAACCATATCAGAAGGCCGTGTTACAAGATGTGAAGTAAATTGCCGATCAAGGTCATGATCTAAAACATGACTTGAATTATCTTGCCCAAATGCTGACTCATCAAACTGGGGAAGGAGACCTTCTTGAAGGAGGTCTTCTGGGTCAAGTCCTGTGAATGGCTCAGTTTGAGATTCCACTTGATGAAGTAAATTCTCTTCCAAAGATGAAAAGCCATTAGTTTCTACATGATCACTGAAATGGCCCATTTGAGTTCCTGAGTCAACAGGATCCGGGAAGTTCATGTGCACAGGAGATAATTTTGAATTGTAATTACCCTGAGGATGTGATGAATGCAACATTTGGAAGTTATTTGAATTCAGTGATGTATTAGGATTTAGCATATGCTGAGTCGATTCTTGCTTGATTCCCCTATGAGGTGAAAAGGAATTACTCCCAGTAAAATCAGATAAAGTCTGATTTGTATGATTAGGTGCAAGAACTGCAGAGGGTTGAAGAAGACTATTTGGTGACACATGATTACTGGAAAAGGAATAATGTGAAGAAAACTGCTGTGAATTACTGACAGAACAAGAAGTCATATTTGGAGAAGGTCCATTAAAATTACCTTCTTGGTGACTGCTACACTTGAGGAAGTGTACTGAAGGGTTTGATGTTTGGGAAAATTGCTGCATCGAAAGGGACTGTTGTGAAGTAGATGCATTATTCATTTGTGGTGGATGGTTAACACTGACTCTGTGTGGACCAGAAACATTAACATCCATAAAAGTTTTAGACTGACTAAGAGAATTTTGCCCTGGGTTAAGATTATTTCTGTTTTGTTGTGAGCGTAGCGAAGTGCACTGTGTTTGTTGTTCATTGGCCTGAAATAAGGCAAAGTCATGGTGTGCCACAAAGCTTTTAGTTTGATGCATAGAGTGAGAATGTCCTGGTTGGTGAAAAGGAGACCCATTTTGATTTGAAATGCTAGTAGCTGTCTGATGGCCCCACATAGGACTGCCATCTGCTACATCTGGAAACAAACCGTTGGGCTGGTTCTGGGGGTGGATTGGAGAACAATTAAACTGAGAGTGTGGCGATAACACATGTTCAGCTGGGCTACCAAAAGACTGATTAACTTGGTGAAATTTCATTGAATCAAACTGATTTAACTGTTCATAATCAGTCATCTTCTGATGTGTTGGAGTACCTTGAACATGATTCAGTGAGTCTATGTGCAAAGGTTCAAATTCTGCACCCAAGTTCAATTCATCAACTAGTGAAACAGGTCCTGGTTGTACAAATGCATCATCTGGCAAACCTTCTAAGGTCTCACCAAACAGATTGGCATCATCAAAAAAGTCCATCATGGGATCTGTCATCTTGAAAACTTCAATAATAATCTGGGCTGTTCACTCCAAATGGAGTACATTCAGTTTCTCTGTAGTAGATATTATTGGATCATTTCCAAAGGTCAACAACTAATCCGTAACAGGTCAATGTTCATTATTGCTCTGGATAATGACATGTCATGAAGTGTCAGAATCCTAGGAAATAAGAACAAAAGCAAAGTTTAATAATGAATATTCATTAAAGTTTTACAAACAAAGTTTATATATGATTTAAAAAACATACAATCTCAGTGTATACTATGTTTTGGTATAGTAATTCATGGCAAATAGCTCAGTGATATTCCTTACAGGGAAAAAGTTGCTGCTACAGGGGACATGACTATGCATATATATGCATTCTGTCATTATTATAATGACAGAATGTAAAGCAAACTTGAGAATGGAATGTCAGACTCTCCCATACCATGAAATGGCCATCACTCCCCAACAGCTCTAGCATGTACAAAATATTTATGTATTACACTTGAAAGTTATGTTGTGCTAAGGTAGAACTAACACCCAAAAAAGATGTCCTTTTCAATATAGGGGACTGGAATGCAAAAGTAGGAAGTCAAGAAACACCTGGAGTAACAGGCAAATTTGGCCTTGGAATACGGAATGAAGCAGGGCAAAGACTAATAGAGTTTTGCCAAGAAAATGCACTGATCATAACAAACACCCTCTTCCAACAACACAAGAGAAGACTCTACATGGACATCACCAGATGGTCAACACCAAAATCAGATTGATTATATTCTCTGCAGCCAAAGATGGAGAAGCTCTATACAGTCAGCAAAAACAAGACCAGGAGCTGACTGTGGCTCAGATCATGAACTCCTTATTGTAAAATTCAGACTTAAATTGAAGAAAGTAGAGAAAACCACTAGACCATACAGGTATGATCTAAATCAAATCCCTTATGATTATACAGTGGAAGTGAGAAATAGATTTAAGGGCCTAGATCTGATAGAGTGCCTGATGAACTATGGAATGAGGTTCGTGACATTGTACAGGAGACAGGGATCAAGACCATCCCCATGGAAAAGAAATGCAAAAAAGCAAAATGGCTGTCTGGGGAGGCCTTACAAATAGCTGTGAAAAGAAGAGAAGCAAAAAGCAAAGGAGCAAAGGAAAGATATAAGCATCTGAATGCAGAGTTCCAAAGAATAGCAAGAAGAGATAAGAAAGCCTTCTTCAGCGATCAATGCAAATAAATAGAGGAAAACAACAGAATGGGAAAGACTAGAGCTCTCTTCAAGAAAATTGGAGATACCAAGGGGATATTTCATGCAAAGACGGGCTCGATAAAGGACAGAAATGGTATGGACCTAACAGAAGCAGAAAATATTAAGAGATGGCAAGAATACACAGAAGAACTGTACAAAAAAGATCTTCACGACCCAGATAATCATGATGGTGTGATCACTCACCTAGAGCCAGATATCCTGGAATGTGAAGTCAAGTGGGCCTTAGAACGCATCACTAAGAACAGAGCTAGTGGAGGTGATGGAATTCCAGTTGAGCTATTTCAAATCCTGAAAGATGACACTGTCAAAGTGCTGCACTCAATATGCCAGCAAATTTGGAAAACTCAGCAGTGGCCACAGGACTGGAAAAGGTCAGTTTTCATTCCAATCCCAAAGAAAGGCAATGCCAAAGAAGGCTGAAACTACTGCACAATTGCACTCATCTCACACGCTAGTAAAGTAATGCTCAAAATTCTCCAAGCCAGGCTTCAGCAATACCTGAACCGTGAACTTCCAGATGTTCAAGCTGGTTTTAGAAAAGGCAGAGGAACCCGAGAGCAAATTGCCAACATCTGCTGGATCATCGAAAAGGCAAGAAAGTTCCAGAAAAACATCTATTTCTGCTTTATTGACTATGCCAAAGCCTTTGACTGTGTGGATCACAATAAACTGTGGAAAATTCTGAAAGAGATGGGAATACCAGACCACCTGATCTGCCTCTTGAGAAATCTATATGCAGGTCAGGAAGCAACAGTTAGAACTGGACATGGAACAACAGACTGGTTCCAAATAGGAAAAGGAGGACGTCAAGGCTGTATATTGTCACCCTGCTTATTTAACTTATATGCAGAGTACATCATGAGAAACGCTGGACTGGAAGAAACACAAGCTGGAATCAAGATTTCTGGGAGAAATATCAATAACCTTAGATATGCAGATGACACCACCCTTATGGCAGAAAGTGAAGAGGAACTAAAGAGCCTCTTGATGAAAGTGAAAGTGGAGAGTGAAAAAGTTGGCTTAAAGCTCAGCATTCAGAAAACGAAAATCATGGCATCTGATCCCATCACTTCATGGGAAATACATAGGGAAACAGTGGAAACAGTGTCAGACTTTATTTTTTGGGGCTCCAAAATCACCACAGATGGTGACTGCAGCCATGAAATTAAAAGACGCTTACTCCTTGGAAGGAAAGTTATGACCAACCTAGATAGTATATTGAAAAGCAGAGACATTACTTTGCCAACAAAGGTTCGTCTAGTCAAGGCTATGGTTTTTCCTGTGGTCATGTATGGATGTGAGAGTTGGACTGTGAAGAAGGCTGAGCGCCAAAGGATTGATGCTTTTGAACTGCGGTATTGGAGAAGACTCTTGAGAGTCCCTTGGATTGCAAGGAGATCCAACCAGTCCATTCTGAAGGAGGTCAGCCCTGGGATTTCTTTGGAAGGAATGATGCTAAAGCTGAAACTCCAGTACTTTGGCCACCTCATGCGAAGAGTTGACTCACTGGAAAAGACTCTGATGCTGGGAGGGATTGGGGGCAGGAGGAGAAGGGGACGACAGAGGATGAGATGGCTGGATGGCATCACTGACTCGATGGACATGAGTCTGGGTGAACTCTGAGAGTTGGTGATGGACAGGGAGGCCTGGCGTGCCGCGATTCATGGGGTTGCAAAGAGTCGGACACGACTGAGCGACTGAACTGAAGGTAATTGACAACAGATCCTCTCAGACTAGCAAGTATGTTGTGATCTTTTGCTCTATACCTCTTGAGCAGATAAAGCTACTATTTTATAGGGTACACATGAAATTACAGCAAGAAGAGCAATTGTATGAAGTCATGATAGCTGGCCCTAAATGAGATAAAAGTTCGCCATCTGGTCAGCTGATAGACAACACAGACATGTGGTATGTTGGAGATGCTGTATCATATTGCTACCATGGTTCTCTTGTTCAGCTACCATGGAAGATCAGCCTCCTGAGAGCCAAGTGATACAGACATCCATGTAGCAAAACCAAGCACGTTTTTGTTAACAGCTATATTCATCACTCTACCCCTAAGTCTCCCACCATTAAATCATTTGGAATATACCTATCGCTTATTATATTTACTAAACTGTGCAAAATAAAATGTACTGATAATCAAGCTGAGGCAAAAACAAACAGTAGCTTAAGCTAAGCAATAAATTAGTCTTATGATAATTGCAAGAGAAAAAAAATGGCAGCATTTATACACAGACACATCACATAACATATGTAGAATTTATGTGTGGAAAGGATCTAATAGGTTACTTGCCAATTTTGTTTCAGGCTTGTATTATTTATCCCAAACCTTTTCAAAAAGGGAATTTAGAGTTCTGCCCTCACTGTCTTGTATACAGAACCCAAATGAAGATTCTTGCTCCTCTACATATTAGTTTATTCAAAAACTAGTAAATGTCTAAAAAACTTTTCCAGAGCTTCTATTTTGGGAGGTCCGTATTAGAAAATATAAATTTCCTAAAGAGAATGTCTGCTCACAATTTAAATGAAAAAATACTTTTGAAAATTTTCTGAGAAGGAAAAACTATGTAAATTTACATTAATTTTACCTGGAAATGGACTTATCAATCACAATGATATACAAGTACTTTAACAAATACATAATTTTAGAAAAAGTAAAATACAGAAAAAGAGAAATTATTTTTCCAGATTTTATAACTATGAGACTAAATGGACAGAGGGCTATGTGCTCTAATCTGAACATAGCATTAGCCAAAAAAAAGAAAAAGAAAGAAAAAAGTAGGTTAAATCAATTCTCTGGAACATATCTTATGTTCCGCTATTAGACACTAGACAAGGGAACATCTATGTATACCTAACCCGTTAATCAGAGAAAGCAATGTCCTATATTTTTGTAATGGATGTATGATCATTTACCGAGAGGCGAAAAAGAAGAAATCCAACAGAAGTTACGAAATCCAGTATGTTGTCAAATATAAGGAACATTATTAGTTGATATAACATGAAGAAATAAATTATGACATTATATCACTTTGAATCTTTATTTTATAATCTATCTGTAACTTTTAAAAAACATTTTTAGAAGTAGACTTATTCTGAAGGATCTGACAATTTCTTCTTCCAAGAAGTACTTTTTGGTCCATAAAACACCTGATTGTTGCTCTGTAAAAAAATGTAGAATTGCTGTCATTTCTTCAACAACAAATATCTGTTTCACTAATGAATATATGAATAATGAATTTCAATAAATGAATATTCATTGGAAGGACTGATGCTGAAGCTGAAACTCCAATACTTTGGCCACTTGATGCGAAGAACTGACTTATTTGAAAAGACCCTGATGCTGGGAAAGATTGAAGGCAGGAGGAGAAGGGGACGACAGAGGATGCGATGGTTGGATGACATCACTGACTCAATGGACATGAGTTTGAGTAAACTCTGGGAGTTGGTGATGGACAGGGAGGCCTGGCATACTGCAGTCCATGGGGTTCCAAAGAGTCAGACACGACTGAGCAACTGAACTGAATATTAAATTTATGCTGTGCTACTCTGTGCCTCTCTGCAAAATCAATAACTTTTTGTTTAAAAGCCGAATAACTGTATATCTTTTGAGACCTTTAAAATAATTAAACATGTATAGTACCAATGTACACAGCCCAACTGAAGTGATGGCTACATAAATAGCTATGACTAAGTTTACAGCCAACAGGCAGACAGTGACTGAGACACATCCTAATTTCAGAGATATTAAAAGGAGAAAAAATATGCATCTTAGAATTGATTAAAATAAGTTCTTGAATATACAGAATCTATTACTTCAAGAGTTCAGAACTACAAAAACTGCTGCCCAATTGATTGAAAGTAAATTACCTGAAGCATACGACATTAGTTCATACATTCCCAATTATTGTGATAACAGTAAACATTTCCAAATTTACACTATGTACTATAGGCTTGTACATCTGTTTTATTCTTAAGAAATAATTAAAGGTTTTTTAGAACACTGTTCTGGAAATTTGCTTATGATGTAATATTCCAATTAGGAAGGAAATGATAGTCTTTGAATTTTGTACATTATGATTGATTATACTATAGCAAAGTATTTTCTACATTTATGTAACCCAAAGTTTATCAAAAATATGAGAGGCTTTAAATAATAAAACAATTTTGCTGCTTACTCTTCTAACAAATACTTATTGAGAAGCAACTTCCAGGCACTAGGATGATGAATAACTGGCCTCTGAGAGGAGATACAGACAAGTAAATGCCAATATAATACATTACCAAGATAATACAATACTTGTGCTTTTATTAAAGTACATTCAGAGGAGGAACATCCTATGAGGAAAATGGACACCTTATATCTAAGAAGATACATATTTCGTATGTGACAAGACACACGTAAGTAGTCAATGTTAGTTATACAAATAGAAACTAAAGATAAACTAGAAAAAAGTGCCCATAAAATCTAAAAAAAAGTCACCTTTTCTGATTTAAACACTTCATTCTACAACTGACACAATGCTCAATTAAGTTCCTCTTTAAGATCTATCATCTTATTTCATTCTAATAAATGTACTATCGTACAAATTCATAAAAAGACCACATCAGTCCAATTTTAACTTTCTATTTAATTAAGCAAATATTATGGACTGTCCATTACATCCAAAGCAACTCTGCAGAAACTACAAAAGCCTCTACCCTCAGGAAGTTCAGAATCTAAATGGGGGAGATAAGGAGTAATGGCACAAGAAGAGCACATCATATACCGAATAAAATATGGTAAACATGGCCTACGAGAAGCAAGCACAAGTTTATGTATAAGGTGATTATTAAGAGAAGAGAGAGCACAGTTGGCAAGGTATTTAGGAAAAGCTTCTTAGAACAATTAGCATTTGAAGGGATCTTATAAAGGGATTGAAAGGACAGGCCAGGCAAAGGATTCAGGAATAAAGAAATGGAAGGAAGGAAGTATATATTTAGGCGTAGTATGACCATTTTAGAGTATACAAAAGGAGAAAACTGGAAAATAGACGTAGAAATACAAGTTGGAGCGACACTATAGGGGACCTTATCATTAAGTACATTAAGACATTTGGGGCACAGAATTTTAAAGTTAAAGCAAGTATTCAGAATCAAAATTAAATTACTTATCTATCTTTGTTTCTACAATTATCTGATGCCAAACATGATGATCATATAAAATGGATTCAAAAACCAATAGGATAGAGTCCCTGCCTTCAAAAATTCTAGAGGGGAAGAAAACACATAAAAAATATGATATACATCTTAGCAGAGATACAAAGCACTATATTACAGTAGCATATATTAGATGGTAATTAATTATGTACAGAAAAGATCAGGGAAGGCATAAAGAGCTGGGCCATAAGAATAAAAAATAAAGCCTCTAAATATGTGTTCTATAACACAATTTATACACATGCACACATATATATAAACTTCCTTCAGTGGTAAATTTACTTTCCTCAGTGTCTAATAGTTGCTTTTTCTCTAAAACATTTCTATATTCTCTAAATAAGTCTCTCAATATTTTTCTACTAAATGAATGTCTTCCCAGTAAGTTCTACATATTAATAGTTTTTCCAACTTAGTATAATCATTGATCCCTACCAAATTATTCAGTCCTCTATTATAGTCATGTCCATAGCATTTTTATACAGTATTAAATTTGTGCTGCATTAATTTTTACTTTGGGCTTCTCTGGTGGCTCAGCAGTAGAGAGCTGAGTGCAAGAGATGTGGGTTAGACCTCTGGGTTGAGAAAATCCCCTGGAGAAGGAAATGGCAACCCATTCTAGTATTCTTGGCTGGGAAATCCCATGGACAGAGGAGCCTGGCAGGCTCTGTCTATGGGGCTGTAAAAGAGTCGAACACAACTTAATGACTAAACAACACAATTTTTACTTTGCTTATGAGCTACTTACAGGTATTTCATACTTGTACCTGCAGAAAATTCCATTTAGGATTCTCCTCCTATAGAAGGCCTCTGCCTACTCAACCCTGGTTTAGTAACCTGTGCACACAATAAATAATTTTTCATTATAATAATATATTACCTTTTTTCTCCAATAGACTCTCTACCCTTGGGAAAAAGGAACACCTTTATAACCTTTGTATCATTATTAATATGTTGTCTAGCATGGTAGGCATGTGATATATTTTAACTAAATCAGTGAATGACTACAAAGAAATTAGAAAGAACATGATACTTCAAACAAACAAACATAGACCTGAGTCCTGGCTCTACCACCATCTAGTTGTATGACCTTGAGAAGATCACATACTTTCTGCTTTCATCTGTAAAAAACAAAAGAACAAAAATAACTATACAAACAATTAACTATAGTCCTATCTGCTTCAAATGTGTAAGATAAAATACTGACTCTACCAGCAAGCAGTAATCCCTGTTCATGTAGAGAATAAGTCTTTTACAATTCCCTCACTCTCTTGCATGTTACCTAAAATTGGCAACAGCACAGAGGAAACACTAAAGAAGTGTCCAGAGGTGAGGCAGGACAGGACATTTTGGGAACTACTTGATAGCATAATGTGGCCAGAACATGCTACTAGCCAAATAGAGAGATGGTGAGAAGCAAGCAGAGGTCAGATATCCAGGCCTTTTATTAGCCCTGTTAAGAAATCTGGACTTTATCCTGGAGGCAATAGGGAACTATTTCACCGATTAAAATTTCTTCTCTGGCTTAACACTTGATGAACATTTTTATGGTAGCTACTACTATTTGAAGTTATTGTTAGATAGCAAATAGCACCTCTACTAATGACAGTGACCAATATTTCAAAGAATAAGATGATAATGATATTAGTCATTTTAAAGATTTTTCCTGGGAATTCCTATTTGCTAGATGGGATGATGCCCAATTCATGAATCATTTAATAAAGCCAACTAGATCTTTTAAAATTAAAAAAGAGAGAATATTCTTATTTGGCAAAATAAAAAGCTGGCAAACTGGAGTTTGCCATTTCTTTGTTTAAAGAAAAAAAGGTCTGTTGATGTCTAGAAACAAACTCTTGTTAAGGCATTCAGACTATGCTTGAATACCTGTTCAAAACTTCATCAAGTCAAATTTCCTCCTGCCTTCCTAGGGATTTACTTTGAGATTGTTATAAAATAAATCTAATTGTGACAAACCTTCAAATTCTTGAAGATTTATGTCTCCCTTTAAAACTTTTCAAAGCTATCTGCAAAATGTTCCAGCTTACTGAAATGTGAAATTTTTTATCTCAAATGGTTAAAATAAAAGGTTTAGTGTTAAAGGGATTAAACCTTCAACTACTGGCCACATATTACTAATTTCCTTAGAGTTTCTATAGTGCTATTAAGGATATGACAGATAGTACAGAATGTGACAATGTTTACTAGCTTAATACTAGTAAATTTATGTGATAATATACTAGTAACTAGGTGAAACCACACTTAAGTAGTACTAATTAATTTTCCAATAGTGTATCATAGAAGGCCTATCATCAGCTTGTCTAAGTGAGTCAGCTTAAACCAAGATATAGAAACTTTGCTTAACAAGGTGATTTTACGTTGCAAGGCAGCCTTCATCACAATAGTTAACAGAACCAAGATACAAAACAATCTCAAGAGAATGGAGCAATGGGTCAAATCTAATACTTTTTAATCCTGGAGTTCTGTTTTCAGTGCAGATGACCAACTCTACAAGAATATTCAGGCTGCAAATTCTACAGAGGCCAGGCGGCTGACATAATGAGAGAAGCTGGCCAGAAGAGAACTATGGCTAGCTAAAAAGAACAAAGGGGAAGCCACCAGTCAGTTTCAGTTAATTGTTGTTTCTAAGCTGTAAAGAGGAGCTGGAAATTCATCCAGACTTATTTGGGTAATTTCCTGATTTTTAAATGCTGATAATTAATTTACACTCTTTATATAAAATGCTATAGAACAGTCTTTTGGACTCTGTGGGAGAGGGAGAGGGTGGGATGATTTGGGAGAATGGCATTGAAATACGTATAATATCATATACGGAACGAGTCGCCAGTCCAGGTTCGATGCACGATACTGGATGCTTGGGGCTGGTGCACTGGGACGACCCAGAGGGATGGTATGGAGAGGGAGGAGGGTTCAGGATGGGGAACACATGTATACCTGTGGCAGATTCATTTCGACATTTGGCAAAACCAATACAATATTGTAAAGTTTAAAAATAAAATAAAATAAAATAAAAAAAAGAAAACTCAACACTATAAATACACAAATTCTCTGTATACTATTATACATATATGTGTGTGTGTGTGTGTGTGCGTATATATATGTGAACTCTCTTTATACTAATGTCTGATATTACTGTGGTCTCAATAAAAATTTCAATAGTTTTTTCAAGAGGCAGACAAGGTGTTTTTAAATAGACAAAAACCAAAACCAGGAAAAGATCTGAAAAAGAAGGACAACCAAGAAGAACTAATCCTACTAAATAGTAAAGTATTATAAAATTTCATTTTTCAAACACTGTGGTATTAACACATGAGAAGCCATACAGATACAATAGAAAGTGATTTAGTATCTCAAATTGAGGGGAAATGAACTATAAATAAATAAGACAATTGGATGGCTACCTGAAAAAAAGTTAGATCCATAGCTTGTTCTCAAACCAAGATAAATTACAAATGGATCAAAGATAAAAAATTTCAGAAATGAAATGCCATGAAAATACCAGAAGAAAACATGGACAGGATACCTTATTTTCTATTTATGGAACAAAATATAGATGTCATTAAAGAATCACCAATTAGATTACATAAATTTTTCATAAAGTTTTATGAAAAGATTCATAAATTAGGGAATTTCCTGGTTGTCCAGTGGCTTTCATTGCCAAGTGTGCAGGTTCAATCCCTGCTTGGGAAACTAACATCCTGCAAGATGTGTGGCAAAAAAAAAAAAAGATCACAAATCAGATTATAAAAGAAAATTAGCAAACTGATCTGCAACTCATTTACTGATGAAGTGCTCATCTTTCTAAGGCTGAGCTGATCTCACAAGCCGACCAAGGATGGAACCTGGACCCACTGCAGGGGAAGCAGAGTCTTAACCACTGAAAAACCAGGGAATTCTCTGAGGTGCTTATTTTTAAATATATCAAGATTTCCTATAAAATACTAATAGCCTATTTGAAAAATGGACAAAGGATACCAACAGTCAATTCATATTCTTATTTGAAATAAGAGAATGTCAATTAGAACTACACTTATATACCATCTTTCACCTATCAGACTCACAACAATTCCAAAGTTTAATAACACATTAATGAACTTAAAAATTCTCATATGCTGTGAAAGCTAAAATGGTAAAACCTCTAAGGAGAGAAATTTACTAATATCCATAAATATTTCAAGGGCAGGACTTCCCTTCCCCAGTGGTGCCGTGGATGGGAATCCACCTGCCAATGGAGGGGGCAGAGGTTCAATCCCTGTTCCAGGAAGATCCCACATGCTGCGGGGCACCTAAGCCCATGTGCCGCAACTACTGAGCTCGCACTCTAGAGCCCACGAGCTGCAACTAACTAAGCCCGTGTGCCTAGAGCCTGTGCTCTGCAACAAGAGAGACCACCACAATGAGCCCATGCACCACAGTGAAGAGTAGCCGCCTCTACCCACACAACTAGAGAAAGCCTACACAAAGCAACAAAGACGCAGCACAGCCAAAATAAAATTTTTTTTAAAACAGTATTAAAATATTTCAAGTGCACATACCCTTTGACTGAACAAATTCTCTTCTAATGATTTATTCTATAAATATGTTCATGTATGAGTGAAATGGCAGATACAGGTATTTATTACTTGCTCCAGCAAAAGACTGAATACAGCCTAGATGTCCAACAACAGGATGCTGGTTAAACAAAACGTAGTATTCACTTACGCTAGTAACACCAAACCTGGGTATAACATTCAAGCTTGACTAAAGAAGAACACAGACAAAATGGGATATACTCAGAGGACAACAAGGAGACTGGTGAAGTTACCTGAAACCATGCTTCTCAGAATTCCTCTTCTCAGTACTCGCCTCATTCTAGACATCCTCCCCAGGTAAAGGCATTCTCTATTATCTATATGCTGACAACTTCAAACTTTATGTCCAGTACATTTTTTCAGCTGCCCCCTGGACTTGCCCACAAGTATAAACTAAAGAGATCCAAAACCAATCATTCTTCTAAAATCTTTCTCCTACATGCTTTATTTGGCTAATGGCACTGTAAAACCAACAGTTCTGCCCCAAATATTCTCCCACTGTAAATCTATCCTGCACATTGTGACCAGAGTAAGTTTTGTAAAACAGAGATTTTATGTTAGTTGCCAATGAAAACTTATTGTTCCCTAATGCTAAATATATGCCCTTCAAGTTTTTCTCATCTCCAGTTACCACCCCACCATCTCTCCACATCCTCCACAATCTCATCACACCAATCTGCTTGTTGTCTAACATGTCCCATTGTTCATTTTCCACGCTATTACTCATGCCATCCGTAGGACCCCAAGCAGCTGATCTAGAATGATAAGATACCAGGAAACTATAGGGAAAAGTATTCTGGCTCAGTGTAAGAAAGGAATTTGAAATAGAGCTATCCAAAGGCAAAGATAATGAGTTCCTTATTACTAAAGTTACATATTCCAATTTTTAACAGACGAACCGAGACCTCAATAGAGATATTGAAAAGGAGCCCAGTAGCATATTGTAACTGACTGGACAAGTCTTAAAGTTCCTTCTGATCACTGATACTTTAAGAATCCTGGCATTTGAGAACTCTTGGTCTTAATGTAGTGCTTCAAAGTTACTTATTAGTGAGTTTCAACAAGGTTTATAGGCATATAGACCAATCTATACTACATCTTTAATTGATCTAAGAATTTCATAGTAAGTACCTCAAATCTTATGATGATATGAAATTACAAAAAATTAGGAAATGCATTTTCCCCAATATCAAGACTAGACAAGGATGCCCACTTTCACCACTTCTTTTCAACATAGTACTAGAAAATTCAGTCAGACAAAATAGAAGAAAAAAAAGAAAAGGAAAATGAAAGGCAACCAAAGTGGAAAAAAAGAAATACAACTATCTCTATTCACAGATAACGTGACTTTATAGAAAAATACAAATAACAAACATATAGAGTTCATAAATGGATTTAATAAAATTTCAAGATACAAATATATGCAGAAAAATCAGTTGCATTTCTATGAAGTAGCAATCACCATTCCAAAAAAGAAATTAAGAGAACAATTTCATTTACAATAGCATTTTTAAAAATACGTAGGGATACAGAAATGGTATGAACCTAACAGAAGCAGAAGATATTAAGAAGAGGTGGCAAGAATATACAGAAGAACTTTACAAAAAAGAGCTTCACAACCCAGATAATCATGATAGTGTGATCACTCACCTAGAGCCAGACATCCTGGAATGTGAAGTCAAGTGGCCCTTAGGAAGCATCACTATGAACAAAGCTAATGGAGGTGATGGAATTCCAGTTGAGCTATTTCAAATCCTGGAAGATGATGCTGTGAAAGTGCTGCACTCAATATGCCAGCAAATTTGGAAAACTCAGCAGTGGCCACAGGACTGGAAAAGGTCAGTTTTCATTCCAATCCCAAAGAAAGGCAATGCCAAAGAATGGTCAAGCTATCGCACAATTGCACTCATCAATATGCTAGTAAAGTAATGCTCAAAATTCTCCAAGCCAGGCTTCAGCAGTACGTGAACTGTGAACTTGCAGATGTTCAAGCTGGTTTTAGAAAAGGCAGAGGAACCAGAGATCAAATTGCCAACATCCGCTGGATCATCGAAAAAGCAAGAAAGTTCCAGAAAAACATCTATTTCTGCTTTATTGACTATGCCAAAGCCTTTGACTGTGTGGATCACAATAAACTGTGGAAAATTCTGAAAGAGATGAGAATACCAGGCAGCACCTGACCTGCCTCTTGAGAAACCTATATGCAGGTCAGGAAGCAACAGTTAGAACTGGACATGGAACAACAGACTGGTTCCAAATAGGAAAAGGAGGACGTCAAGGTTGTATATTGTCACCCTGCTTATTTAACTTATATGCAGAGTACATCATGAGACACGCTGGGCTGGAAGAAGCACAAGCTGGAATTAAGATTTCTGGGAGAAATATCAATAACCTCAGATATGCAGATATCACCACCCTTATGGCAGAAAATGAAGAGGAACTAAAAGCCTCTAGATGAAAGTAAAAGAGGAGAGTGAAAAAGTTGGCTTAAAGCTCAACATTCAGAAAACAAAGATCATAGCATCTGGTCCCATCACTTCATGGCAAATAGATGGAGAAACAGTGGAAACAGTGTGAGATTTTATTTTTGGGGGCTCCCAAATCACTGCAGATGGTGATTGTAGCCATGAAATTAAAAGACGCTTACTCCTTGGAAGGCAAGTTATGACCAACCTAGATAGCATATTCAAAAGCAGAGACATTACTTTGCCAACAAAGGTCCGTCTAGTTAAGGCTATGGTTTTTCCAGTGGTCATGTATGGATGTGAGAATTGGACTGTGAAGAAAGCTGAGCGCCAAAGAATTGATGCTTTTGAACTGTGGTGTTGGAGAAGACTGTTGAGAGTCCCTTGGACTGCAAGGAGATCCAACCAGTGCATTTTGAAGGAGATCAACCCTGGGTGTTCACTGGAAGGACTGATGCTGAAGCTGAAACTCCAGTACTCTGGCAACCTCATGCAAAGAGTTGACTTATTGGAAAAGACCCTGATGCTGGGAGGGATTGGGGGTAGGAGGAGAAGGGGACGACAAAGGATGAGATGGCTGGATGGCATCACCGACTCAATGGACATGAGTTTGAGTGAACTCCAGGAGTTGGTGATGGACAAGGAGGCCTGGTGTGCTGTGATTCATGGGGTCGCAAAGAGTCAGACACGACTGAGGGACTGAACTGAACTGAACTGAGGGATGAAGCATTTAAATATTTAAATATTTTTTAATATTGTGTAAGATGTGGACACTGAAGACTACAAAACATAGCTGAAAGGAATTAAAGTGAAGTTGCTCAGTCGTGTCTGACTCTTTGCGACCCCATGGACTGTAGCCTACCAGGATTCTCCATCCATGGGTTTTTCCAGGCAAGAGTACTGGAGTGGGGTGCCATTTCCTTCTCCAGGGGATCTTCCCAACCCAGGGATCGAACCTGGTCTCCCGCATTGTCAGTGGACACTTTACTGTCTGAAGCCACCAGGAAAGGAATTAAAGTACATCTAAATAAATTCAAAGACATCTGTGCATAATGAAATATAAATAAATCAAAGACAAGAATGGAAGACTTCATGTTGTTAAGATGACAATACTACTCAAAGTGACCTATAAATTCAGTGCAACTCTTATCAAAATCCTGATGACATTTTTTGCACAAATTCATATTGAATTTCAAGGGAACCAGAAGAGCCAAAACAAACTTGAGAAAGAACAAGCTGAAGACTCACACTTCTCAATTTCAAAACTTACTACAAAATCACAACTATCAAAACAGTGTGTTACTGACATAAGGCCAGACAAACAGACCAATGGGATGGACCTGAAAGCCCAGGAATAAACCCTCACATCTATGATCAACTGATTTTTTGACAAGGATACCAAGACCATTCAGTGGGGAATGACGATCTCTTCCACAACTAATGCTGCAAAAACTTAAGAGCCAACTGCAAAAGAATGAAGCTAAACCCTTACTTCATACCATATATACAAAAATTCATTCAAATAGATCAAAGATGCTAACTTAAAAGCTAAAACTATAACGCTCGGAGAAGAAAATATGGAGGCAAATCTTCATGACTTTGGTTTTGGCAGTGATTTCTTAAATAAAGGCATAAGTGACTAAAATAAACAAACAAACAGGTAAACTGAATTTCATAACAACTGAAAATTTGTGCATCAAAGGACAGTATGAAGAAAGTGAAGACAACTCACAAAATGGAAAACATTTGCAAATCATATCTAATAAAGTTTCAATACTCTACAAAGAATTCCTACAACTAAATATCAATACTATAAAGACAACTCAACTTAAAGGAATGGCCAATAAACATATGAAAAGATATTAAACATCAGTCATTAAGGAAATGCAAATCAAAATCACAAAGAGGTATCATTTCATACCTACTAGAGATGCTATAAAATAAAATAAGAGAACAAGTGTTGAGGAGAATGGAGAAACTGAGGCCCTCCTACATTGCTCGTAGGAATGTAAAATGGTACAGCCACTGAGGCAAAGAGTATGGCAGTTCCTCAGGTAAACACAGAATTACCATATAACCCAGAATTTCTATGCCTAGGTATACAATATACATTCAAAAGAATTAAGAACAAGGACTCAAACAGACATTTATAAAGCAATGTTAATAGCAGCATTCTTCATAATAGCCAGAAGTCGAAAAAAACTCCAAATGCCATCAACTGATAAACAAAATCTGGTAAAATGGAGTACTATTCAACCACAAAAAAGGGATGAAATTCTGATACCTGCAAACAAGGCTGAACCTATAAACACTGTGCCCAGTATAAAAGGCAGACAGAGAAGGAAAAACGCAGTATGATTCCTTATATGAAATATCTAGAATAGGCAAATTCAAAGAAACAGAAATATCAGAGGTTACCAGGGGCTGGTAAGAGGGGTTGAAAGTAGGGAACTATTTCTTAATGAATGGAGTCTCTCTTTGCAGTGATGAAAAATGAAAGACTGGAAATAGTGCTGATGGTTGCAGAACACTGTGAATGGAAATGCCACCGAATTGAATATACAATGTCTAAAAGGGTCTATTTTATGTTTTTATGTAACATATACGATAATCCCCCATCACACACACACACACAAAAGCCAAGCATGCTCCTTCCTCAGGGCCTTTGCACTTGCTGAGTACATTCTCCCCTCATTTTTTGTAAATGCTTTTTTCAAAATAACTTTCTTGGTAAGGTCATTCCTGACCAATCTATCTAAAATGTCACTCTCCTCCAACCCTTCATATCTCTGCCCCTCCCTTTATTCACCTTAGTATTAGCTATACGTTTTTCATATTTATCTTGTTTAAAGCTTACATTTCTCCAGAAAACGTACGTTATCTAAGAGGTCAGAAATCTATCTTTATCTTACAATAAGCAATCAAAAAATACTTATCCATGGAATATGCACATAAAACTATCTGGGTGAGGGGAAAACGAATGCAATGTAAAGCAGAAACTGTTTTTGTCCTTTTTAAAAATCTTACATGAAACTTTCTAAAAAATGGGATTAGTGGTTATCTGGACAATGAGCTTATGGCCTATTTAAAACTATTTTTAATTTTTTTCTTCCAGTTTTATTGAGATGTACTTAACATACAGCACTGTGTAAGCTGAAGGTGTACAGCAAAATGCTCTGACACACATCATGAATGGTTATTACATTAAGTTTAGAGATCACTCATCATCTCTGCTGCTGCTGCTGCTAAGTCACTTCAGTCGTGTCCGACTCTGTGTGACCCCATAGACGGCAGCCCACCAGGCTCCCCCGTCCCTGGGATTCTCCAGGCAAGAGCACTGGAGTGGGTTGCCATTTCCTTCTCCAGTGCATGAAAGTGAAAAGTGAAAGTGAAGTCACTCAGTCGTGTCCGACTCTTAGCAACCTCATGGACTGCAGCCTACCAGGCTCCTCTGTCCATGGGATTTTCCAGGCAAGAGTACTGGAGTGGGGTGCCATTGCCTTCTCCAACTCATCATCTCACATATATACACAATTGAAGAAACAGAAAAAAATTTGTGATGAGAACTCTTAGCATTTAACAACTTTCATATATGACAACAAACAGAAGTGTTAATTACCTTATCATGTACCTTTTGATGGCCTTCATCCAATTCCCCTCCCTCCAGCCCCTACTCCTGCCTCTGGTAATCATAAATCTGATCTGTTTCCCAGTTTGTTTGTGTGTTCTTAAAGTATAATTCACCTTCACTATGTTAGTTCCTGTTACACAATATAGTCTCTTTCTATATATTTCAAAAAACCACCATGTTAAGACTAGTTATGACATCACCGAAGAGATTACTTGGTTAACGGTATTCCCCAAACTGTACACTTCATACCAGTGACGTTTATTTTGCAACTGAAAGTTTGTACCTTTCAATCTCCCTCACCTCTTTCTTTCCTCCCCCCCGCCACCATCTTTCCTTTGGCAACCACCTGTTTGTTCTCTGTATCTATAACTCCAGTTTCTCTTTTGTTATGACTTGTTTTGTTAGATTCCACATGCAAGTAAAAGCATATAGTATTTGTCTCTTCTTTCACATAGCATAATATCATCCAGGCCTATACATGTTGTTACAAATGGCAAGACTGTCTTCTTTTTTCTATATATATACCACATCTTTTTAATCTATTCATCTATTTGATGGGCATGTGGGTTGTTTCCATATCTTGGCTATTATAAATAATGCTGCAATTTACACAAGGGTGCACGTATCTTTTCAAAAAATTAATGTTTTTAATCTGCAAAACACAAAATATTTTAAAGTTTTAATTGTTGTAAAACATAAAATTTACCATCTTGACCATTTTTAAGTGTAGAGTTCAGTAGTTTTAAACATATTGATTTTTGTGCAACCAATCTTCAGAATTTTTTCCCCTGGCAAATTTGAAATCTTTTCTATTTAAACAACTCACTATTCCCCTTCCTCCAATCCCAGTCCCCTGGCAACATCATTTTAATGTCTGTTTGTAATGAATTTGACTACATTAGATATCTCATATAAGTAGAATCATACAGTATTTGTGTATATGTGTGTAAAAGGCTTATTTCACTTAGCATAATGTATTCAAGGTTCATCCATGTTGTAGCACATGTCAGAATGTCTTTCCTTTTTAAGGCTGAACAATATTCCATTTTATGTATATTATGGTATATATAAATTTTATATATATCACGGTTCATGCCAGAGTCCATGGGGTAGTGAAGAGATGGACACAATGGAGCGACTAAACTGAACTGATGGTTCATTAAAAATTTTTCTAAGTCTTTGTGAATAAGAAGCATGATATGCTATAGAATCTAACCTGTGTAGTACACTTAACTATTTTATGGTTAGTAGACTAAAAGACGTCAGGATACCAAACCCCAAACTATGACCCAATTATCAGACCTAACCTGCTCAGGGCTAACCAAAATATTATACTGTGAAACTGATGAACATCAACTTTGTCTCTGCTTAATTTACTGGTAGTGCCTTATAAGCCTGAACAGAAACTTTCCAAGTAAACTAAAAGGATTCAAAAGAAAAATGTCCTTACATAACACTATAAACTAAAACCTATTAGTATTATTTGTTTTCTCCTATATAGTGTAGAGACCAAAATTCTAATTCCTGGAACTACTTAAATGTGTGACAGCATATTTAACAACCATCTGGCCCCCCCAGTTTCCTTGTCAATAACAGGCTTGGACTAAATGCTTATGAAGGTGTCCTTAATCAACACTGTACACTTGGTTAAATTTCTACTCACACAAACACCTACCCTAACCAAACTAGAGATATCAGGGAAAAAAGCTTAAAATCTTCTTTACGGAATAAACACTAGGAAGATAAAAAGTAGTGGGCTCTATATTCTAAAATATTTAGGTTGGCCAAGTTTGTTCAAGTTATTCCATACTACCTTGTGGAAAAAACAAACTTTTAGGCCAACCCAATAAACATTTATGAAACTTAGCTTACTTAAAAACATTTTTTTAATATAATTTTATTTATTTGCTTGTTCACTGTGCTGGATCTTTGCTCCTGCTTGGGCTTTTCTCTAGTTGCGGTAAGTAGGGCCACGCTCCAGTTGCAGTATGTGGGCTTCTCACTGTGGTGGCTTCTCTTGTTGAGGAGCACGGGCTTCAGCAGACCTGGCATGTGGGCTTCATAAGCTGCAGCTCCCAGGCTTCAGAGCACAGGGTCAGTAGTTATGGCGCATGGGCTAGGTTGCTCTACCGCACGTGGGATCGTCCCAGGTTAGGGGTCAAACCCGCATTGCAGGTGGATTCTTTACTATTGAGCCACCAGTATTGGGAAGCCCCCAAAATACCTCTTAACTTTTAAAAAACTTACTTTTTTTCCTGTGAAGATATCACCCATAATGTTCTATACTCAAATTCTAAAAAAGAAATTATGCTACAGAAGATTGTTCTAACCTTCCACTATTTG
Organism: Bos indicus x Bos taurus; assembly: GCF_003369695.1. Lineage (NCBI taxonomy): Eukaryota > Metazoa > Chordata > Mammalia > Artiodactyla > Bovidae > Bos > Bos indicus x Bos taurus. Next base: position 44,194,440 of record NC_040093.1, read on the forward strand.
CATGAACAACACTGTCCTCACTGAAAAAGATTTTCAGGCTAATTTGACCCTATTACATAACAATATCAATACTAGCAAAAACTACAACAGAAAGATAAACTAACTTGTTAATAGTTATACAGAAGAATATCCTTCAAAATTTTCCCCAGTAGACAAGATAATTTAGATTATTTTATTAATGTACAAGGAGATCAGCCCTGGGATTTCTTTGGAAAGAATGATGCTAAAGCTGAAACTCCAGTACTTTGGCCACCTCATGCGAAGAGTTGACTCATTGGAAAAGACTCTGATGCTGGGAGGGATCGGGGGCAGGAGGAGAAGGGGACGACAGAGGATGAGATGGCTGGATGGCATCACTGACTCGATGGACGTGAGTCTCAGTGAACTCTGGGAGTTGGTGACGGACAGGGAGGCCTGGTGTGCTGCAATTCATGGGGTTGCAAAGAGTCGGACACAACTGAGTGACTGATCTGATCTGATCTGATTAACGTACAACACACTAAATCATCACAGAAGCCCACATAAGAAGTTGTACAAGTCATGTATTCCAATCTCTACTACATTTGTTTATACAACTCTTTTAAAGACCATCCTTACCTCTGTTCCCTGTATACTTGGTATGTTTCAGATTAACTGCATTAGGTATCCATCCAGCTAATTAGTTATAAAATAAATTAGATTACTACTCAATAAGAAAAGTCTCTGGCAAATACTGATCGGCCATAGCATAGTTGAAGAAGATCAGTCATGAGTTCAAATTCTAACTGCCATTTCTAAGTTTTATAACCTTCAATGGTTCTTTGGAATTCATTTTCCTCACCTAACCTTCCACACTGCAGGGTTGTCGCAGTGTTCAGAAGAATGAAGTCTAAAATATAGTAACTGCTCAATAAATATGTATTTTCTTCTCACTGATCTGCAGAACTAGGAACATATATCAAGATTCTATGTTAACTAGAGGAAAAATTAGTAAGCGCCTGTTGCATCTGATTGTACCTAGTTTCCAACTCATTTAAAAAAAGTATTTATACCAGCCAATAGTATCATTATATGCCTAAACTCATCTCCCAATATATTTGTTTGTTCATTACATTCCTTTGCACTTCCCTGGTGGCTCAGATGGTAAAGCGTCTGCTTACAATGCGGGAGACTGGGGTTCGATTCCTGGGTTGGGAAGATCCTCTGGAGAAGGAAATGGCAACCCACTCCAGTGCTCTTGCCTGGAAAATCCCATGGACGGAGAAGCGTGGTAGGCTACAGTCCATGGGATTGCAAAGAGTCGGACACAACTGAGCAACCTCACTTTACATTCCTTTGCTGAAGATATCACTGCCTCTCCACCCGTTTTTGCTTCTATTTCCCCATAGGTAATCCATGCCTGGGGCTTCCCAGGGGCTCAGTGGTAAAGAATCCACCTACAATAACAGGAGATGTGGGTTCAATCCCTAGGTTGGGAAGATCCCCTAGAGAAGGAAATGGCAACCCACTTCAGTATTCTTGCCTGGGAAATCCCATGGACAGAGGAGCCTGACGGGCTACAGTCCATGGCATTGCAAGAGAGTCGCACCTGACTTAGCAACTAAACAACAGCCCATGACTTAACCACATTGAAATGCTGCTTGAATTCATCAAATTTTCTCACATCTCCATTAATACACACAGGAAGTTCTCTTCACCTATATCACTTCCCACCACCCCTGTTCCTTCAGCTGATAATGCTCTGATATTAAATTCAAGTTCTACAATCTCTAGGAAGCTAATACATGGTGTACATACACACACACACACACACAGCCCTCTAGAAAGGTTAAGCATTCATTTTAGGGCTGGTTTGTTTTGAGTTTGAGTGGGGGAGGCATGCCATGTGGCATGTGGGATCTTAGTTCGATCCCCAACCAGGGATCGAACCTGTGTCCCCAGAGTCTTAACCACTGGACTGCCAGGCAAGTCCCAAGCATTCAATTTTTGGGTTCCACACTTCACACACTGCATTATCATTCTTGGTCTACTTGTCTGTCTTCCCTACAAAATAAGAGGTGTGCAGAGAATGGTCCTTACTCATCTTTATCCTGAACATCTAGTGTAATTCCTGCCACACAGTAAATCCTCAAATGTTTTCAAGAATTCAATGTCATAATGTTGAACAAAACAAAACCTCTCAATTCTAATAGCTGCACCAAAAATTGAGATTCAAAAGCATTCTTTTAAGCAAAAATATATCATTTTTATGACCTGAAGTATGCCTCCACTGGACTGCACTTAAAAATGGTTAAAATAGTAAATTTTAGGTTATATACATTTACCCTACACACACACACACACACACACACACACACACACACACAGTCGCGTACATGAGAATGCCTTCAGTGATCCAACTGAAGCTTAATGCCCAAGTATCCCACAAAGCATTCTGCTTTCATTGATAAGTTATTCTACAAGGACCCTATAACACAGCAAGTAAAAGTAAGGGCTTTGAAAAGAGACTGGTCAGCTTTATCACCTGTTGTGTGTGTGTGTATTCAGTTGCTCAGTCGTGTCAGACTCTGCGACCACACGGACTATAGCCCACCAGGCTCCTCTGTCCATGGGGTTTCCCAGTGCAGAATACTGGAGTAGGGCTATGTAATCTTAAACGAGTCACTTAATCATTTTCAAGCTCAGTTTCTTCATCTGCAAATGGGGAGCGTAATATACTCATACCAATCTCCTAGAACTGTAATAAATAACCCACAAAAAGCACTCTGTAAATGCTGTTTTCAAACTGTGCTCTCTCTAGATTACTGGATAACACTTAGCCAAAGGAAGGAAGGGCTTTAGACTACCCCTTCCCCCATTTCTTCCCCTGTAAAATTTCGCCCTGCATATTCTTTTATTTTACAGATTAAGCTTTCAAGTAGGATCTTTTAAAAACAAAGCATTCCTTGGTTTAAAAGAACTCCAACTACTCAACAGCGCTCAGGTAACGCTTATATTAACATCTCTGGTCTGTAGATCACCACTTACTAAATTCAATTACTTACTCTGTAGGTATTCATACTTAATTTAGTGTTGGTTTACATCTCACAGAAAGAAAATCTTTAAAAATATAATCTCATCTCTACTCTTAGTAAAAGCTAACTGGGAAAATTAATTTGAGGCTGATATTGAAGAAAGATTAAAAGTTTCCTATTTGCTACTGAGTCAGGTTAAGCTGTTTAATTAAGTGGTCCTGAATATTAGTCTTACTCATAACCAAATTAAGTGTGTGTGTCTATACTATTAACATTAAAAACAGGAAACTGATTTAAATGCAGAATTTTCCAAAATTCGAAATACACTAAAAACTGAGACTCAGGCTGATTATCATCATTTAACTTGCAAAGTTGATGCACAGTTTAGAAACACATTCAAAGTTCTTAAAATACAGTAAGTGTTTAACAAATGTAGCTTGCTCTGACTGTAAACAATTTGCCTGCAATGTGGAAGACCTGGGTTCGATCCCTGGGTTGGGAATATCCCCTGGAGAAGGGAACCGCTACCCACTCCAGTATTCTGGCCTGGAGAATTCCCTGGACAGAGGAGCCTGGCGGGCTACAGTCTGTGGGATGGCAAAGAGCTGGACACAACTGAGCAACTTTGACTTCCCTCTCATACCTCTTATCTCTTTTCTGACTTCCCAAGAACCTATAGTCCTCCAAACCTTCTGAAGACTGTTAGGCTTCTCTAGACCTCCTCAAACTCTTTCACTAATTATCTCCAATGCTGTCCTCTCATCATTTTCAATACCCCTGGGTCCTTTTACACTCACTCAACCCACCATACTTTATTAACATCACCACTGTAATTTTACCTCCTTGCCTCAGTCCATTTCAACTAACAATTTCAATATTTATAATATTCCTAACAATTATTACATGCCTGGAACCTAACATTTGCCTTCAATGCAGTCCCTGCTTTTGCTTAATGTTTAAATTCACTTTTCCAGGCTTTGAGGCTATCTCTTTGCAGTTTTTTTTGTTTTTCTCCCAATTCTGCAATCCTAACTTCCCCATTTTCACCCCAAACAATTCTGCCTCTTAGTTTTCTGAGGTTTTTCAGTTGAAATTCACCAATCATCTTTTCCAAAGCATGTATCTGTTTTTGAATCTATTCCTTTTTTCTTCTATTACACTCTTTTCAAAAGAGGAAGTATGACTCCTTCCCAAAGATTAATCTTTCAACTCTTAATAGTCACCATTCCATCCAGCCTTTCAAAGGGACTTACATGTTCCACCTCTGGAGGATCTTTAATCACCCTCTGCAATTACCTGCTTCCCTTCTAACTTTAGGCAAGAGCAAATATCTCCTACTTTAGCAAAAACGTAAATGTACAAATAAAATCATCTTGTTTTCTATCCTTCTACTCAAAAACAAATATTGAAAATAAATTCTACACTAACTCCATTTTCCAAATACCTATATGCTTGTTAACCTCTTGTACTTCAGTTTCTGCCCCCATAAAATTACTGCAACTCTTTCAAAATAACTGAGAAAATGCAGAAACATACTGAATTCGAGTCAGCTAATTCGATGAAAAAATTTTTTAATTTACCCAAACTGTAGTAAAGCACAAAATTTTAAGACAAAACATTTTATGCAAAATATATGAAACCTAAACATTATCCTCACCATCTTTTCCTTCTCATAAAAACAAAAAAACCTAGTAAGATACATTAGCATTTATCTTTCAGGTGAATAACCACTGATTTCCAATACTCCTTTTTTTGGGGGGTGTGCCACACGACTTACAGGATCTTAGGCCCCCAACCAGGGACTGAACCAGAGCCTTCAGCAGTGAAAGTAAGAAATCCTAACCACCAGACTACCAGGAAATTCCCGATTTTCAATAGAGGGCTGCTGCTTAGTCAGGAACTTAACCTGACATAATCAATGGCCAAGAAAGATAAATACCCCTCTCCTCAAATTTCAAATCCCGTCTGTTTGGAGCAATCAGTTCAGCTCAGTTCAGTCTCTCAGTCATGTTCGACTCTGCGACCCCATGAATCGCAGCACGCCAGGCCTCCCTGTCCACCACCAACTCCCGGAGTTCACTTAAACTCATGTCCATTGAGTCGGTGATGCCATCCAGCCATCTCATCCTCTGTCGTCCCTTCTCCTCCTGCCCCCAATCCTTCCCAGCATCAGGGTCTTTTCCAATGAGTCAACTCTTTGCATGAGGTGGCCATAACAACGTTCAAAATTACTGGTTAAAAAAAGTTTTAAAGCACAAACCACTCCCCTCAAAAAAACAAAAACAAAAACAAAAACCTTAAATTCATTTAGCTAACTTCACTTAATTATGCCAAATTATAACAAAAATATCAACATCTATAGCTATTTGATAAACAATAGCTACTAATAACCTAAGGTATAATTTTTACTCATAAGCACCAGAAGCCTCATTAAAAATGATACGTTTACTATCAGGCTACTTACAAGCTAATAACTTTAAAGACTGCTGATTTCCTGAAGATACCAAGACTATAAGACTTGTATTCTACACCATCACCCAAGTAATACATAAACCCATCTAATACTACACTCAAGTTTTTTTTTTTCCTTAAACCTCTGTATCAATGTAATCTACATTAAGTCAAAGTTGCTCAGTCTTGTCTGATTCTTTGCGACCCCATGGACTATACAGTCCATGGAATTCTCCAGGCCAGAATACTGGAGCGGGTAGCCTTTTCTGTCTCCAGGGGATCTTCCCAACCCAGGGATCGAACCCAGGTCTCCCACATTGCAGGTGATTCTTTACCTGCTGAGCCACAAGGGAAGCCCAATCTACATTAAGATATTCACAAACATTCAAAAACTGAAGGACACTATTATAAAGGTCATTTCAGTTACCAATTTTTCTAACATAAATAGGAAGTCTACACCTTTCTCTCAAAACACAAGCTATGAACATGTCATAGTGTGGTGTCATACACATAGTTAAAGCTATCCTGACTGAGGCATCTACCACTCAGATAAAACCATTGAAGACACCTGTGTATGGACAGTATTCAAAGCTTTCTCACCAAACCTTTTTTCTCCCTCATCTTCTTCTCAGTACATCTTACCACCACCTAATTCCTCAAGCCAGGAACCTGGAGGTCATTTTTGACACCTTTCATTTACATTCAGTTCACCATGAAGTTGTCAATTTCTCTATCATTCCCATCTTCTTGTCTCTAGCAGATCAAATTTTATATATACATATACACATATCACCTTTTCCATTCCCTCATCTCTATAGCTGCTACCCCAGTTCCAGTTAGCATTGTTTTCCCTCAATGATGACAGTAGCATAATGTCTTTGCTTTCACTCTTGCCTTTAGCTCCAATCTAAACGAAAGTTATATTTTAAAAATTATATTACTCCTCTGCTTCAAAATCTTCAATGACTGAAATGTCCTTAGTAAAACCCAAAAGTCTTTAACGTGCCCTGCAAGGCCCCGCATGATCTGCTTTCTGCCTCTCTCTCTTTTCATCCTGCATGGTCTCCCTCCATTATGTTTTTGCTACCCTGAACTTCTTTCATTTCTTCAAGATATGAATTGTTTTCTCGCCTTCATATGTATTTTTCTCCATTCCAGGAATCTCTTCTCCTGCCTGGCTTCTTAGTCTTGTCGTCGTGACTTACACAGCACCACCTAAGAGGCCTTCTCTGACCATAGACACTAAAACCTTTTCCATTTTTCCCTCTCATAGCATTCTGTTCTCTTTCCTTACTGTATTCATCCTAAGTTGAAATTTGACATTTGTTTATTGTTTATTCGTTATGTGTTTCCACTATTAGACTGTATATTCTAGAAAGGCAGAGGTCACATTATAGTACATGTAATAAATTACTAAATAAAAGGACCACTTAATAAATCTGCTTAATGGACAGATGGATGTTTATGACCTGGAGTCCAGGAAACAAATTACAGCTCAAAGTGGCTTTCCCCTCCTTTGGGTTTCTCACCATCACTCTTTCAACTTTCCAACTGCTTCTAAAAGAAAGGAGCAAAAAGTATTCTTGCAAATTCAAAGGCAATACAATAGAAGGAATGCCAGGAAACTACACAATGTCAAAAAAGTAAGACAAATAATAATCCTATGATTTCATGGGAAGGAGAAATCCTTAAGGGCTACGATGATAAGAGATGATTTTACACAATGTGGAATTTGACTTGAGTATTCACAAACTGGTAAAACTCAGAGAGGTGGAATGTATAGGAGTGAAGCCCAAATAAGGAGTAAAGAGACACAAAGTATTAGACGACAGTTACAAAACTGCAATGTGGCAACTTATATTTACAAAGTAGATAAGTGTAAAAAAGCTAAATCTGTATATTTTGCTAAAACACCTTAATCATGTTAAGACCACATCTACAAAACATATGAAAGGTTACAATAAAATCACTCTATCTCAGTCTCCATGAATCCCTTCTAATTAGTCTTTGGCTTTTAGAGTTTTTCAAACATTTATGACAACACACTCTCATAATTAGTTTTCATAATTCATTTTCACTCCGACCAACCACCTCAAGTTTCTATATTCTCATTGCTATGTTTTTTATTCATTATACTAACACCTGATGAAATTTCCCCAGTAGCTTATTTCAATCATATTCATTTTTCTTTTTTAGACTTTGACCTGAGACTTTTTTCCCTTTGCTGTCAAAGTGTAATAGTTGACTTTTTCTTGTATTACATTTCTATCACTGATCCAACATTTTCATTTTACTATTGGTAGAAGCTTCAATAGGTTTTACTTCTAAATCTGTAATGCTACTTCAGTTCCCCATCCTAAATTTACACAAGCCTCTCCTTCGAGTCTATCTTATTTCCACAGGTAAACTACCAAGGTGTAGTTAGTTCAGTGACTTATGGAAGGCATGCAGTCATATTAGATACAGGGTCTGGAGTTAGAAGTATCTAAAGATATTTCCAAGTTGAAAAGGCTATGATTTCATTAATCTTTTCTTGTCGTGGGCTTTTCCCATTAAGAACACTGCTTTCCTACCTTTATTCATACTTGCTCACTTGAGGTTATTCTAAAAATGTTTCCCAGAAAGGCCAATTTACCTGAAATACCAATATACCACTATCTCTTTCAAAACCTCTGCCTTTTGAAAACTTAAATCCAAGAATAATTTGCATTTCAGAGAAAAATCTTGGGATATTTAGAATTACAGATTTGTTAAATGGGAGAAAATGAAGATTCACAGCATTTAATTAACTGGACTACAACTACACAGCTAGTAAACTGACAAAGTCCTGAGTCTCTCCAATCAGCACGCCGTCCAAGACAAGAAGGCTTTACTGGTTACACCAGCACAATATTTTCTTCCTAATATTATTTCCAATATCCTTAGGACACCATTTTCTCCTAGTTAATCAATCACAACGGTTTTTGTTTTTAAACTCTACAGTACCCACTATCCTAAAACTGTTCAAGGATGACAGAGATACCAGAGGCAAGCCTGGGAGGCAACTACTTTGATCTTTCTGAGATCATTTTATGTCTATATTACATGAAGTGGATTTTATAGGAAACTCCCCAAGGACTGAGACCTGCCAAGACTTTGGAGTATACCATAACTATTTAACGTGAAGGACTTCCCAGGTAGCTCAATGGTAAAGAATCCACCTTAGACAGCAAGATCAAACCAGGTTGAAGGAAATCAACCCTGAATATTCACTGGAAGGACTGATGCTGAAGCTGAAGTCCAATACTCTGGTCACGTGATGTGAAGAGCCAACTCACTGGAAAACATCCTGATGCTGGCAAAGATTGAGGGCAGGAGGAGAAGAGGGCAATAGAGGATGAGATGGTTGGATGGCATCACCGCCTCAGTGGACATGAGTTTAAGCAAACTCCAGGAGATAGTGAATGACAAGGAAGCTTGGTGTGCTGCAGTCCATGGGGTCACAATGAATAAGACACAATTGAGCAACAGAACAACAGCAGCAAAGAATCTGCCTGATAATGCAGGAGATGCAGGTTTGAGCCCTGGGTCAGGAAGATCCCCTGTAGAAGCAAATGGCAAACCACTCCAGTATTCTTGCCTGGGAAATCCCATGGACAGAGGGACCTGGCGAACTACAGTCAATGTGGGTCACAAAAAAGTCAGGCACCACTTAGTGACTAAACAAGGCAATATAAACAGAAAAATCTTGAAAGCTACATGGTAGCAATAGATATTTTTCATTTAGTAAATATTTTGTTGTTTAATAAAAAAATATTTTATTATTTAACAAAAAATGTTTTGTTGCTCGGTCATGTCCAACTCTTTTGGGACCCCATGGACTGTAGCCCGCCAGGCTCTTCCCATGGGATTTCCCAGGCAAGAATACAGAAATGGGTTGCCATTTCCTCCTCCAGGGGATCTTCTTGACCCAGAGATGGAATTGGAGTCTCCTGCATTGAAGGCAGATTCTTTACAACTGAGCCACCCAGGAAACCCAAAAATAGTATTTATCAAACATTGGTCATATGGAAGGCTTTGTGCTACCTGTTAGCAAAAAGTCACATTTAAATTCAAGTTCTGTATATCTAACATAAAAGAAACACTAAATTCATCCTTTTGCATTGCAAAAACCAAAAACCAAACCCAACAACCCTCGTCCCGAAAAGAGGAATCCTCCCTTAAGTTTCCCTTGTTAGTCACTCAGTCGTGCCCAACTCTTTGTGACCCCATGGACTGCAGCCCACCAGGCTCCTCCGTTCTCAGTCCATGAGATTTTCCAGGCAAGGATACTGGAGTGGGTTGCCATTTCCTTCTCCAAGTTCCCCTTAGGTACATTCAAGTATTTGTAAACCTAATGGTTCTAAGTACCTGTACGATTATGCAGAGTTTAGGCTAAATAACAACAAAAATTCTGTTCAAGATCATAGATGCTTAAGTAAAACTAGAGTCTGAAATCAGAGAAAAGGATAAGCTGAGAAGTGCAAAACTAAGAAATTAAATTGTGATAATGATTGCATTCATGAAGATAAACTTTATTTAACGGGGAGGGGCTCTGAAGTACTTATGAGTATTTCACATAAATTGACTAAAAGTCACTATAGAGTCAAATCTTAGTCTTCCAAGAAAGTAACTGTGTAACACTGGTAAATAATCACAATTGGGAAAAAGAAAAAAAACCTCGTCTACTTTGTTCTGAAAAGTTTTATTTTCCTTAAGAAAAGGGGCGGGGGAGGGGGCAAAACAAAACCAAAAAAGGAACAAACAGAAACCACTCTGAGCTGGCGACTGCTACAGGCCAGTCAGACACCCAGGCTTTCCGGGTCGTGCGTGGCTTTGGGATGGATCTCCGCGAGAGAGCCCTGGAACCACCCATCACGTCCCACACCCAGATGCCAAGAAAGCAGCAGTCACGGCGGAGGCCCAACACACACAGGGGCTGGTGGGGTCGGGGCCCCGCTGCAGACGTGGAGAGGCCCTCGGGGCGGGGTATCATAGAGAAGCACTGCGGTCGTAACCCGGACGCCCAGGCCTGGGAAAGCTCCGGGGGCGTCCCGGGCTCGAGGGCACCCAGCACTCGCGCGGGACGCCTTGTCATGAGTCACGGAGGCGAGAAAGCAGGCGGGCGGGGGAAGAAGCTGCAGGATGGAGGGAAGCCCGACCCTCGGGAGGGAAGCGAGCGGACGGGGAGGCCCGGACCTCAAGCGGGGAGGGGAAGGCGGGGGGGGGGGGGGGGGGGTCCTGCCAACCCACGCCCTGCCCGCCCTGCCCTCACCTCCATCCGACGCAACAGGCTCTGCGACCCGGTCCCGACCCCGGGGTCTGCGGGCTGGGAGGCGGGGGCAGCTGCCCGCAGCCATGACAGGCGCGGGGCGGGCCGCGGGCGGGCTGGGCCGCACGTGCGGGCAGCGCCCCCTCCCAGGCCTCCCTGGGCGTCCGCCCGCCCCCGGGCGCCGGCCCCTCACCTCGGCGGCCGCGACGCGGCCCGGCCTGCCCCGACCCCCCCCAACCCCCACCCCGGCCGAGCGGCGGTGGCGGCACGTACTCACCGCCGCTCGCAGGCTCTCGGGCATCGCCATGACTGAGGCGCCCCCGCCGCCCCGCGCTTCGACCGAGACTGACACGCGCGGCTGGCCGGGCGGGGGCGGCCTCAGGCGACCACCCGGATGACAGAACCCGCCCCCGCCTCTCCCCACCAGTTGAGCAGCGGCCGCTGCCCCGGGGCGCCCCGGGGCTTCCTCCCCACGCCCGGGGCGGCGGGTGGCAGCGACGGGTGGCGGCGGCACTTACCGGCGGCGCGGCCAGGCCCCCCTGTCAGCGCGGGGCCGGGAGGGAGCGGAGGGAGGAGTGAAGGGGCACCGCCTCCCCCGCGCCGCCACGCATCCGCCTGATTGGCCCAGTTCACTCCCCCAGCGCGACCCCACCAGCCCCTGCGAGCGGCACTCCGGCAGCACCGGCGCGCTATTTGCATATTTGTGCCCGCGCCGCTGATTGGCCCGGGTTCGGAGGGGTGGCCGAAGCCGCGGCAGCTCCCGCCGCCGCTCCCGCCGCGCCGGGCGACCGGGGAGGGAGGCTTCCCCTCTGTCGCTCCCCTTCCCACACGACCCGGTCTGACCTGGGGTGGAGGGCGGCGGGAGGCGGGGTCGCTGCCCGGCTCCAACATGGCCCCGCCACGCCGCCGACCCAATCGCCGGTGCGATTACTCCGGGAGCCCTGGGCGGCCTCGGGGCGGGGAAGTGTTGGGGCCGGGCGCCCTCTGGCCGGAGCGCGGGGCAGTGCAGTGGCCCGGGCTCCCCTCGCCGCCCCGCCGCGGCCGCCACGTCAGGCCGCGCCCTCGCGGCGTTCTCTCCCCTCCCCGCGGCCTCACCGCCACGTCAGGCCCGGCAGGCACACCCCGGCCGCGAGCTGACCGGCGGCGGGGTCGGCGCCGAGGTCACTCACTTGCTGGGCATTTCCCCGCCAGGCTGGGGTCCTCCGAGGAACCGGGAGGGTTTCCGGAGCCTCCCTCTTGACACTGTCGTGATTTCGAACCCCAGGTTCTCCCTTCGGTCTGAGACGGCGGTGGCACACGCTTGTGCCGTAAAATCGGGAGCCAGGAGAGTGTCGCCGCGATGATACAGCGATTCAGTCCAGGTGCTAAGCACCAACCGCGAAAGGGGCGCCAGGCTAAGGAGAGACCCAGCCCCATGTCCCCATCTAGAGAGAGCGCGCGCACCTCAAGTGGTGGAGAGCCGGGCTGACACCTCGTCATCCCCATGATCAGGCCCGCGTTCTAAATTGCACAGCTCTGAAGGGAAAGAAAGAACAACTTCCTCCGACTCTCCCGCCCGCCACCCCCACCCCCCACCCCAAAGAGGGGAAGGAACTGGTCCAAGACTAGGGAGCGTACTAGAAAACCACTGGCTTACGAAGGCCTGGGGACACCTGGGTTCCTACTCTGTCACTAATTAACTGGGTGACCTACATTAAATCATAACGTGTCCCAAGGCCTCGGTTTTCTCTTCTGTGAAATGAAGAGGGTGGACACATTTTCTAAAAGCCTTCCGATTCTAAAAATTCTACGGGTCTCTTAGGTCCTGAGCTGGCTTTAATACCGGATTAAAACTTTAACATCCATATTTGAACGAGAGAAGACAAAATAACGGAAGGTTACAAGTTCAGTCGGGCTTCCCTCATAGCTCAGTCGGTAAATCATCTGCCTGCAATATGCAGCACCACCTTGTTTGTTCCGTTTCCCATCCTAGAAGGGTGATATTTAACATTCACTTTGAGAAGGGATAGACTACCCAGTCCAGTATTCTTGGGCTTCCCTTGTGGCTCAGCTGGTAAAGAATCCGCCTGCAGTGCTGGACATCAGGGTTCGATCCCTGGGTTGGGAAGATCCCCTGGAGAAGGGAAAGGCTACCCACTTCAGTATTCTGACCTGGAGACTTCCATGGACTGTATGGCGTCGCAAAGAGTCGGACACGACTGAGTGACTTGCACCGCACTTGAAGTTGACAGAAATATCTTGAATTTGTGTCTTCACAAAGAAGGATAGAGCAATGTCACTGTGCATGTTTATGCCTGACCAGAATGGAATGGCTGCAGTATACAGACAGCTAGTTGCCAAGTAATTTCACTCTTTATTAAGGCTGTCCAGAGTAGATCAACACAGCGTTGTTTAGCTGAGATACTGAAAGGGTTGGGAGAAAACCCTCCTGAGGGAAAAGGTACAATTACAGTTTTGATTCCCCTGGATACTTAATAACAACTACACTCTAGGATAAGAATACACAAAAAACAGTTCACCTTTGAGCTCCCTACACTACTTATTTGAATGCCACTTTAGCTTGCAAATTCTACCTGCTGAGTCAAATCTAAGGCCAGTAACATCTCATTTATCTGGCAAGATACTCCCTTTAAATGAAACCTCTACCTACTTTACAGAACTCCTCTCCCCAAGAAAACCCACATTTTCTTGAATACAGCCCTTTGAAAAATACACGCTTGGTGATTAAGGAGCATCCTTATCATTATTACCATTACTGCATTCTATTAAGACCAATGAATGCCCTTAAAATTATGTAGATCTATGTCTCTATTGCCTGGAGAATTCCAGGGACGGCGGGGCCTGGTGGGCTGCCGTCTATGGGGTCGCACAGAGTCGGACACGACTGAAGTGACTTAGCAGCAGCAGCAGCAGCATGTCTCTATAATTTCATGGCTGCAATCACCATCTGCAGTGATTTTGGAACCCCAAAAAATTAAGTCTGACACTGTTTCCACTGTTTCCCCATCTATTTCCCACGAAGTGATGGGACCAGATGCCATGATCTTAGTTTTCTGAATGTTGAGCTTTAAGCCAACTTTTTCACTCTCTTCTTTCACTTTCATCAAGAGGCTTTTTAGTTCCTCTTCACTTTCTGCCATAAGGGTCGTGTCATCTGCATATCTGAGGTTATTGATATTTCTGCCAGCAATCTTGATTCCAGCTTGTGCTTCTTCCAGCCCAGCGTTTCTCATGATGTACTCTGCATATAAGTTAAATAAGCAGGGTGACAATATACAGCTTTGACGTACTCCTTTTCCTATTTGGAACCAGTCTGTTGTTCCATGTCCAGTTCTAACTGTTGCTTCCTGACCTGCATACAGGTTTCTCAAGAGGCAGGTCAGGTGGTCTGGTATTCCCATCTCTTTCAGAATTTTCCATAGTTTGTTGTGATCCACACAGTCAAAGGCTTTGGCATAGTCAATAAAGCAGAAATAGAGGTTTTTCTGCAACTCTCTTGCTTTTTCCATGATCCAGCAGATGTTGGCAATTTGATCTCTGGTTCCTCTGCCTTTTCTAAAACCAGCTTGAACATCTGGAAGTTCACGGTTCACGTATTGCTGAAGCCTGGCTTGGAGAATTTTGAGCATTACTTTACTAGTGTGTGAGATGAGTGCAATTGTGCGGTAGCTTGACCATTCTTTTGCATTGCCTTTCTTTGGGATTGGAATGAAAACTGACCTTTTCCATTCCTGTGGCTACTGCTGAGTTTTCCAAATTTGCTGGCTTACTGAGTGCAGCACTTCAAAAGCATCATCTTTCAGGATTTGAAATTCTTCCTACTCCTTGGAAGGAAAGTTGTGACCAACCTAGATAGCATATTAAAAAGCAGAGACATTACTTTGCCAACAAAGGTCCGTCTAGTCAAAGTTATGGTTTTTCCAGTGGTCATGTATGGATGTGAGAGTTGGACTGTGAAGAAAGCTGAGCGCCGAAGAATTGATGCTTTGGAACTGTGGTGTTGGAGAAGACTCTTGAGAGTCCCTTGGACTGCAAGGAGATCCAACCAGTCCATTCTGAAGGAGATCAGTCCTGGGTGTTCATTGGAAGGACAGATGCTGAAGCTGAAACTCCAATACTTTGGCCACCTCATGCGAAGAGTTGACTCATTGGAAAAGACCCTGATGCTGGGAGGGATTGGGGGCAGGGGGAGAAGGGGACAACAGAGGATGAGATGGCTGGATGGCATCACCGACTCGATGGACATGAGTTTGGGTAAACTCCGGGAGTTGGTGATGGACAGGGAGGCCTGGCGTGCTGTGATTCATGGGGTCGCAAACGGTCGGGTACGACTGAGCGACTGAACTGAACTGAACTGATGTCTCTATAATAAATTACCTCTAGAATGCTGTTTTATGATTACTTTAGATTTACATCTGTTTGTTTTATGTCTCCTTTCTCACTACTGGGCTGACACTTCTCCATTCTTCTACCTAACAACCTTGTTTCCTGTTTTTGTTTGTTTGTTTTTAATGATTCTATTGCACTATGAACTTAGACACAGATAAACTTCTATTATTAGTTTAGACTTTCAAGTTTTGAGTAACGATTTTCTGTGGGGCTGTCCTGTGTATTAAGCACATGAGGTTCTGTGACATCTATTTTAACTGCTCAATAACTAGTTTTTACTTATTTCTTAAATCTTAGTAGTATTCTTGATAACTGAAGTGTCTGAATATGTGCACTCTAGAAAAACCATTGCAAAGGATGGCTCTACATTTGAGGATTTAGAGGCTACATCAGTAAATACTACTTTTTGCAATTTAAATGAATAAGAATCAATAATCATCAACATCTAAATCTAGTAATAATCGCTTACTAGTTCCTCAGGCAATGGAATATCCACAACCAGGTGGTAGCAATGCGCTCTCCAGGTCCCTGTATCCCACTCTAAAAATGGCTCCATTCCTACCCAAAGTCTTTCAAACCCCAAAGATCCCATATCTGCAAACACAATGTTTCAGGTCTCTAGGAAGCTGTGCTATGTCAGACAGCTGTTCTTCACACCCTGAATGAAGCATTCTACAAGTGTATCCAGTCTGTACCATTTACTGAAATCTAACTAGTCCCAAGCACTGTGTAAGGGTTTATAAAGGTTGCTCAGGAAGCTAGCAACTTCCAGCTTTGTTATAGTATTATTTACATAATTGTATTTTATTTTACATTCACAGTGATTCTATGAGAAAGGGATTATTTTCCCCTATTTTATAGATGGGAAGGGTTAAAAATCTTGCCCTGGTTACACAATCACTGAGTAACAGAGATAGGATTCAAACTTTAAAAAGCCTGTAACTCTTTGCTATTATACTATATCCCTCCCTGAGCTTTAGTTTCCAATTCCAAGTTTACTAAGGAAACTTATATTAACTAATTTGGCACCTTGTAAGGAAGAATTCCCTGCATAGCCATTTTAGTTAAGATTACCAAGAAAGGAATATCTCAAAATGCATATAGTGTATCAAACTTGGCATTTTCTTGCAAGTTTGAGGGGTATGAACCAATGCTCTGGTACTGTGCACTTTGGGGAATAACTGGTAAAATCAAGATTCTAAGATGGCAAAACTAAGGATTAGACCCTACTTCAGTGAGACCTACAGAAGTGATGCCCACAGAACAGTCAAAAAACCTTAAAGAAAGAAGAAAGTTAGAGGATGCTCACTTTCTGACTTCAAAACTTACTACAGCATTGCAGAAATTGGACAGTGTGGTACTGGCATAAGGATAGACATATAGATCAATGGACTAAAATTGAGAGTCCAGAAAAAAAAATCTTACATTTATAGTTAATTGATTATCAACAAGACTGCCAAGACATTTAAATTGAGAATGGCAACTCTATATGCTAGAGAATGAAGTTGGATCCCTACCTCACACCAAATACAAAAAAGAATAAATGAAAAAGGATCATAGACCCCAATGTAAGAGGTAACACTATAGCACTCTAAGAAGAAAACACAGGAGTAAATCGTCAGGGACTTGGGTTAGGCAATGGTTTCATGTATATGGTACCAAAAGCATAAAGAATAAAAGAAAATATAAATTGGACTTCATTAAAATAAAAAAACTTTTGCACAAGCAACCAAAGGAAAAAAATAGATAAACTGAATGTCAAAATAGAAAACTTCTGTGCTTCAAAGGACACTATTAAGAAAATGCAAAGAAAGACACCTACAGAATGACAGAAAATATCTGCAAATCATACATCTGATAAGGGTATAGTATCCAGAATATATAAAGATCTCTTACAACTCAGCTATTTTTTAAAAATCCAATTTTAAAATAGGCAAAGTATTTTTGAATAGACATTTCTTTGATGAAGATATACCACAGCCAATATGCACATGAAAAATGCACTCTAATAATTGGTAGTTATTAACAAAATGCAAATCAAAACCACAATGAAATATGACTTCACATCCATTAGGATGGCTATCATAAAAAAGACTGGCAATAACCAGTGTCTGTGAGGATGTGAAGAAGAAGTTAGAACCCTCATACATTGCTGGTAGGAAAGTATTCAAAAAATGGTGCAGCCACTTTGGTCAACAGTCCTTCCAAAGGTTAAACATAGTTAGTATATGACCCAGAAGCCCCAGTGAGATGAACACATGTGTGTAACTTACACACAGATGTTCATAGCAACGTTATTCATAATAGCCCCAAAGTGGAAACAACCCAAATATCCATCAAATGACGAACTGAACCAAAGTGTTACATCCATACAATGGAAAATTATTCAACCATAAAAAGAATTGATTGACTACTGCTACCTGGTATACCATGGAAGAAGCTTGAAAACATTCTGCAGAATGATAAGAGCCAGATACAAAAGACCACATATATAGCTCCATTTACGTGAAATGTCCAGATTAAGGAATCAAGGGAGAAACGAAGTGGATTAGTGGTTACCTATGGCTGGGTTGGGGAGAAAGGGATGAAGAATGAAGAGTGACTGATAATAGATATTTATGGGGGGGTGGGGGATAATGAAAATGTTCTAAAATTAGATTGTGGTGATGTTTGTACAACTAAATACCACTGAAATATGAATTTTTATGGTAGGTAAACACTATTTCATTAAAGCTGTTTTTTAAAAAGTAATCCCTACCAGCAACTTTCAACTTTGTTACAGTATTACGATCATTAAATTCATATATTTATGTATGACTTAGCAGTCACTTCAGTCATGTCTGACTCTGTGCAACCCCAGAGACAGCAGCCCACCAGGCTCCTCCATCCATGGGATTTTCCAGGCAAGAGTACTGGAGTGGGGTGCCATTTCCTTCTCCAATGCATGAAAGTGAAAAGTGAAAGTGAAGTTGCTCAGTTGTGTCCGACTCTTAGAGACCCCATGGACTGCAGCCCACCAGGCTCCTCCATCCATGGGATTTTCCAGGCAAGAGTACTGGAGTGGGATGCCATTGCCTTCTCCAATATTTATATATACATATATGTATATATATATATATATACATATACACACACACACATATATATACATACACATATATACATACATACACACATGTTGAGCAAAAGGAATAGATACATTTTAATTATATTTATCAATTAAGCAGCAAATAATTTTTTTAATTTGAAGATTATTGGAGTGGCACTGTTACTTCTCACAATGAGCTCACCAGTTTGGTGACTTTGGGGTAATTTATATGCATTTACTCCAGGAGTTGGTGATGGACAGGGAGGCCTGGTGTGCTGCGATTCATGGGGTCGCAAAGAGTTGGACACTTCTGAGTGACTGAACTGAACTGAACTGAAATACCCTCATCATGTATGTCTACCAGGCTGGGAACTGTGTTGGCTACAGAAGAAGGGATTGTTATTCCCATATAAATAATCATGAATTATTAGTAATAAATACTGAACAAATGTGTGTAGATAAAATATTTTCATTCATCTTCTTTGACATTCATTCACAGGTTGAGGCACTAAAGTAAATGTTCTTTCACAGAGTATACTTTTGTAATCTTTTACACATTTTAGTACATTCATAACTTAAAATGTTTTATGCCCCATTGTATTATGGAATCTAACATGTTTTCCATCTTTCCGCAATTATAAGTAGTAGCTTGAGGAGTTTAGATACTTGTCCACTTTACTCAGTTGTGTCTGATTCTGCAGCCCCATGGACTATAACTTGCCAGGCTCCTCTGTCCAGAGGATTTTTCAGGCAAGAATACTGGAGTGGGTTGCCATTTCCTTCAGTAGTGAGTAAAAACTAACTTCACATTAGCCCCTGGGTGTTGTGAAATTTCCTGAATTCCATGGAGAATACAGGTACTTTTTAGAACAGGGGTAAAGGACATCACTAGAAAGCTCTTTAGCTTTCCTTTTCAGGCTCTTGTTCAAGCAAATAGAAAAGAGGGTCGGCTTTCAGTTGTAGCTTAGAGCACCTCAAAGATCAATTAAAAGCATGTTCAGCACTGTTTTCAAATCTAGAGGCTGCTGATAAAAACATCCAAAGGATGTATTCAGCCAGGCGGCTGTTCTTCAGACTCTTATTTTAGGCCTACTTAATCAGGGAAAGATCTTAGAGTCTCTAAATTGTATCTATTTTATCCCCTGCTTTTAGTTAGGAATATACCTCTAAGCATGATCCTACTTGACAGTTCAAATCTTTCACTGTTTTGATTTTCTACAGTTGCTTGTCCTGGGAATTTCCTGGCAGTTCAAGGACTAGGACTGCATGCTCTCACTGCCAAGGGTCTGGGTTTGATCCCTGGTCAGGGAACTAAGATCCCACATGCTTCATGGCACGGCGAAAAAAAAAACAACAACACAACAGTTGCTTGTCCTAATCTTCAAAGAGGTTTTGCTGTTTTCTTTGATAAGACATCCTGAGCATCTTATTCCCTCTCTTTGTCCATCTGCTTTTCTTTGGGTAACATAAGCAGTCCTGGAGAAGTTTCTAAATCAAGTTAGAGGGGATGAAGTGTATAATGTGCAGCTGCTATTTAAGAAATTAATTCATTCAACAAATATTTAAAGAATATCTGTGAATGGGAATTCCCTGGTAGTCCTGTGGTTAGGCCTCGATGCTTTCACTGCCTAGGGCAGTGAAAGTCATAGAGATTAAGCCTTCTGCAGGCTTATATTTGATTTCTCCACTACAGATATTTGGGCTTCCTGGGTGGTGCAGTGGTAAAGAAACAGCCTGCCAATTCAGGAGATGCAAGAGACAAGGGTTCGATCCCTGGGTCAGGGAGATCCCTTGGGGTAGGAAATGGCAACCCACTTCAGTATTCTTGCCTGGGAAATCCCACGGACAGAAGAGCCTGGAGGGTTACAGGCCATGGGGTCACAAAGAGTCGGACACAGCTGAGCATACACACACACACGCAGATTTCTGACAAACATCCCACCTTCCAGAACATCTGGTTGGGTAGAGAACTCAAAAACAGCATGTCAGAAAGTATGTGGGTCCAATCCCTAGTGAGAGAACTAAGATCCTGCAAGCCTCATGGTGCGGCCAAAAAAGAAAAGAAAAGAATACCTGTGAGGTGCCAGGCGCAGTGCTAGGTGCTGGAAATACAACAGTGAAAAAATAGGCATGGTCCTTTGCCTTGTGACAAGTTTTGTAAAGTAAATAAACACCCACTAATTAATTATTTTTACTAATTTTCTAATACTTAACTTACAGATACTGTGATTGGTGTACTTAAAAAAAGAAGTATGCTCTATATCACAGAGCCTAAGGACTAATGGAAACTGTAGACTTGTATTTTTCTAATCAACTAGTTTGTTTTAGAGGTATTACAGGCATCTTATTTCAAGGAGAAATCCATCCTGGTGCAATTGAAATCCATCTTGTCTTGTTTCAGCTTCAAAAAAGAGAAAATTGCACCAGGTTTCCTGTGAATATTTCTTGACTTGTTTTTCCTTATTCATTATAGCCACGACTATAATTTGGTCACCATCTTTCCATAATCGGCCAGGTTTCACACTTCCTGTTGTGTCTGGGAAAGAGCTTACAGAACTCATGTATTATTGCTAGGAATAAAATCTTTAACAATTACTTTAGTCTTGTATTTAAAAAAAAAATTGAAATTTTTTTTCTTGCCTCATATGGATTTCTTCAGAAGGGCTGTCTTTCTTATTAAGATCATCTTTTACAGCACTTTTATTTTATCAGGGTAACATACCATCTCTTATGTAAAAGCATGAGGGGATTATTGGAATTCTTGGACATTCTGGTTGAGGATACATATTAATTATAGTTGTTTTCCCTGCACTGAACCCCATGGTTTGTTTTATAGAAAATGAGTAACAACATGCCAACGAGGAAAATTAATTCCAGGTTACATGATTGAAAAAAAATTGTTTTAAATTCAAGAGCAGAGAGGCCTTAGAAAGCTTTGCTGAAAATAAATCAGTGTAGCTTTTTTTTCCCTCTGGTTACCATTACACAGTAAGCAGTTAGTAACCCTGAACATTTTTTTTTTTTTTTGGCTTCGCTTCATGGCTTGGGGGATCTCATCTTAGTTCCCCAATCAGGGATTGAACTTGGGCCCTCAGCAGTGAAATCACAGAGTACTAACCACTGGACCACCAGGGAATTCCCATATCCTGCACAACTGAAGTAGAAATCTTTATGAAAACAAGCAAAGGAATTGAGTCAATGTTTCTTTAAACAAGATATTGATAGAAATTAAGCCTCTCAGTCCTTAAAGAATCTGCCTGCAATGCAGGAGACTGGGGTTTGATTCCTAGGTCGGGAAAATCCCCTGGAGAAGGAAATGGCAACCCACTCCAATATTCTTGCCTGGGAAATCCCATGGACAGAGGAGCCTGGTGGGCTACAATCCACAGGGTCGCAAGACTCAGACACAACTTTGTGACTAAACCACCATAGGCACAAATTTGATTTCTCCAACATTACAGATATTTGACAAACAGCTCACCTTCCAAAAAATTTGGTTGGGTAGAAACCTCAAAAACAGTACTTCAGAAAACTGAATTTCTTCCAAAATGAGGCCAGTTCTGCCACACTGATAGACTGTATTTGAGTGATGGCTAGTAACAAGATAAAAGACTAAAATGTTAGGCCAAATCTTCTTGATAGCAAATATATAATTGAATTTACCCCTTTTCACAGTTTATCTCAGTGTCATGGAGGTCTGCCTAGCTTTTTCTCATAGTTAGCAATTTTTGGCTAATCCTGTGGAACCCTGTGTCCAGCACACAGTACCCTGGCTCCTGGGGGACACTTCTCTTTGGGTTCCCTTTGCAGAGTGTGTGCTGTTTGGCAGGGACATGCTGAGCGATGTGTGCAAACTATAAGTAATGTCAGGCTAGAGCTTGCTCACTCTCTGCCACTCCCCTTTCTAGATAAACGAAAGGGACTGCAGGCTTTTCTGTTCTTCAAACACACCACTCTCCTTGTCTTGGGATTTTTTCACCCTCTATTCCCTCTGCCTTACCATAGGCTCTGGGTTCAGCTGCTCCTTCAGGTTTTGCAAAAATGATTCCTCTTAGAGGCCTTCCTTGACGCCTAATTACTCAGTGTGTTTCCTTCTTAACACCACAGTCCTGTTTGTGTGTTTGTCTCTGCCCACTAGAAAGCAAGATTCTGGAGGCCGAGGCAGGGCCACTTTTGCTCCTGGAAGTATTTCCAGCACCTAGAACGCTTGTGCTCAAGAAATGCGTATTTTCACTACTGTATTTATAATGGATGACCAACAAGGATCTACTGTATGGCACAGGGAACTCTCCTCACTATCTGTGATAACCTGAATGAGAAAAGAATTTGAAAAAGAACAGGTACACCTATATGTATGACCGAATGACTTTCCTATACACCTGAAACCAACACAACATGTTCATCAACTATGCTCCAACACAAAAACTCTCATTACAAAAAGATAAATGTCTGTTTTATCCTGATGAACTCCTTACCCAACATATCTGTAATGTCCTGGCTGGAAGAACTGCTGTCATTTGGGGTTATCCCACCTGGTTTTGAACAAGATACTGGAAGCCTCAACTGGAAATTCTCAAACCTTCATACTAGCATCACTGGGGAAACTTCAAAACTACCTTTGCTTAGACCCCGCCCCAACCTAGGGGTGATGGGTCTCGGGCACCAATATGTTTTAAAAGCTCTTTGTGTCTTTGCTTGTGTGACCAAGGTAGAAAGTACTGGTCTAAGTGACATGGAACTGAATAACTACCCAACTACCATGCTCTTCTCCTCTAGGTGAGTCATTCCTGTGTCACCTCTGTTTAGGGAAACTCAAAGTATTCTTTAGACTTTACCTTTGTGGCTTCTGAATACCTGCCTTGTTATCACAAAGGGGCAGAATTCGGCATAAACCAAATGAAAAATTTACCTCTCAGGAAAAAGACAAGGTGTTCAAGTAACCTAGGTTCATCTGTTAGTTCTTATTTAGTCTCGAAGTCATGTCCAACTCTTTGCAACCCAGCTAGGCTCCTCTGTCCATGGGATTTCTCAGGTAAGAATACTGGAGTGGGTTGTCATTTCCTACTCCAGGGGATTCTTTCTGACCAGGGATTGAACCTGCATCTCCTGCAATGGGACAGGAGGATTCTTTACCACTGAGCTACCTGGGAACCCCTCATCTGTTAATACTTGCTCTGAAAACCTCAAACTCAAAGGGGAAAGTTCCAGCATTTTTCTTCCTTCATAAAAGAAAGTCATCAACAAACTTCTTCATTTAGCTGTAGAAATCAGAAGCAATCACTCAAGTGCAAAGCAAGCAAAAAAACAATGCTCCCAGAAGAGGGATGTGTCCAAATTCCATCCCCTTCTTTGTAAGAAACAGTGATCAAGTAGTGGTTGGCTCAGAAACACTTGTCCAGGGACTTCGCTGGTAGTCCAGCGGCTAAGACTCTGAGCTCCCAATGCAGGGGGCCCGGGTTCCATTCTGGGTCAGGGAACTAGATCCCACATGCTGCCACTAAAGATCTCTTGTGGTTCAGTGAAGACCAAGATCCCCTGGATTACAACTAAGACCCTGGACAGCCAAAAAGATACATAAATATTAAAAAAAACAAAAAACAAAAAAAACGGAAAAGAAACACTTGTCCATACTTTTTGTTATGGCAAACTCTAAACTTTAAGACCTTACATAAAATTGGGACCTCTTTTTTTTTTTAAGGTAAAGCAATGGTTATTGGTATTTTCCTCAAACTGTGCAACTTAATAAGCTGTTCTCTTCTTTATTTTTCAAAACCACCATCAGAACTGTTCACAAAAGCTAGATTCATGCTAAAAGTCAATGTTGTTTCCCCTCCAGTTAGAAAACCTAAATAACTATAGTAAAATGAGTGTGCACACAGGATTAGAAGTAGAAACATTTGAGTTACCATCCAGGCCCTATCACTTGCCAACTGAATGAATGATCCGCAATTTTTCTTGCCTGTTAAATGAGAATCAGAACACCTATGCTCCCTGCCCCATGTCGTTGTTTCTTGCTAGTAATATTCATAGACTTCCTCTGAAAATGTTGCAGTGTGCAAATGAAAATTCCTGGGTGGGAGGGAGGCTCAAGAGACAGGGGATTCAAGTTGTTGTATGGCTGAAACCAATACAACATTGTAAAGCAATTATCCTCCAATATAAAAATTAATTTTAAAAAATGAAAATTACCGGTCTTCCGTCTTACAATGAACTTTTAAGCAAAAAACAAACAACTATTAAAAAAAACCACAGTGGTTACAGTAATTAGAAATGTTGACCCAGGATATACGAAGTGTCCAGCAAAGTGCTGAAGAAGTTGTCCCTGAATCCATTAAACCAGATCACCCAACAGGGAAAGCCATTTCCTCTGCAACAGGAGAAACTCAGCTCGGCCAAATCCAGAAATAACACAATAAATCCACTTATTCATCCCCAAAAGTCTGTTTCCACCCTTTAAAGTTCTTTCATCTCCGGCAAAAGATGTCCAGGCTATAAAAGGGACTATTTAAATTCAGAAAGCCTTGGGGCTCCCCTGGTGGCTCAGGAATACAGAATCCACCTGCCAATGCAGGAGACAGGGGTTCAATCTCTGACCCAGGAGGATCCCACATGCTGCAGGGCAGCTAAACCCGTACACCACAGCTACTGAGCCTGTGCTCTAGAGCCCAGGAACCACAACTACAGAAGCCCAAGAGCCCTAGAGCCTGTGTTCCCCAATGAGAAGCCACCGTAATGAGAAGCCCTCCTGCCACCAGAGAGTAGCCCCCTCTCGCCACAACTAGAGAAAAGCCCAAGCAGCAACAAAGACCCAGCACAGCTAAAAATAAATGAATAAAATTATTTAAAAATCAATTAATCCAGAGAGCCTCTATTTAGTCAAGATCAGGGCACTGAATTTGAATAGCTATGAGTTTAAAATTCTATTCCAGGGTTTCAGTAGGTAAGAGGATATAGAAAGTTGCAAGTTGATGGCAGTTTTGCAGTTGATCCCAGGACAGCTTACAACAGAACTCCTGCCTCCTAACTTTTCAAGGTTAAAAGCCAACCTTAGAGGTTGTCTGGCTGAGAATATGCTGGGACAGGTATGGATTAGAATCCTATGTGGTCCTGGTAAGTCTTTAACCTCACCTAGACTTTATTTATTTGTAAAATAGAGATTAAAAACATCTCTTTTACAGTGTAAATAATCCGAAGCTTAGAGATGATATACATAAAACCAGCACAAATTAGGTTATCAATAAATCATAGCTAATTTTTAAGAGCCAGTTGAGTGATTTTCAGATTTCTCCCACTGACAGATCACTGTAAACTGCTGATACAATTTACCAAGTCATATGAACCGAGAAAAGCTTTGTTGTTGCTGTGTTTGGTCACTAAGTCGTGTTCGACGCTTCTGCAACCCTGTGGACTGTAGCCACCAGGCTCCTCTGTCCATAGGATTCTCCAGGCAACAATACTGGAGTGAGTAGCCATTCCCTTCTCCAGGGGATCGTCCTGACCCATGGATCAAATCCAGGTCTCTCACATTGCAGGCAGATTCATTACCATCTGAGCCACAAGGGAAGCCCCCCACGTGCTGCTCCCCAACCCCAAGAAAAGCTTATTTAGTAGCACATATGACTCTACTGTATGTGTATACATGGTATCACAAAAGATCACATCTGGGGACTTCCCTGGTGGTCCAATGGCTAAGAATCCACCTTCCAGGGGACAGGGGTTCCATCCTTGGTCAGGGAGCTAGGATCCTACATGCCATGGGGCAATTAAGCCCACACACCACAACTGGAGAGTCCATGTGATGCAAGTAAAGATTCCGTATGTCACAACTTAAGACCTGATGCAGACAAATAAATAAATTAATTAAAAAAAAAAAAAAAAAACCTCTGTTCATCAGAACAAAGACTTTCTTAAATCCCCTCAAAACAAACTGGGTCATGTGTCTAGTCTTCCCACATTATTTGTTGGCTGCATGTTGATTTGGTTTATAGGTGTAATAGCAGGTAAAACAGACAAGCTGTGGTAGACCAATGGAGAAAAGTCCTATCGTTCTGATTAGCTGCAGGCCTCACAGAGTTTGCAAACCTTACCTAATAACATCTTACTGATATTGATAAACTAATTCAATGATTTTGAAATCTTTCTGAAGACGAGGAACTTCTTTCTTTAAAAAGATTATTATAATTTTTTTTTTTTTTTCAGGAGCTCAAGATCTAAAACACAGAAAAGCAGAAGTCCTGAATGAAAAAACAGAACCAAGGCTGAGGAGCCTTTCTGTAAGCTTAGGCACCCCCTGCCCTTCCCCACCCTTAGAAAGGCATCTCTGAAGACTTCCTGGGCTTGGAGGGGAACATTTTGAAAAATCCCTTCAGTTCAGGCCTTCATTCTGCAGATAAGGAGATTAAACCCCAAGGGACTAAGAAATCCACCCAAGGTGGTCCTGTGAGTCTATGAAAGAACCAACCCTGGGACCCAGGCCTCTGACTTCTCTGTTCAGCATTTTCTTGACTCAGAGGTTACTAGTTTTGAATTTTTCAAACAGCATAGCTGGGAAACTTTGATTTATTTCCCAAGATAACTGGTTAAATAGGTGAGGCAGAACCTTGGCAAAGCCAGTCAACTCTCTAAAAAATTTATCTTCTTAATGGAAGGTTGATCAGATGTCCCTCCTCTGTCTACTTCGGCCATCATGTTCTATAATGTACTAAAATCCTCTGTTTTATACCAGACATCATAAATGGTCTGCCCAGTGTATCCAAGTCTCTTGGGCTGGTTGCTCTCATTTAAAAATCAGAAGATTTTGGCCTAGAAATGTGGATTTCCAACTTCTGCTGAAAATGGAGAAATCCTAGCAATACTGAATTCTCTCTCTCTTTTTTTTTTAACTAACATGTCCTTTATTCTATGTTGTCCTATTAGAGTTTTATTTATACCAATACTGTGATATGCTTAAGATACAGATCAGTAAATAAAAATATTAAAGATACCAGTACAGAAAATTCATTCAACCAATTAAAGCAAAAACCAAAGCTCTGGAACAAGACAAGCCTTAAGCAAAAATGTTTGGATATACTCAGGGAACTCCTCTTTTGAGCCATATCCCAGGTCTCTGATTTCAGTGACCCTATTTAATAAGCACATCAACCAAGAAAGGCCAGCAAAAGGTTTTAAGAGGTAAGCAAATGTAGACTTATTTTGTAATACACAAAGTGCTAATTTCAGTAGATCCATGAAAATAGAGAACATCTGAGAAAGATCATCAATAGAAGTCACTCAGCCCAAATTAACGTTAGACATCAGTTTTTACAGCATTATTTTAAATCTATATAAACAAGTTCAAATTTTCTTTGAAGAAAGAAACTTGTTAAGAAACTTAGTAGTTTCTTAAACTTTATAGAAAACCCTCTACAATTTCTAATGCTTATTAACATAAGCATACATGAACTACCTTTGTAATAGAAACAGTTGTTCAAATGTTAATTCTGAATTCTCATTCCTAGTTAACACTCCCAGGAGCTGAGAAGAGGCAGGCACTCTTTGGTGTGTCTCCGTCCCCACCCATCCCTACCTGTCTGTGTCCATTACCGTCTGCCCCCTGTAGACATTTGAATTTGTGACCCACGGTCTAAAGCTTTTCTCTATAGAAGCTTTTTTTCTTTCTTTCTTTCTTTTTTTTTTTTTTTTTGAGAATGGAACTTATAAAAACAAAGGTAAAACCTAAGAATCAGACACAGGGGATAATCTCATTTTAAAAGATGAGGTGAGGCCTCCCTGGTGGTCCAGTGGATAAAAATCCACCTGTCAATGGAGGGGACACAGGTTTGATCCCTGGTCCAGGAAGATCCCATGTGCCTTGGGCCAATTAAGTCCCAGCGCCGAAGCGATTGACCCTGGGTGCTGCAACTATTGAAGCCCGAACACTCTAGAGCCCATGCTCTGCGACAAAAGAAGTCACTGCAATGAGACGAGGCCCTGCTCCCCACAACTAGAGAAAAACCCAGGTACAGCAACGAAGACCCAGCACAGCCTTACAGTTAAAGGAAAAAATGAGGTGAATGTCACCATATATAATGCTGCTCTCTTTCATTGATTAAGGACTAAACTTTTGGGTGTCCTGACTCGTTTATTTTTCTGAGAGCTGTTAAAATACCCACAGACTAACACTCAGACTTGCTTCCCTGTGTGTCCCCTTCCATATGACTTCTGTAGCATGACTCCAAACACTCTGAGCCCCTCGGGAGATGCGTTATTAAACCACACATCAGGCCGCATCCTGCGTCCCAGGGCGCCTCTCTCAGCAGTATAGTTAGGAGGAATCATGCCCAGGACTGGGCAACGTGGGCTGGGGGACAGCAGGCAAAAATGAGACAATTCTTAAGGAGCATTCGGTCCTTGGCTCCCAGCTGCAGCAACCCGGGTCCTTGTGTCACACTCTTGCTCCCTGCACGTCCCCACATCTGTGATTGCCTCACACACCTCTACCAGTTCAATCACCTTACTCTATGCCCTCGATAAAATTTACAAAAGTAGCAGATAAACAAATTCACCCTAAGGTTTTAATAGTTCAGAACTGTGTATTTTTAAATTATTTTTTTTATTGGAGTATAGTTGCTTTACAATGTTATGTTTGCAAAACTGGATACTTTTTATTTTAGCTTTTTAACCTAAGTGTGTATCACTAATAACAGAATTTTAGGGATCATGATTAGTTGATGAAAAGAACAGCTGGAAACAAAAAAAGGCTTACCTTCAAATTATACCACAAAGGAGGAAGTTTATTTACTTGGTGCCTGAAGGGTTACCAATTATACCACCTCCCCTCTTCAAGGATGTTATTCAAATGCTACTCTCTCAGTGAGGCCTTCCCTAAACACATAAATTAAAATTATGACCATTCCCCCAACACACTCCCTACTGTATCCCTTGTATCTCCATATCACTTAGCACCATATGATACACTGTATCTTGTTGTTATTGTTGTTTATTGTCTCCCTGCCTCCAATAGAACGTAAGCCCCATGGGACCAGGATCTCTGTCTGTCCACCACATCCTCTGTGCTGTGGCAGTGCCTGGCCCACAGAAGATGCTCAACCAAGGTTTATTAAACAAATGAACTTGTCATGTATCATGCCCAGGCCTCAGGTGACAATTATTTCCATAGTTAACAGTTGGATACATAGAACTTCTTGATGATGAGAGTGGCTACATATTTTAAAGCTGGAAGGGTTCTCAGAAGCTGTGATGTCTTTCCTTTGAAAAACTGAAGTTAGTCACACAGTCGTGTCCAACTCTTTGCGATTCCATGGACTGCAGCCTGGTCCTGCTCCTCTGTCCATGGAATTCTCCAGGCAAGAGTACTGAAGTGGGTTGCCATTCCTTTCTCCAGGATCTTTCCTTTACATATGCTGCTGCTGCTGCTAAGTCACGTCAGTCGTGTCCAACTCTGTGCGATCCCATAGACGGCACCCACAAGGCTCCGCCATCCCTGGGATTCTCCAGGCAAGAACACTGGAGTGGGTTGCCATTTCCTTCTCCAATGCATGAAAGTGAAAAGTGAAAGTGAAGTCGCTGTCATGTTTGACTCAGCGACCTCATGGACTGCAGCCCACCAGGCTCCTCCGTCCATGGGACTTTCCAGGCAAGAGTACTGGAGTGGGGTGCCATTGCCTTCTCCGTCCTTTACATATATGTATACATTTATATATTGGGCTTCCCTGGTGGCTCAGACAGTAAAGAATCTGCCTGCAATGCAGAAGACCCAGGTTCGATGCTGGGTGGGGAAGATCCCCTGAAGATGGGAATGGCAACCCACTCCAGTATTCTTGCCTGCAGAATTCCAGGGATAGAGGAACCTGTTGGGCTACTGTCCGTGGGGTTGCAAAGAGTTGGACACAACTGTGTGATTAACACCTCCACTTTCATACATATATATACATATATGTTTGAAATATATATATATATATCAGACGGGTAGCCCATCTGGGAAGGAGGAAACTGAATAAGATGACTTTTTTGTCAAAATGCTACAATGTAACCAAACATGTGTAAGATGTGGGATGTGGGACATGATGTGGTGGCAGTGGTGAGGTGTTTGTGTGCGTGTGTGTGTGTGTGTGTGTGTGTTTAGTGTAGCAGCTGCACCTTTAACTAGATTATGAACCTGTCTTCATTTCCTCTGAGCTAACAAAGATGGAGTTTAGTTCTTTATCTGAAATATGTCCTAGTAAATACATATAATAAGACCTAATTTGAAAAAGCCACAGAGGATGTTTCTGGCTATTTAACTTTGCAGCCCTGCCTTCCAGCTGTCCTTTGGGAAATAACTTTATTATTTTTTGTTGTTATTGGTATTTATACCTTTTTACTATGCTTCTTTGAAATCTTCGAACAGCATGCATGGGAAACTTGGATTAATTCTCCAAATACAAACAACATGAAGCCTGAACTTCTGGTTCACGTGTTCTAACCTGGCACCAAGGTCAGAACACAAATTCACTGATGGACCCCAGACTAGATTAGATTCGTGGTGCTAAAGTAACATATGCATTATTTGTATGGAACTAACTGGCTAATGTCCTGAGCAGGGGTGAGCACAGGGTATCCGTGAGAAACAGATAGTTTCAGCACAAGAAAGTAACCTCTTCAGAAAAGTTATTTTATCAACATTGTCACCGGAGACATCATCAGTGAAACTTTTAAGACATAGAGCACATAAGATTAGGTTACCAACCCCAGATCAAAGGAGTGTAGAAGAGAGACAAGAAATGACCTGCTTTTTAAGTACCTGAACTTATGAAACCTCCCAGACATAATCTTACAGTAGAACCTCATTTCTGGTCTATATTACAATCCATTCTAAGGAATAACACATGTTCAAGGTTATTCATTACAGTACATCAGTAAAAGTTTGGAAACAAAAGTTTGGAAACAAGTGATCATCTTGGGGGCCTGGTTAACAGAATTATGGAATATCCATACAATGGAATACGATTAAATTTTTTTTAATGAGAATATTCTTTATGAACGGAATTAGAATGATTTCAAATGACAGAACCAAGATGTGGAATAATAGAGTATGCGATCGTGGGGACAAAAGGTAAAACAAGGACGCATACGTCCAAGGACTTCCCTGATGGCCCAGTGGTTAAGCCCCATGCTCGTAATGCAGGGGGCCTGGGTGTGAGCCCTGGGCAGGGAACTAGAGTCCACATGCCTCAGCTAAGAGTTCACATGCTGCACAGCCAAATAAATAAGTATTAAAAAAAAAAGACTGATCTAGGAACATTTTAAAAACTTGAAAAATAAAAATAGAAAACCCAAGAATACACACATACAGTTATATTTTCTTGTATATATATGAAATATCTCTGGAAGGGTGCATAATAAACCGAATCACTGGCTTCTTCTAGAAAAAGTATAAACTATTGGGTGTAAGATAGGATGTATTGTACAACATGGGGAATATAGCCAACATTTTGTAACAACTGCAAATGAAGTGTAATCTTTCAAAATTGTACTAAAAGTTCAAATATTTTAAAAGTGAATGAAGCCCTTCTTAATCTAGGAGGTACCATTTCTGTAGGTTTGAAATTTTTTCAAGATGAAGATGATGTACCAAAAGCAAACAAACAGGAATATGCTCTGCTCTGGGGCAGTAAGTTGGGTGCCTCCAGCTAGAGGCTGTCAAGAAAGGGGAAGTGCCAAAGATAATTTGCGTGCTTCAGACGTATCCTTATGTTGGCCTGCAAGCTGAGGGCAGAGTGGACATCTTTTCTTTGCCGCCATCGGAAAATGGGTTTCCAACACTGGCGATGCGGTTTCTGACCTTGCCGTCCTAATCAGGCACAACCTTCTTTAACTGAAAATGCCCAACTCCTCACCTTGGGCTGGCTATACACAGGTGAAAAAACAAAATGTCACAGTTAACCTTTTCTCTCCATGCTTTGGCCACCCAGCAGATAAAATGCTAAATATGTAGCACAGGACCTAAATGGAGTCAAAGCTTCAGTTCTGGAAAAGTTTTTCTTGGCAAACCCCTGGTAAAAGGGGCAGCCCCTTGGGGACTCATAGCAAACAAGGGATTTCCTCTGTACGGGCTCAGCAAGAGTCAACGTGCAGTTAGGTAGTTTTGATGGAGGGATGCTTAGATGAAAAAGGGAGGAGAGTTAACAAACTAGTGTTTCAGTCCTGAATCTACCTCAACACTTACCACAGGATCTTAATTTTTAAAGCCCGAGTACTTCCCTGGTAGTTCAGATGGTAAAGAATCTGCCTGCAATGTGGGAGACCTGGATTTCATCCCTGTGTCGGGAAGATCCCTTGGAGAAGGAAATGGCAACCCACTACAGTATTCTTCCCTGGAGAATTCCAGGGACAGAGGAGCCTGGAGAGCTACAGTCCATGGGGTTGCAAAGAATCGGACACGACTGAGTGACTAACACACACACACACACACACACACAGCCTCCTCTGTAAAATGAAATCACAGTCATTGCTTCATCCACCTTCCTGGACCAAAAGATAAAAAAGAATACAAAGCTTTTGTTTGCTTGTTTTTGGGTGCACACGAGGCATAGGGGATCTTAGTTCCCTGACTAGGGATCGAACCCACGCCCTCTGCACCCGAAGCCCTGAGTCTCAACCACTGGACCACCAGGGAGGTCCCTACAAAGCATTTTTAGAACTCTCTAAGGCACTAGAGGCAAACGATAGGTTACTAAATACAACACGAAATACCTTTTAGTGATAATGGTGAAGTTTATAGAGAGGCAAACATTACCTTTAGAATCGGACATATTGTAGCTTTCTAGTCCTCAACCTTCATCTGCTATGTGACCTAGGACAAGCCCCCTACCCTCTCTGAGCCTTAGTTTCCTCAATGCAAAATGCTGTTAATGCTACTATTTAACAAAGCAGCTAGCTGTGAGAATTAAGTGGAGGAACCTACCCAAGTAGAGAGCTCACCAATTCCTTTTCCTTGTACCTTTGGTAATGAATCATGGTCTCAATCAAAGGATACTTCATTTGCTGATTTGCTACATTCCTCAGACTCTCTGTACTGTGGGCTCAATTTTTCTGTAAATCTAGAAGTTTTCTAAAAAATAAACTCTACTAGTTAAAAAAAAAAAAAGATGTTTATTGAAAATGTAGCATATTGAAAAGGGGGACTCTGGAGCCAGACTGCATGGATTTGAATCACAGCCTCACCATTTACTCGATGAATGATCTGGGGAAATTTAGTAACAGCTTCGTACTTCAGTTTGCTCATCTATAAGCACTACGTTAATGTTTGCCATTAATATAAAACAATAC
This sequence comes from Bos indicus x Bos taurus, assembly GCF_003369695.1. Classification (NCBI taxonomy): domain Eukaryota; kingdom Metazoa; phylum Chordata; class Mammalia; order Artiodactyla; family Bovidae; genus Bos; species Bos indicus x Bos taurus. The sequence goes on from NC_040093.1 coordinate 44,227,960, forward strand.
TAACAATTACTTTTAATATTATTACATTGTACTCAACAATGGGAATACAGTGATGGACAAGGCGATTTAAGCAAAGCACTTTGAAATCACCCACTGTTATCTTAAATGTAGGCCCAAAGAGGTTAAGTTACTCCACCAAGGCCAGTAGCTAGTTATTAAGACGGGACTCATGGGTTTCTCAGGTGACGCTACTGCTAAAGAACCCGCCTGCCAGTGCAGGAGACACGAGAGACACAAGTTCCATCCCTGAGTTGGGAAGATTCCCTGGAAGAGGGCATGGCAACCCATTCCAGTATTCTTACCTGGAGAATCCCATGGACAGAGGAGCCTGGTGGGCTACAGGTTGCAAAGAGTTGGACACGACTGAGCGACTGAGTGCATACACACACAGAAGACCAGCCAGGGCCAGTAAGAGAATTCTAGACTGCAAGCCACTGTCTCTCCACTGCTCTGGGCTATGCAACCAGATTTGAACCTGGACACTACCCAGTCCTGGAAGCACCAGAGTGGATTCAGGAAGTCAGTTGGAACTGGCCCAAAAATTCTGCACATTCCTGACCTCCACCCTCTTTCTACATCCCATTCCGTGGGGTGTTGTCCTTGCCTGGCCTACATGTGGACCTTCCTGCAAATTTCAGATTTGGCGTCCACGGTGGGGACTACGTGGAAAGGCCACACCTCCCACACCATGTAGGTTTCTTTCGTGCTTGTGAATCTTTAGCAGAATAATGGTTGGGTCTCTCAGAGACCTCTTGCAAAGGGGCAGATCCAGGTTTGGTGGGGTTCGAAGTGTAAATACTGTGGGCTGTCTTTAAGGAAAGAATACATAATTATGAATTAAAAATTAGGTACCAGGCCTTGGAATGCATGCAAATGAAAGGCCCTAAAATTTAAGCATAATTAGCTTCCTGGGAAATCAGCTCTGCTCTTAAAGTTACTAATTCCCTTCCTTCCTTCTCTCTTCCCTTCGTCTTTGCCTCCAGCCGAGTCACCTGCACCTGCCCTTTCCTCAAGCACCCATGGGCACCAGGCTTCCTAAGTTTACATTCTGATGAAAAAAAATGGACTTTGCTCCAGTCTACAGATTATTGTCCAAATTACGATACAGACACATCTTTTCTTGGTATGAAAGAAAAAAAACGCTGTACAGTTAACCTGTGGGTACTGTGTAATCAAGCTACGTGGGCCTGTGCGTTAGACTTGACGGACCACAGTGGAGCTAGAAGCTACGGTTTTCTGTTTACATTTGTGAACACACCCAGAGGCAGGCTCTTGTGTGTCTGGGACATTCAATAAATAAAATGATCCTCTTGAAGGGACGGGGGAGTGATATAACAAGTTAGAGAGGAGAACATATCGTTGTTGTTGTTCAGTCACTCAGTCGTGTCTGACTCTCTGCGACCCCATGGACTGCAGCATGCCAGGCCTCCCTATCCTTCACTACTTCCCAGAGTTTGCTCAAATTCACATCCATTGATTTGGTGATGCCATCCAACCATCTCACTCTCTGTCACCCTCTTCTCTTGCCCTCAATCTTTCCCAGCATCAGGGTCTCTTCCAGTGAGTCAGCTCTTTGAATCAGGTGGCCAAAGTATACAGTTATACATAATGATACATGATTGACAGAACATTTTCACACATATCATCTGATCTAATGCTCACGCCATCTGATGGATGTGGTGTGGCTCTATTAAACCCGCACCCTCAGCGACAGACTGGAGAGTGAGGCCCACAGTGACTGAAGTTTGATTCTGAACTCTTCCCTGTTAATCTTTTTCCACAGCGCTGCTTCCTTCCCCCAACCCTTGTGGCCTCCCGACTCCACCACCCCACGGCCTCCGCCAACCCCCCAGTTATCCTCACATCCCAGGGACACAAAGCCTGAACAGACAAAGAACCCATAGACAAAATAAGTCGGGTTCATTCTGTGGGGAATTTGGGGATGGGAACTTGTTCCTGGTGGCTGGGGTGGGGTGGGGGTTGTGTTCTGGGCTGGGATTAACCAGATGAGTCATCTGGGACGAAGTTGATCCCAGGGTTTGCATAGTTCCTCAGCTTTCCCCTCCCCTCGGGGAGCCCTGTAGCCCGACCCTGGAGCCGGGATGGCATGTGTCCTTCCCTGCCCCGCTTGTCCCCGGCAGCCTGCTGCAGTCAGGGCTTGGCACGGAGCCAGGGACTCTGGCTCCGAGCAGGAGGGGAGGAGGCCCGTCTCCTAGTAGCTGTCAGCTTTTCCAGCTGACTCAACTCAACACCTCCCTCCCCAGCCGGGCACACAGCCTCCTAACTTTCCATTTTTCCAGCCCGTCTGGTGGTTCTCCTTCTGGGGCCAGGGGAGGGTGGGGGAGAACCATCCCCTCCCACTGCCCCCAGGGCGCCTGCTCAGCAGCCTGGGGCTGCCAGCAGCGGGCACCCGGGCATCCTGCCCACTGGCCCTGGCGGGCCCTCTCTGGGAACCATTCAGATCCGCTGTCCTGGAGAGTTCGGAATATAGGTCAAGGTGCTCTCGGAAGGGCTCAGGGCAGGATCACCTGACCAGGATAGGGGTGACTCAGCGGGAAGGGATGACAGGGTGGGGGCTGGGGGAAGAGGTCAAGTTGTCTCCGTCGGGCTGCCGGTCAGGAGGAGGGGAAAGAAGCTGCTGGAGGCAGATGGAAGGATAAAATGACCTCCGGTGACCCACGGAGGGCGGCATTCACATCCTCCCCGGAGCTGACTGTCACCCTCTCCCGGAGCTGAAGCCACTCCCAGGTCAAACTGCCACTGTGGCTGCAAAGAACCAATTAGCTGCCTCCCCTTCCCCAAGTGAGAAATCAGGAGAACAGAGCGCTCAGGACTCCAGCCTCCGTCCACCTGGGCTCCTAAAAGAAACCCAAGGCCCCCGGCCTGGCAGGCAAAGGCGGACATCTCTCTAGAGGGGATCTGGTTTTTCCCCCAATTAATCCTGAATATGAAAATTACTAACTCCTTTTACTTTACATCTCCATGCAGCGGGGGGGGGGGGGAAGGGGGGGGGTGGGTGGCCTCCCTTCAAGGGTGCTCGGCAGGGGCTGCAGTTGCTGGAACAGCAGCTGCTCTGTCTGAGCCTCACTTCCTCTGGCTCCAGCTGCAGGTTCCTCCAGGCCAAGTGGGGAGTTTCCTCATTCTTGGGGCTTTTGGCTCTGAGAAGGCAGCCACCCTCACCTCCCACCCGCCCCTGGTGGCTCGCCACCCTCCGAGGATAGCGAGTTTGGGACTCCCTGGTTCCATGAGTCAGAGCCGGGCTGGAGACAGACAGCAGGCTTCCTTTATTAAATCAGCCTCCTGCCCTGTACACCACAGAGGGAAGCTATAATTACCCGTTTGGCCCGGCTCTGAGAACTGAGCCACAGATGCTTAACTGGGAGGGGTGGGTGGTTCCTGATGCCTGCCTTTATCCAGTGCACCCTCGTCTGGACTAATAGCCAGGGGGTCAGGCCTGTTACACACGTCAGGTGTTTTGCACACATAACAGGGTGCATTGGACCTGGACACTGACGGAGACTGCTAGAACAATTCCTATATTGAAGTTGCCAGGAGCTTTTTTATTTATTATTTTTTAAAATGCCTCCTGCTAGTCTCATTTGAGGCAGGCTGCTCACACTGCTGATGTTTTTGGTTTTTAAGAGATAAAGGAAAAGGCAACAGAACATGGTTTTGGATCCTCAGGACTGTTTTAGCCATTAGGCACAGAGACACAAAATCTCTGGCCTCCCAGACCTATAGAAATGCTTGAAATCTGAACCCTGAAAAAAAAAATCCTTGGCTTCAAAAGAAAAAATGAAACCAGCAAATCAAAATAACATAGCCGATTTGCATTAGCTGTTCAATTTAGTCTTCATTGGCTTATTCACTCATTCACCCATTCATTCATTCCTGGAAGCATATGTTTCTGCCATTCATTCACCAAATATCTGTTGAGCTGTTTCTTTGGCCATGTACAGTTTCAGGCGCTATGGCCACATCAGCGCTAAACCAATTAAAGAGGTAGACAGAGCTAAGCAGACAAATATTCCTGTCTTTGTGGGAGAATAACAGATACAACAATAAGTACATTACATGGTAGGTTAGAGATAATAAGCGTTGATAAGAGAAAAAAATAGAGCAGGGTTGGGGAATTATTGGTAAAGGAGAAATTCATAAACATCTTATGACATTTAAGAACAATTTGTAGGTTAGAGCTCTCTCACAGTGGGACTTCTCCAGTCTGCATAATGATTTCTGAGAAATTATAACCAATCATAGATTGTGAGTTGCATTTGACTGGAGTAAAACTATAAAAATCCTCTAAGCTTTGTTTATAACCAAAATATAGGTGCATGTTAAATAATCTGATAGGAGATAAAAAGTAAAAGTGACAAGGCATCTGATCCTGCCTCTGGTTACCTGTAAGTAAAGACACTTCATTCAAATATTATTGGACACCTATAATACCATGGTTAAGGGCTTGGATGTCAGATGCCAGGGTTCAGGTACAATAAATGCCTCCATCATTTACTGCTTGTGTGATTCTGGGAAAGACATTTAATGTCAGTTCCCCCTCTTTTATAAATGGGTAATATAGAACCTATTTTATAGAGTTTCTGAAATGATGCAACAAGATAATAAAAGTAAAGGTGTTAGTCAGCATAGCACTTGGCACTTAGTGCTTAATCTATTATATTATTTTTAAATTGTGCTGGGTCTCAGTTGCTGCATGTGGGATCTTTTAGCTATGCCATGTGGGACCTAGTTCCCTGACCAGGAATCAAACCCGGATCACCTCCATTGAGAGCACAGTCTTTGCTACTGGCCCACCAAGGGATGTACATCCTTAGTCGCTCAGTCGTGTTCAACTTTTGGGACCCCCTGGACTCTAGCCCACCATGCTCCTCTGTCCATGGGATTCTCCAGGCAAGAATACTAGAGTGGTTGCAATTCCCTTCTCCAGGGGATCTTCCCAATCCACAGATCAAACTCAGGTCTCCTGCATTGCAAGCAGATTCTTTACTGTCTGAGCCACCAAGGAAGTCCCCTGTAATCTATTATCACCGTTGTTGGTATGATGGAATCCTCCAGGCCAGAATACTGGAGTGGGTAGCCTTTCCCTTCTTCAGGGGATCTTTCCAACCCAGGGATCGAACCCTGGTCTCCCGCATTGCAGGCGGATTCTTTGCCAGCTGAGCCACAACAAGAATGTCTAACTCAGCCATTCACAGTGGAAAGCTGGTAACAACGCAAATGTTGATTGTCAGGAGGATAAATAAATGCTTGTGGGACATAACAGTAAAAGGACTGTAATAGTGAAAACAAAGAGACCATAGCTTTATACTACAATGTGGATGAATTTTAGCAATATAACATTTTGAGAAAAAAGTATATTACAGAAGGCTACACACAGCAGAATATTCTCTTAAGCAATATGAAAACAAGATCTAAAGGATGCAACTTTCAGAAAAATATACTAAAATTAATTTTTAGAAATACAAAGGAATTGGAAAGTCAAGATTCAGGATGGGGGACTTCCCTGGTGGTCTTAAGAATCCGTGTTGCCAGAATTGAAAGAGACATGTGTACCCCAATGTTCATCACAGCACTGTTTACAGTAGCTAGGACATGGAAGCAACCTAGATGTCCATCGGCAGATGAATGGATAAAAAAGCTGTGGTACATAGACACAATGGAATATTACTCAGCCATTAAAAGGAATGCATTTGAACCAGTTCTAATGAGGTGGATGAAACTGGAGCCATATAGAGTGAAGTAAGTTAGAAAGAAAAACACCAATATAGTATATTAACATTTAGAAAGATGGTAACAACGATCCTATATGTGAGACAGCAAAAGAGACACAGATGTAAAGAATAGACTTTTGGGCTCAGTGGGAGAAGGTGAGGGTGGGATGATTCAAGAGACAGCATTGAAACATGTATATTACCACATGTGAACTAGATCGCCAGTCCAGGTTTGATGCATGAGACAGGGCACTCAGGGCCGGTTCACTGGGATGACCCTGAGGGATGGGCTGGGGAGGGAGGTGGGAGGGGGGTTCAGGATGGGGGACACATGTACACCCATGGCTGAGTCATGTCAATGTATGGCAAAAACCACTACAATATTGTAAAGTAATTAGCCTCCAATTAAAATGAATTAATTTACAAAAAAAAAAAAAAGAATCTGCTTTGCAAAGCAGAGGACTCGGGTTCAATCCCTGCCTGGGGAACTGGGATTTCATACACCTCGGGGCAACTAAGCCAGCATGCCGCAGCCACTGAGCTCATGCATTCTAGAGCCTGTGCTCCACAGCATGAGAAGCCCAAGCGTCACAACTACAGAGAGCCACAGCGAAGATCCAATGCAGCCAAAAAAAAGGATTCAGGATGGATGAGGGAGGTCAAGTGATGGGAAGGGCAGAAACACATAGCGATACCCTGCAGGGCCCTGTGGGGCTCCTGGGCACAAAGCCTTCCTGTGTCCCCCTTTTCTTTGATTATAGGAAACAGCCTTCACTCAGCCTCCATGACGTTCCCTGAGTTTCAGTGGGCAAGCAGTTGTTAGAGAAGGGAGAAGATGGGAGACCAGGGAGAAACAGTCATGAGAAGCCTTGGAGCAAGGTCCTATTTCCCCATCAAGGGATACACACAACAATATCTCTGAGCTAATTCACAGGTACTGAAACCCCCTCCAGGTGGGAGAAGTTAAAGATTAATGATGATATGCTGCCCACAAGCATGTAGACTCCAGACCAGTTGGACCTGAAGGCTGATACGCCGACTCCTACTTACCTCAACACCAACGCATCAGAAGAATGTCCACGAGCTGACCACACCTGCTTAGAACAATTAATATAAAACTTCTCACTGTCTTCCCCAAGTGAGGATATATGGTTTTGAGGACGTTAGCCTGCTGTGTCCCCCTTTGCCTGGCAAACCAATAAAGCTACCCTTTCCTACTTCACCCCAAACCCTGTCTCCGAGATTCGATTTGGTACCAGTGCAGAAATGCTGAGCTTTCCGCATCAAAAGGAAGAAGTAGGGGGTGGGGATCACAGGTGTCTGCGTGCATGTGTGCCGTGTCGCTTCAGTTCTGTCCGACTCTTTGCAACCCCACGGACTGTAGCCTGCCAGGCTCCTCTGTCCGTGGGATTCTCCAGGCAAGACTACTGGAGTGAGTTGCCATGTCCTCCTCCAGGGGATCTTCCCAACCCAGGGATCGAACTTGCAACTCTTATTTCTGCTGCATTGGCAGGCGAGCCCCCTCATAGATGTTTACCGTATTATAAATAAATAAGTAATCATAGATAAATAATAATTAGATGAATGCTGTGCAAGGTCCAAATGAAGATGAAAGCATATCATGAATCAAAGACTATGAATGATCCTGTATACTTGCAGTCAATAAAAGAAAATGCAACTCTACTCTTCGGATGGGTATGAAGCACACCTTGGAAAGGTGTGAGCTTGTCCAGACAGAGTGAATAAAGGACCCTAAAGAAGGACAGGGCTGTGTGAATTTCCATGAGGATTAGGCAGTGCTGACCTTGAGGGTGGGGGACCCTTGACCAGTCATGCTATTGTGTAGATTCAGATTTTTCACCCATGGTCAGAGGGCCAGGGTGAGTGGTCACTGTGATGGGGTCAGGGAAATGCCGTGGGCAGAGCCCTGTTCGGGTCCTGGGCATCTCTGAGAGGTGGTGGGCCTGCAGTGCCCTTTCCATGGGGTTTTTGCCAGGCCTGCCCTGCACAGACTTTCAGTTTCTGTGTGTCTTCTCAGACAGGACCAGTCCTGTGGCCTGGCCTTGACTCGGGGGATGATCCTGGCTGTGTGCGGAGAACCCCGTTCTAGCTGGGGGTTCCGACACCTCCCCAAGGAGATGCAGTTTGGTCAGTTTGAGCCCACAGTCCCAGCCCTTCTCTCTCCTGCGCTGGGGGGAGTCCAGGGGAAGATGCTCTTAGACAGCTGAGCTGCCTATTGTCATAGCCAGGCCCACGGGCCACAGGCTGGAGCAAGTGATTTTTCATTAATGAAATCGTCTCAAAGCCCTGGAAACTGGCACCCAGACAGAGAATACGTTTGCATGTTAGGCACAGTTGACTGACTTCATGGACAGAACTAACTGGGACTCTTTGAGAGGCACATGGAAGGCTGTCCTCTCTCTCTCTTTTGTTCTACTGTTGGAGGGGTCAGGGCTTTCAGGCTCTTGTTGTTCAGTTGCTAAGTTGTATCCGACTTGTTGTGACCCCATGAACTGCAGTACACCAGGCTTCCCTGTCCTTCCCCATCTCCTAGAGTTTGCTCAAATTCATCTCCATTGAGTTGATGATGCCATCCAACATCTTATCCTCTGTTGCCCCCTTCTCCTCCTGTCCTCAATCTTTTCCAACATCAGGGTCTTTTCCATGAGTCGGCTCTTCACATCAGGTGGCTGAAGTATTGGAGCTTCAGCTTCAGCATCAGTCCTTCCAATGACTACTCAAGATTGATTTCCTTTAGGATTGACTGGTTTGATCTCCTTTCTGTCCAAGGGACTCTCAAAAGTCTTCTCCAGCACCACAGTTCAAAAGCATCAATTTTTAGGTGCTCAGCCTTCCTTATGGTCCAACTCTCACATCTGTACATGACTACTGGAAAAAACACACCTTGGCTCTGGGAGCTGCTTACAAGCCGCTCACCCACCCCCATGCCCGGGATCAATCACTGATACCTCAAGAGACTGGAACCAGAAAGACTCCAGACCATGTTGTAGGGGGGGCAGTTTCTACTTGTCACATTAGCTTAACTCTCTAAACCCAAACAGAGATAATCATACAGCCTCTGCTTGACTAAAAGGCATCAGTGAGGACATGACATACCTGAGAACAAAGTACTTAACAAACAGAAAGATCTGATACATTTGTGTCAGAATGTCGAGGGTGGGAACCATATTTGACCCTTTCTTTGCTGGATTCCTAAGATCAAGGACAGTGCCTAGCACATAGTAGGTGCTCAACAAAAATACTTCCGGAATGAATGAACTGGAGTATTATGGATTAGAGCAAAACTAACGATGATGAGGATAATTCTTTACTATGACATGATAATTAATCATGTCTTGACTACGTGCCAGGCAAAATGCCAAAAGCTTTTCCACTTAAGCTTCACAACAACCCATTGAAGGAGGTGCTAGTATTGTTCCCATCTTGCAGGTGAGTTAATGTGACACAGGGAAGTTAGTGATTTTTCCAAGGCCACACCCTGGTGAAATAGGTTGTTACCCAAGAAATATAATTTAGGGGGTTCGGAGAGGCTCAAGCCCTGAAAGTGGAACGCAGATGGCCTTGGTATCTGAGAGGTCACCGTGATGATCACTGGATTTCAACACCTTTTTCATGCTTCAAGATTCCAAATAAAAGTGCAGATGCCTCTGGAAAACAGTTCAACATAATGTCTAATCAGGGAGTAATCTGGTTTATCTGTTTGCCTCCTAAGTGTGGATGGTAGAGTTCTCTTGTAGGGATGGGATTCAAGGGAGATGCCTCTGTGAGTGAGGATTACACGTGGCAGAATGGAGGGCTGCTAGGAAGAGGGCTGAGAAAGGGTCCAAGATGCATATTGACTGTTCTGTTGAGAACTGGCCTTGGGACTTCAGGAGGGCAAAAGGGGATTTGGGTCCCTAAATTGCTTTTATGGGGCACCTTTACAGAGCAGCTGAAAGACACTGGAAGAAGGCTGTCTCAGAGAGAAGTAGAACTGTTGGGCAATGGTCATAGGAGCCTCACTTTTCTGCTTAAATTTTTATCAAAAGAATATATTCACATACTGCTTGTGTGGTTAAAAATCTATTGAGAGAAATGAAAAACGAAGTGAAGCAGGGGTGGGGGAAGGTTGAGAAAAGGTCGTGGGTTGGATTCTCCAAAGGAACGCAGCTTCCAAGCCTGCACAGCCTGAGCCAGGCTGCAGTTCTCCAGGGCTTGGCTGATTTACTGGAGATGAACGGCAGCCCCCGGCCTTCTCAGGGCACGGCGGCCAATGAGCCTGATCCGCAGCTGGGGGGGAAGTATTTGCCTTTGCAGTTGGCAGCATCTCCGTGCCTCTGAGCCTTCCTCATGAGAGACTCATTATGCAGTTTGGTCACATGCCCTATGCATTTTAATGAATGAGTCAGGGGACAGACTCAATTTGAAAGAGGAATCGCAGCTCTCTCGGCTGGGTGAAGGGCTCTCAAGGGGTGCTCTCACAGCTTTGGAGGACAAGAAAAGGAAAGACGGAAGCTATTTTCATTTAGCAAAACGAAGGTCAGAAGGAAGGAAAGAAGGAAGGAGGGAGGGTGGGAAGGAGAGAGGAAGGAAGGAGGGGAAGGGGGAAGGGAGCACGGAAGGAGGGGAGGAAGCGAGGGAGAAGAGAAAAAAGCAGAAAGACTGGAACAGCCCAGAGTTCAGAAAACAGCCCAGGAGCAGAAGCAGCCGCCAGACACTCCCTAGCTCCTTTACCTTCCACTTATTTACTCAGAACACTTAGTGTGCTTTTTAAGTGCCAGCTACCATGTTAGGTGGGGGAGTTACAAGATAAATGAGATCGAGTCCTTGCCCAAAAGGTCTCTGCAATTAAAAAAACAACCCAGTTTAGTCAAGTCAGAGCAACTACCCAGGGGTCTTGGTTGGGCGGTGGGATGGGCCAAATAGGTGATGTTCCCTCCCTTCCTGGGGAGGAAGATCCCCTCCTGATGGTCAAGGGCTACCATCTCTCCAGCACGCCTCACTTGCCAGATGTGGGGTGAGCGTTCCCATAGGGAACATCTCGCTGAATCCTGGCAATGAGCCCACGAGGCAGATCCTGTTGCCGTCACAGTTTTTCATGAATAAGAAACCTAAGTGTAGAGACAGCAGCCTGCCCAAGGTCACCCAGGGATTTGAACTCGGGTCTGTCTGACTCGGAGCCCTTGGCAGCTCGGATCTCTGCTGTCGGCCAACTGCTGCATGGGGAAGGCTGGGGAAGGCCTTTCCCTTCCCAGGCTTCCTTCCAAGAACACTCTGAACCCCCAGGAGGAAGAGGCTGGGGTGAGTCCAGATGCAGTCCGCGCCAGGCAGCCTGGGAGCGGATCTGAAACCTCCCCGCGCGAGGCTCTGAGACCTGGAGCCCAAGGGCAGCGGGGAGAGGAAGGAAGCACAGCCTCGCGGCGGTCAGTAGGGGCGGCGTGCCCGTTCCCAGCCTCCACACCGCAAAACACAGGGCAGCAGATGCTCGGCAAATGGGTGTGTGGGAGGGAGCCATCCCCTCAGATGGCGGGCGGGCAGGCAGTGTCACCGAATTACTCAACAAAGCCACCTCGGCTTTGAACTTTGAGCCAGGCTCTGCTGGAACAGGGCCTGGGGGTGGTTGTGGGGGGGAGGAGGAGGGCTCCCACCACTGCAGAGAGGATGTCTGCCACCCCACCCCACTCCCCCTACCCCCCAAGTGGGGAGAACACAGCCTGGGAAGAAGCCAAGAACTGAGAAGCCGCTGCACACCCACAGTCTCATGAATTTTTACAGCTGGAGAGAAAGAGCCTGTACACAAACACAGCGGGACTCAGGGGGCCCTGGGCTTCAGTGCTGGAGAGAAAAGCAAGGCCACCTGCCATGAGCCTGGACTCTGCACAGAGACAGGCAGCTTTTACTGAGTGATTACTACATGCCAGGGCTGTCACACACAGTAACCATGCCGGCCAGTCCTTCCCGCCTCCTTCGCGAGGGAGGTACTGTCATCACCCACTGTGCCCAGAAGAGACGGATGCCCAGAGAGATGAATAACTTGCCACGGTCACATGTTTTCTCCACTTCTGGTTTCCTTGAGGAGGGGTTTTCCCTAAATACACTTTGGATCTTGACTCTCACTGCCCTTGCCCATGGAATGACATCTGATTAGAAAGCCCAGGAAGGCCAATCCGCCACGTTCCGCTCCATTCCCTCTGCCTTCCAGGTTGTTAGGAAGCCAGTTTTTGTCCTTCCACCAAGTGACATCGCCCATGCTAGCTTTCGTGATAATTAAGGTGGTACCTTGGCTCTCTGCCATTCCTTTGTCTTTTTATTCAGTGTGTTAAGAACTTGGATGCAGAAGAGGGGTACTGTGTTTTGGGAGGCTCTTTGGAGAGCCCAGGACTTCCCCTGTGGCTCTGATGATAAAGAATCTGCCTGCAGTGCAGGAGACCCAAGTTCAATCCCTGGGTCGGGAAGATCCGCTGGAGAAGGGAATGGCAATCCGCTCTAGTATTCTTGCCTGGAGGATTCCATGGGCAGAGGAGGCTGGCGGGCTACACTCCATGGGGTCACAAAGAGTCGGACACGACTGAGTGACTAACACTTGGAAAGCCCAACGACACTTAAGAGGATCCCGAGGACTTCTGGCCAAACCACCCCCATTTGACCGGGGATTCTTCTCTCTCTCCACTTCTTGGCAAAGGATACTCTTGGCTCTGGGACCAATTTCCCTTGGGAAAAGTCAGCCCAGCAACAAGTACAGCCTTAACCCTCCCCTACCCCTCGTTTTTTTTTTTTTTTTTTTCCCCACTTTTTTTTTTTTCTGAAATGAGGAAAACTAAGTCCTGTACTCAGTTTATTGTGGTAAAGGGAGTGGGTCATGAGAGGGTGTTCCTGGGGTGGCAGAGGCTTGGCCCATGTAGTAGCTTTCTCCACTGCCATCTGCCAGGGCATCAGTGATGGGTACTTGACCCACCCAGACTGCTGCCAGTCTACACTGCTTACTTTGGAATGAACCTGGGCAGCTGATCCAAACTCCCTGTCAGGTCCTGATTAACCCATACACGGTACATCCCAATTTCCAGTTCCAGCGGGTCTGCCAGGGAATTCAGAGCCAGTTATGGTGGCAAGGTGGTAAAGAATCTGCCTGCAATGCAGGAGACCAGGGTTCAATCCCTGGGTCGGGAAGATCCCCTGGAGGAGGGCATGGCAACCCATTCCAGTATTCTGGCCTGGAAAATTCCATGGGTAGAGGAGTCTGGCAGGCTTCAGTCTATGGGGTCACAAAGAATCAGACAGGACTGAGCACACACTCTCATGTTAAGTGGGACTGATGGCCATCACACCCTTATGATTTTGCTGTGTGACTGCTCTGTGTCCTGATATCCTCATCTGTAAAAGCCGATAGTACCTGTCCTCCTGTCTCCTAGGACTGCGAGAAGATCAAAGATGTAGCACATATTTGAAAAACCCCCACTTCCCTGGTGGCTCAGATATTTGAAAAAGAATAAAAATAATCCATGAGATAGAAGGGAATTTTTAAAAATCATATTCATGAGCTTTGATAATGTGCCCAAAGATTTACACAGCATCTAAAGTGAATATCTTCAATACTGTCACCAGTGCTTAGCCACATTCATTCTGGTAACCTTGCCCAACTCCCTCTGCAATTTCCTTCTAATAATCACCTACACACACACCCCTCCTCCCCGGCCCCTGTCAAACAGATCCAAGGACTCTGCCTACGCAAATGAGTGCATCTTATTTCCCTGAATCACATGACTGTGTCACAGATAGTCATGCGACCCAATCAGGATCAGTGAGACTTTTCCTAGGAGTTTTGAGAAAGAGATTCTCTCTGAAGATCTGGAAAAGATACAGGGGCTAAAACAGATGCTGTCATCTACTTTACGACTTTAACCCAAAACTCAAGTTGAAACATAAAAGATGGAGCCAAGAAGCAGACAGAAATCAAGTCCTGATTTTGAGATTAGAACCCCAAACCCAGCCAAGGCCACCAGTGATAATGTGATTTATAATAAGAAATATTTGGTCTTTTTCCATAGTTGCTTGCTTGGAGGTCCTAAAACTCTTGGAATTTCCTAAGTGAACAGAGCTATAAAGGTGTCCTTTGTTATGTTAATAATGTGGCTTTTGGAAAGTGCCTAAGGATGGGGGCTGGTTACCAAGAGAACCAAACAAGTGATTAGAAGATTGGAACTTTCAGTCTCACCCTTGTGGACTTCCCCGGAGGGGAGAGGGTTGGAGACAGAATTCATTTCCCTGTGGGCAATGAATTAATCCATCAAGCCTAAGTGGTGAGGCCTACAAAAAACCCCAAAAGCACTCCATTCATAGAGCTTTCCGGTTGAACATGTGAACTGGGGAGAGTGGTGCACTGGAGAGGGTATGGAAGCTCTCCACCCTTTCTCTTCACCTTCCTCACGCACCTCTTCCACCATTTAGCTGTTCCTGAGTTACATCCTTTTATAATAAACTGGTAATCTACTAAGTTTCTCTGAGTCCTGTGAGCTGCTCTAGCAAATTAAAAACACCGGAGGAAGAGGTCCAGGGAATCTCTGATATATAGCAAATTGGTCAGAAGCAGAGGCTGGACTTGTCGTTGGTGTCTGACATGGGGTGGGCTTCGAATGAAGGGCAGTCATGTAACCTGTGGGATCTTGTACTATCTCCAAGTAGATGGTGTCAGAACTGAATTGAATTGTGGGATACTCAGCTGGCATCTCAGAGAATTCCTTGTTGTTGTGGGGACCGACCCCAAAATCACACAATGGAAATTGGGTCCGAAACCTTTTCACCACTCCTGGACTTCTTAGCTTAAGATAAGCCCCTAAGTTCCTTTTTTGCCCAAAGGTGTCTTGGGTTGGATTTTCTGTTCCTGGTTACCAAGGTAATCCTAATGGATATGGCATTATCTCATTTAATCTATTCACCAACTGTGAGCTAAGTACTGGAACCTCTACAGATGAGAGAGCGAAACAGGCACAAAGAAGTGATGTAAGTAGTAGAGGCAGATTTGAACTCCGGTCTCCGGAGCCTGCATTCTATCCACTCTCCAGGGGTTGAGAATACATCCAAGACTCACAATCAGCTCCATCACAGACTCTAGCCAGACAATGCAGAAGACCTAGGTTTGATCCCTGAGTCGGGAAGATCCCCTGGAGGAGGAAATGGCAATCCACTCCAGTATTCTTGCGTGGAGAATCTCATGGACAGAAGAGCCTGGTGGCCTACAGTCCATGGGGTCCCAAAGAGTCAGACATGACTGTGCAACTAACACTGTCACTTCCAGAGCATCTGCTGGCAGAGGAGAGCCCTGATTCTCCTGCAGCCAGTGGTTGAGGGAGGACCTAATTCACTTGGTGATCCCTGCCCCCATGTGCCCTCCTCCTGGAAGAAAAGCACGGAGAGAGGAGGAGCTTAGTCAACTTCTGCAGGGTTTAAGCTTGGATGTCAAAGGCCTGGAGGGCTTGAAATGGCCCAATATCATCTCCTTCCAAGGACTGATGCTTCAGTGTCTATGTTTTTGGCTTCTATTCTCTCTCTTTTTTTTTTTTTTTTGGCCAGACCACACGACATATGGGATCTTAGATCCCCAGCCAGTGATGGAGGGGAAAGGGTGGAGAGTTTCCATGCCCTCTCCAGCTCACCCTTTCCCCAGTTCACATGTTCAACCAGGACGCTCTCTGAAGAGAGTCCTTTTGGGGTTTTAAGGAGGCCTCACCACATGGATCCACCTGATGGATTAAGTCATTGCCCATAGTGGATTGAACTCTTTCTCCAGCCCTCTCCCCTACCCCCAACTGTGGAAGCATGGAGTCCTAAACACTGGACCGCCAGGGAATCCCCTAGAGTTCTACTCCTTTCTCTGCAGATCCCTGAGTCTGGTAAAATCCAGGGCTTACAACCTGAGCTGACAGTTTCATAGGAATAATGGCTTCGAGAAGGGTTTAGGGTACTAGGTATATGGTGGGGCTGGAAGAGGAAAAGGGTGCAACAAGGGACATCTGAGAACTGGGTACATTTCAGTTGGTTGAGGGAGCAAGTCAGCCATGTCATTTTGATAACCAGATCAAATAAGCTATCTGAGATATGCTACAAAATAACAGGGGGTGGGGAAAGGAGGTGGAGCTATAGATGAGATAAGATTGAGCATTAGTTGGTCATTGTGGAAGCGAGGTTTCCCGTGTGTGAGGGTTTATTCTGTCTACATGAGCATATGTTTGAAATTTTCCATAGTGATATTTAAAGTATAATGAATAATTTTTTAAAAATATGTTTTATGCTTTTATTCTTTGCAGAGCCCTTGACGCATGTCTTGTGTGCCCCTCACAAATGATTTTTTTCCTCCATTTTAAAGATGGTAAAACTGAGACTCAGAGAGGCTAAGTCACTTACACAAGGTAGAATCGAACCCAGGCTTTCCAACTCTTGTATTCCAAGGTTAGTCTGGGGTGGAGGGCAGCAGAGGCAGGTTGGCAGCCCCTGCTTGACAGGGACTGACAGGCAAGGATGGGGACAAGATGAGCCACTCCCGTCCACATCTGTCTTGCCCGGAGGCGGCCCAGCCTGTGTGTAACGGGTGTGGCACAGACAGTGGCAGGGCTTCAGGGAAGCTCCCAGCCACTGATTTCACGTGTTCCGATTTCATGTGTTCCTCGGTAGTTAAGAAAACACTGGGTCTGGCACAGCAGGCTCTGGCTCCAGCCCCTTTCATGGGCATCCTGAGGACTGTTGCCTGAACATCTGGGTCTGATAAAGCCCACGTGGGGTTCTCCACCACCTCTGCCATAACCGTTTCCGCACATACCACTGAAGTTCTGTGAGTGTGGCTGGTCTTTTCTTTTCTTTCCTCCCAAACATATGGATTCCCAGCTCCGATTTCAAACTCAACGACTCCTCTGCTATAAACTCCCCCAAAGCTCTCAATTTCCTTTTTCCATTGCTCATTCTTTCCTAAAGTGCATGAAAAAGCCTCTCTTAGCTCTGTTCCAATTTCCTTGTTTATGAAAGAAGGGCAAGGAGAACAGTGATTTCAGTGATCAAAGTTAAGCAAGGCCTGATTCCTTCCTTAGGAGAACGCACCTCTATGACCCGGCAGATTCTGACTTCCCAGGTATGAGAGCAAATCACAGGAAAGCCCTGACTGCCCACCCCACCCCCCCAACCCCACCCCGCAATGCTCATCCTGCAGGAGGTCTGATACAGTGCAGTCTGCTTCCTTTATCTGGCTGAAACATGCACTTTGAAAGTCACTAATGGAATAGAAAGAAGGAAAGTCACGGGCATGATTCCCAGAAGGTTATTGCTGAAGTGGGAGTGTATTATCTGGGAAGGGAAGAACAGGTCCTTGCCTGCTCCTTAGCCTGTGGCCTGGTATTTCTTCATGATGATGGCAATGTATGACTTACAGGCAGAAAGAACCCAGTTTTGGGCACTGAAATATTGGACACATCAACATCAACAGGGTGAGGGATGAGGAAAAGGGGCTCCTGAAGCATCTGGGGGACAGAAGATCCCCATCCAGGGAGAGACCTGCAGGTGCCTTCAGGGGCCCAGCAGATACCATTAGTGATGAAAGGTAGTGGATGCTGGGTTCAGCCTGGAGGAGGTGGTGGTTTACTTGCTCAGTCACGTCTGACTCTTCTGTGACCCCATTGACTGCAGCCCGTCAGGCTCCTGTGTCCATGGGATTTCCCAAGCAAAAGTACTGGAGTGGGTTGCCATTTCCTTCTCCAGGAGCTCTTCCCAACACAGGGATCAAACCCTGGTCTCCTGTATTGCAGGCAAGCTCCTATATTGCAGGTGGATTCTTTACCAACTGAGCCATCAGGGAAACCACCTTCAGCCTGTTGGAGCCGGGGCAGTAGCAGTGGGGTCTGGAAACAGCACATCATCTCAGGAAGGCACAGCAGCTGCTCACCTCTGGCTGGTTATTCCTGTGGGAGAACGTGAGCCTGGTGTTGCCAGATCTTGCATTTTTCCATAGACGTGGAGATCTGGATTTTATATGAAGTCTTCCAATTTGGGAACTGATTTCAGAAGAAAAATATTGCAAAGGCTGACCTTATGAGCTCAGTAAGATCTGTCTGGTGGTTAGCCTGGGTTTGCGGCCCCAACCTAGAGGCTCTACACGTTGTCAGCACGCCATTGGGAGAAGGAGCCAGGAGGTCAGATGCAGCCACGGGGCAGAGGGCCCCACCCGGGCCAGGAAGGAGGTGGCCCTGCCTGCTGATCCCTGGTTCATAAAACACTTGGAGGCTTCTGTCATGTTATCACACTGGATCAGCTGCCAGTTGGGTCCTTACCAATCACCCTCCCATCCTCTTTGGAAATTCTGCTCCCCAAGGAAGTTCACATGGCCAGCTCAGAACTCTTTCTTTGGGACAGGCAAGTCGACACTTCAGCCTCTAGCCACATTTAAGATAACCTTCAAGACAACTTAAAATTCACCTGCCTGTGGAAGAGCAAGTGATACCTTCCTGTCTCTCAGGCTCAACAAAACCATGACCAGTACACGCATATTTAAGGAGCTCTTTTCCTTCCCCCAGAAAAGTCACACTGTGGCAGCCTGGATGGCGGGAAGGAGTTTGTGGGGGAGAATGAATACATGTATGAGTATGACTGAGTCCCTTTGCTGTCTACTGGAAACTATCACAACATCGCTAATCAGCTGTACACCAATATAAAATAAAAAGGTTTTTTAAAAGTCACATGGTGCTTTGAGGACAACTTCTGTTCCTCTCTGTGAGATAGAAAAGAGGCACAGAGTTGGGAGCTATTTGCCCAAAGACACATTTGCGAGGACTCTGAGCAGCTGGCAGAACCATGCACTAAGCTTTTTCTTTATTTTAAGTTCAGGTGTCTTCCTGATTTGTACATAATAAAGGTTAAGTAGAATGTCCTCACAATGGGATGGTGCAGTAATCTAGAGGGCAGAGAGAGAGATGAGAAAAGATTTTAGGCATGGGAATTCTCAGAGGTCCAGTGGTTCGTACTCCTCGCTTTCACTGCAGGAGGCTTCAGTTCGATCCCTGGTGGGGGAACCTGGATCCAGCAAGTCACAAAGGTGTGATCATGGAATCTCTTTCCCTGGCATTACCTTTACTCTGCCAGTTAGGTTTGCAATTCCCTGTATACATGGGATGAGAAAGCTACATGGGAGGAGTTGACAAGAGCAGAGTTTCAGACCAAGGGAAAGTACATTGCACAAGCGATTGCCTGCAGCAGGGTGTGTGCGTGAATCTCAGGGTGTGTGTGTGTATGTGTGTGTGTGTGTGCGTGTGTGGATTTGCATGCTTCATTTGTATGCAAGCCATTCTGGTAGGAGGAGAAAGGAGAAGTGTTGTTTCTATACTTCAGTAAATACAATACTTTCCTAAGAGAACCTTCTTAACTCCTGTCTCACCAACACACTTTTGCTATTCATCTAATCAATATATATTTATTGAGCACCTTCTTGGCATATGGCACTGTGATATGCACTGAGATTCCATCGATGAACAAGAAAGACTCAGTCTTCATCTGCAGGGGGTCCACAGTTCATGAAGGAGGCAGACAAGTGAATGGGAAGATGCCATTCTCAGACAGGGGACGTGGATAAGGAAAGGCCATGGAGGAGAAGGCGTGACCTGATAGGCTTGGGGGCGGAGTGTGGGAAATCGTATTCTGAGAAAACTGAGGTCTAAGCTGAGATCTGAAGGATGAGTTAGAATGAGCCAAGCAATAGGGAAGGGGAGCATTTCAGGCAGAGGAAACAGGATGAGCAAAGATCTGAGGATCACAGTCCCCCAGCATTGGATGAAAACCTGCTGTTTGAGCTAGGGTGAGTTCCATCGTGTGTGTGTGTGTGTGTGTGTGTGTGGTGGGGGTGGGGGTGGGAGTGGGGTGGGGGAGGTGGTTCGTGGCGTTCTGGAGCCAAGTATGGGACCAACATGGCACTGGTCAGAAGCCAACCTTGAAAATCATTGTTCTCTGATTTATTTATTTATTTATTTTTTTGTTCTCTGATTTAAACTGCTCAGTTAAGAGCATTTAAAATGCTCCCCAGGGACTTCCTTGGTGGTCCAGTGGTTGAGACTCCACACTTTCAATACAGGGGGTGTGGGTTTGACCCCTGGTTAGGGAACTAAGATCCCACATGCCACATAGTCAAAAAATTTAAAAAATAAATAAAAATTAAAAAAAAAATAAATGAAATGCACTCCAGTCGTTAGGGTTCCTAGAATACAGCATGGAGAACGAAGTGTTCAGGGGACACAAATATAGACCCTTATTCTGAGGAAAGACACAAACACTAAGGGTAAAGCCCAGAACCTGAGTCAAACTGACTTTTAAATTCCAATTTACAACAGAGGACATTCATACTGCTGCTTTGTCTCTCTCCCTTTCACACACTCACACACACATGCACACACGTGTGCAGGAGCACTCACCTGGTGAACTAGGCAGGTTAGGTTTTTTTTTAATGTTATTTATTTATCTGTTTGGCTGCACCAGGATCTAGTTCTCTGACCAGGGATTGAACCCGGGCCCCCTGGTTGGGAAGCATGGAGTCAGCCATTGGACCACCAGGGACATCCCTATGCTATTTTTTTTTTACAGAGAAAGAAACTGAGGTTCAAGGAGGCAAAGTATCCAAGGTCATGGGCTCATTCATTCCTTCACTGACTCAGCAACCATTAGTCGAGCACGTGCTGCTGGCAGGCTGGCCCTCGCTGCTACGGAAACAGCGGTGAATGACACACCCACCCCTCACTCAGGAGTCATGGTTCAAACCCACTGCTTCCAGTCCCCATCCCAGCGCCCGTCCCAATACACTGAACTGCAGTTGGATATGTGGTCTCTGGGGTCAACATTGCAGGAGACAAATGTTTTTGTCAGCACTATCCCATTCCTAAACATACCATCGAAGCAAAAACACCAGAGCTACTACACAAATGTATCTTCAAGGCAAGGTGCAGACCCAGACTTTCCCTGTAAGCCCCTCCCCTTTAGAAACTGTACCCACCAAAGGTTGTCCTGGCCCTGGTGGTCTCTGAGTCACTGAGAAATTTCCTGTTCCACCTCCACCCCCTGTACCAGTCCAAAGCGAATGCTTTTAAACCCTTACCTTGTCCAAGCCTTCCCTCTAAACACTGTCTCATGGAAGTCGGGATGGGATAAAGGTTCTTTCAGAGCAAAATGGGGAAGATTGAGGGGAAGAGCAGCAGGGAGCAAGCAAGGGAAGAGGAGACACCAGACCCACCCGGCTTCCCGCACCACAGTGCTGTGAGCCAAAGCTGGCCAAGGTCGGAGACGACTAGCAAAACCCGACCAGACAGACACCCAACCAGACAGACGGCCCTCAGATGCCTGGGAGAGGCTGGTACATCTCCCCAGAGCCTGGGCAATGTTATTTCCTGGGGCAAAGCAAGTCACAAAGGATGAAAGCTGATGACTGAATGTCTGGGGCTGGGTGGGAGGCCCTGCCAGGAGGTGGGGGGTGGCGCGGTGGAAAGGGAGGAGGGGTGGAGGCTTGGCTGGTTTTGCACAGACACATCTCTTCATTTTTCCAGACTGGAAAAAGCTGTTTGGGCTGTGCACATTTGCAGAGAGTCACGGTATTTACTACGCTTCCTGGCTCGACAGATTTCTTTCTGTCATTCAGTTGAATGCAGCTTGTATTTTTCAGAGCCAGAGCTGAACAGACCGTGGAGGCTCTTCTTCCTCCACGTTATGTTCAAAAACACAGCACGAGTGACTCAAAAAGCCAGGCCCGCATGGGTAGCAGGAGCGGGCAGGGGTAGCATGTTGTAGAGATAAAGACCCATGTTTAGACAAACAGTGTCTTCCCCTTGGAGGGGCTGAATGATGCTCCTTGTTTTCTCAGCCCACGTTGTGTTTTGAGCAGCCGGAAGAGCCAACTGCTGTAGTAGAAACTGATGCCTGCACTTCGCACGTGACTCTCTGTTATCAATACTGATGGCGGTGGGTAGTTCAGGGGAGTGCAATGAAGTCGTGAATAATAATACAGAAAATCCTTTCTTGGGACTTCCCTGGTGGTCCAGTGGTTAGGACTCTGTGCTTTCACTCCTGGGGGCCCAGGTGCAATCCCTGGTAGGGGAACTAAGATCCCACAAGCCATGCAGAGCAGTACAACAAAACAAACCAAAGTTATCTGTCGAACTGCCATATGCTAACACGTTAATGCAACTCAACAAACAGTAACCGAGCACATCTCATGTGCACGGTACGGTGCCAGGGGTGGAATGTCCATGCTGACCACAACTTAACACGCACTTTACCTTTTTAATAGCAAACGGCTTGTGAGCCCAATGGCATTCACAGCCAAACGTGGAATTTCCAGGCACCAGGGATAGGCCAAGTCAGTAAGGAAAGTCTTAGGGGTGGGGGTGGGGAGGGGAGAGCTTTGTCAAACCCCTTCACATCATTCTCCTAGGTTCCTGTATGTGTAACGCCAGCCCAACCAGCCAACCCACCACACTGAGAGTGTAGTCATCAAATCTTGCTCAGAACCTCAGAGTCATGCTGCCCAAGAGTGGGAGCTTCATCTTCAGAGATGACATAATGACATATTCAGACAACCTCTGACCTCACCAGCCAAGGGGAGGGTAAATAAACAAATACCACAGATGGCACAGGTTAGCATTACATGATGCCACGGTAAACAGCCTCTAATCCCATCCTCTTCTTGAACTGGCAAAGCACAGAGTCCTCTTGCATTAATTTAAAGAGAC
Source organism: Bos indicus x Bos taurus (assembly GCF_003369695.1). Lineage (NCBI taxonomy): Eukaryota > Metazoa > Chordata > Mammalia > Artiodactyla > Bovidae > Bos > Bos indicus x Bos taurus. Next base: position 44,250,428 of record NC_040093.1, read on the forward strand.
AAAGAACTCACCCAGGCTCCTCCTCAAACCTGCTTTTGAGTCAGGAGCCACAGGGTGTGGGAGGGGTGGAGGCAGGTGAAGGAAAGTGGGGGAGGGTCTCCGTGAGACCAAGGGAGTCGGGGGAGATAGGAATTCGGTACAGTCCAAGTTGACGATGCCAGATGTAGCTCAATTTTTTTTTTCTTTAAAAAAACTATTATGGGTTTCCTTTCCAAAGTGGAAATGCAGGGATAGAAAAATGAGTTTTGGTTGCCATGGAAATAGGAGTTGGCTGAGGCCTGCAGGAGCAGCAGCTGGAGCAGAGCTAGTGGCCGGGAACCTGGCCCCATGACAGAGGGGGGCTCCCGGCTGGGGATAAGACAACAACAGGCTTTAGCAGGAAGGAGAAGGAGGAAAGAAGACAGAAGAGGAGACAGAGATTGTGTCTCCAGACACCACAGCCTATAAATTCTGCAGACATTTGGAGGGCTACAGAACGGGGGGTGGGGGTGTGTGTGCATGCATGTGCGGCTATGCTGTGTGCGTGTCCTCACAGGCCACAAAAAGGAGAAGGAAAATAAATCCAATGCCTGAAAAAGAGCGGCTGAGAAAAAGCTAAGACAGCTGAAGGGCTGGAGAGGAGAGGCCTGCCATTTAGAAGCCCTTCCAGGAGGCTGGGGAAATGCCTGAACAGGGACTGGCCCTCACACGCTGAACTCCCTCACCTTTTGTCCTCACTCAACTCCTCAAACTGAAACTGGCGTGGGCCAGTAACACAGCCCATAAAATCCCCACAGCGTTAGCAAGACCATGGTGTGGGTAAGCTGGCTGTTCTGTTTCAGCTGTACCTCTGGCTGACTGCTTTTGTTCCAGGGAGAAAGTATCCAGGACTGTGGGGTCTTCCAGCCTGAGGCTTTAAAGAGGTCTGGAAGTTCTCAACATCACATTCTGGGAAGATGCTTTGATAAGGCCTCGGGGACTTCAAGCCTCTCCTGGATCCCTCAGCCGGGCCCACCTGAGGGAATATTTTGTCATTCCCACACCCACCCCAGTAACAGGAACCACTCACGCTCTTTCCTCCCATCACAGTGGGGGATAGTGGACACGGAGACCTCACATTCATGAAGGGACTCCAAGTTAGGCTTTTGTCACTATATAGTCCCATTACTATATGTGCTGTCCCTGAGAAACACTGAGAAGAACATATGGTTTAAACTGACCACCATTCTGGTATCTTGTTTTATATTTCTTCATTTTGCAATATATCAGGAGCTTCAAAAAGTACAAGTGAGCACAAAAAAGAATAAAACACTTAGGACTAAATTGACCTAAGGAGGTGAAAGATTTGTACACTGAAAACTGCAAAACACTGCTGAAAGAAATGAAAGATAAAAATAAACGGAAAGACATCCCATGTTCATGGATTGGAAGACTTAATATTAAGATAATACTCCTCAAAGTGATCTACAGATTCACCTGCAATCTCTACCAGAATCCCAATAACAATTTTTTTTTGCAAAAACAGAAAAATCCATACTGAAATTCATAAGGAATCACAAGGAACCCCAAAAGCCAGAACAATCCTGAAAAAGAACAAAGCTGGAGAACTCAGACTTAGGATTTCAAATCTTTCAAAGGTATAGTAAACAAAAGAACATGTGACTGCTATACAGACAGATATGTAAACCAGTAGAATAGAAAAGAGAGCCTAGAAATGTACCCTGGCATATATATGGTCAAATAACCATTATGCCCTTATTTCAACAGGGTGCCAAAACCATTCATCAGGGAAAAGACGATCTTTTTAACAAACAGTGCTGCAAAAACTGGATATCCATATACAAAAGAATGAAGCTGGACTTTCACTTTATACCATATACAAAACTTACCTAAAATGAACCAAAGACTAAAACATAGGCTCTAAAACTGTAAACTCTTACAAGAAAACATAAAGGAAATGCTTTATGGCATTGGAATTGGCAATGTTAGGGTTAGGTTCAGGGTTAGGGTAATGATTGCTTGGATATGACAGCAAAAGCAGAAGCAACAAAAGAAAAACTAGGTAAACAGAACTTCACAAGGACATACTAGGTAAATAGAACTTCACAAGGACACTGGTGAAAAGGGAGAAGGGAGTGAAAAGGGAGAATGGGGGAAAATATTTGCAAATCACGTATGTGATAAGGGATTAATATCCAGAATACACACAGAACGCCTACAACTCAACAACAAAAAACTCAATCTGATTAAAACTTGGACAAAAGATTTGAATAGACATTTCTCCAAAGAAGATATTCAAGTGACCAATAAGCACATAAACAGATGATCAACATCTTTAATCATTAGGAAAACGCAAATCAAACCTATGAGATCCTATTAGAATGACTGTTAATGAAAAAACAAATAATCAAAGCAGAAAATAACAAGTGTTGGCAAGGATGTGGGGAAATAGGAACCTCTGAGCATTGCTGGTGGGAATGTAAAATGGTACAGCCTCCGTAGAAAATGGTAGGCTGTTTCTCAAAAAATAAAATGTAGAGTTACCTTATGATCCATTATGGATATATATCCAAAAGAGTTAAAAGCAAAAATATCTGTATACCCATGTTCATAGCAGTATTATTCACAACAGCCAAAAAGTGGAAGCAGCCCAAATGTCCATCAGCAGAAAAATGGACAAACCAAATGCTGTAGGTGCATACAATAGAATAGAATTCAGCCTTAAAAAGGAAGGAAATCCTGACATATGCTGCAACATGAATGAGCCTTAAAGACTTTATATTAAGTAAAATACTCCAGTCACATAAGGACAACTATTAAGTGATCCATCCTTACATGTAAGGTATCTAGGGTCGTCAAAATCACAGAGACAGAAAGTGGAATGGTGGTTGTCAGAGGCTGGAGGAAGGAGAAAATGGGGGAGGAAATCAAAACTGATTAAACAGTTAAATCCATTGTTCAATGAGTATGAAGTTTTCATTAGGAAGAAAAAGTTCTGGAACCACCTGGAGAGGGATTTTGGTGATGGCTGCAATTGTACTTAATGCCACCAAACTGTATACTTTCAAATGGTTAAAATGGTAAATGTTAAGCCCTGTATATTTTACCATAATTTAAATATATACACACACACACACACATACACACGTATATAAAAGTTGGAAGTGACCTAGGGTCACTTCGACCTCTGGGAAGTCCAGTTAGGCCTTTGTAAAGGCATTTGTAAAGCCTCATCAGACAACCACTTTGCTTTCTTGAATTTCTTTTTCTTTGGGATGGTTTTGGAATATTACTCAGCCATAAAAAGGAATGAAATAGATCATTTGTAGAGGTGTAGAAGGCAATGGTGACCCACTCCAGTACTCTTGCCTGCAAAACCCCATGGACAGAGGAGCCTGGTAGGCTGAGGAAATGGCCTTTCCCCTGCTTCCTTTGTCTTGTTGAAACTCAGCACAGGTGCAGACGAGACCACAGACTGGTGTCGGGGTCTCAGAGGGTGCAAGCGGGATATAAAGATGAACAAAGACGAGGACTGTTGAGGGGAGGACTCGGGGGTCTCAAGCGATAAGGGCTGTTGGGCAAGAGTAGGCGCAGCAGGGCTCTGGCAGTTGGGAGGCAGAGGGAGGGGGCACTTCCCGCTGGGCTGCTGGGCGGTGCCCCAGGAAGTGGTGCTGAAGCGGGGTTGAGGGGCTGAGGATGTGCAGCTGTGTGAACTGCTGGAGGGCACTCGAGGTAGATTGTCTGGTGGGCGTGTGGTGTGACTGAGAGGCAGAAGTTGAAAAGGAAGATGAAAATGTTGTGCAGCCACCTGGAGCTGGAGAGAAGGCTGGTGGGCGGGGAGAGGAGGTGACCTGGGAGAAGGGGACCCCTCGCAGGAACTCTGGCACAGTCATCTGGGAAAGGAAGTGCTTGAAGCCATAAGGATGCCTTCATTCCTTGTGAAGGATGTTGGCCTTCATTTCTAACCATCTGGAACCAGAATCAGATGGAATGTGAATGCCAAACTAACAATAATAACAACTTATATTGACAGAGGACATGCTAAGTATGTCTTTAAAAAAAAAATTGGAGTATAGTTGCTTTATAATAGTGTGTTAGTTTCTGCTGTACAATGAAGTGAATCAGCTATATGCATACATATATCCCCTCATTCTTGGACTTCCTTCCCATCCTCCCAAATCCTACCCCTCTAGGTCACCACAGAGCATCGAGTTGAGCTCCTTGTGCTATACAGCAGCCTCCAACTAGCTATCTGTTTCACACATGGCAGCCCACCAGGCTCCCTCATCCCTGGGATTCTCCAGGCAAGAACACTGGAGTGGGTTGCCATTTCCTTCTCCAATGCATGAAAGTGAAAAGTGAAAGTGAAGTCGCTCAGTCGTGTCCGACTCTTTGCGACCCCATGGACTGCAGCCTACCAGGCTCCTCTGTCCATGGGGTTTTGCAGGCAAGAGTACTGGAGTGGGTCGCCATTGCCTTCTACACCTCTACAAATGATCTATTTCATTCCTTTTTATGGCTGAGTAATATTCCAAAACCATCCCAAAGAAAAAGAAATTCAAGAAAGCAAAGTGGTTGTCTGATGAGGCTTTACAAATGAGTGCCAAAGAATTTATGGTTTCAAATGGTGGTGCTGGAGAAGACTCTTGAGAGTCCCTTGCACTGCAAAGAGATCAAACCAGTCAACTTAACAGAAATCAACCCTGAATATTCACTGGAAGGACTGATGCTGAAGCTGAAGCTCCACTCCTTTGGCCATCTGATGGGAAGAGCCTACTCACTGAAAAGATTGAAGGCAAAATGAGAAGGAGGTTGCAGAGGACGAGACGGTTAGATAGAATCACCAACTCAAAGAACATGAATTTGAGCAAACTCTGGGAGACAATGACAGACAGGGAAGCCTGGTGTCCTTCAGTCCATGGGGTCGCAAAGAGTCAGAGACGACTTAGTGACTGAACAGTAACAACAGCAACAATATTCCATTGTGTATATGTATCACATCTTTATCCATTCATCTATCAATGGACATTTAGGTTGCTTCCATGTCCTGTCTACTGCAACAAATATTGGGGTGCATGTGTCCTTTTGAATTATGGTTTTCTCAGAGTGTATGCCCAGTAGTGAGATTGCTGGGTCATATGGTAGGTCCACTTTCAGTTTTTTAAGGAACCTCCATACTGTTCCTTATAGTGGCTATATCAATTTATAAACAACCCAATCAAAAAATTAAAAAAAAAAAAAGGGTGGAAAACCTAAACAGACATTTCTTCATAGAAAACATACAGATGGCCACAAGGCACATGAAAAAGATGCTCAACAGCACTAATTATTAGAGAAATGCAGATCAAAACTACAATGAGGTTATCACCTCACACTGATCAGAAGGGTCACCATGAAAAAATCTACAAACAGTAAATGCTGGAGAGGGTGTGGAGAAAAGGGAGCTCTCTTGCACTGTTGGTGGGAATGTAAATTGAAACTAAGAGCATCTTAATAACCCTAAGTGGCGGGCAGCAATCTCAGCTCCATTTTCAGCTGGGAAAACCGACGCCCCAGCAGTAGAGCAACCTGCCAAGAACACACACACGGCCAGGAAGTGGTGGAGCCGGTGTGTGAACCCAGGCCTACATGGGTCCCAAACTCCAACATGTATAAAAAAGGCCTCGGGAGCTACTTTAAAGAGAACTTTGCAGGTGGCTCAGTGGTAAAGAACCCGCCTACCAAAGCAGGAGACACTGGTTTGATCCCTGGATGGGAAGACCCCCTGGAGAAGGAAATGGCAACCCACTCCAGTACTTTTGTCTGCAGAATTCCATGGACAGAGGAGCCTGGTGGGTCACAAAAAGCCATACACAACTGAGCATGCACACGCAACTTGGACAATGCGTGCGAGCCAGTTTAAAAACACAAACTCCATTCATAGTGGCCAAAGCTAGAATAACTTGAGCAACAAAACAAAGTAGCATTGGATTATAGCCTGGGGTATAAGATAAAATCCACAAGTCCATACTATTACTAATAACAAGAAAAATTAATCAGTGGGAGAGAGGAGTTCAACCTCCCCTGCACAGTTCTAAACTCTGGCTTCCCCAGTGGTTAAGAATCCACCTCCCAATATAGGGGATCCCCGGTTGGGGAACTAGGATCCCACATGCCACGGGTCAACTAAGCTTGCACACCACAAGTAGAGAGAAGCTCTATTGCCATAAGAAAGATCCCACACATTGTAACTAAGACTGGACAGCCAAATAAATAAATAATGTAGACACATGACCCTAAAGGAGGAGGGGTAGAACTGTACATAAGAATCTTCCTTTCAAGAGAACAGTATGACAAATGCAACCTCAGCCGGGTGACCCAGGGCAGTAGCAACAGTGGAAAGTCATGTTGGTATCACGGACATGTGATGTGATAAAAAGAGGCACTTTATATCTGCGGAATTTATTTTCACTTTATTTCCTCGCCAAGACCTATAACCTGAGTCCAACTGTGAGAAAAATATCACACAAATTTCAACAGGGTGGTATTCTGACAGTACATTTGTCTGGTACCCCTGAAAACTGGCAAGGTGAGTCAGACAAGGGAGTTCTGAAACACGGTCACAGCCAACAGGAGCCTAAGGAGACGTGACCACTAGGGGATGACCCTAGAGATCTGGTGGTTAAGAATCTGCCTTCCAATGCAGGGGACGTGGGTTCAATCCCTGCTTGGAGAACTAAGGTCACACAAGCCGTGCCACAACTAGAGAGCCCCCCACTCCGAGCATCACCATGAAGACCCAATGCAGCCAGAAATAATAAAATGAAATAATGTAGGACAGTGGACGAGATCCTGGAATTTTAAAAAGGGCATTAGGTAAACACTGAGAAAATCTGAATAAACTGTGGGTTTGGGTTATCCATCATGTATCAGTGTGGTTCATTAATTAGAACCAATGGACTGTGGGTTACCAAACGGTTAGTAGGGGAACCTGGGTATGGGGTGTATGGGAACTCTCTACTGTCATCACAAGTTCTCTGTAAATCTAAACTGGTAAAAAAAAAACCCCAAAGTCTACTAAAAACAAATTCCTGGGTTGACCCTCAGAACCCTTGGCTTTGTGGTGCACATTTGCACAGCTGTAGCGGGGCTGTGAAGGAAGCCAGGCCCACCAGCTGCCCGCTGACAGACTGAGGAGAAGCAGCGGATACAGCCAGAGCCCGCAGGGAGAGGGGGCCTTTCACTCCAAGGACGCTGCAGGAACCTCCTCCATCCGACTCCCCTAACTGAGGGGCTGTGCCTTTCTCATTAGACTGGCAGGCTTCTTCAAGTGAGAAGTGGAGCTCCCTGGTCAGCCCACGTTTCCTCTTGAGGTGCTCCAGGAGACCCTTCTCTAAATGCATTTTATCTTCCTTTATGTAAGTCAAGGTTCTTTATATGGGTGGGAAAAGAGGTTACGTGCAAAGTGCACATTAAAAAAATTTGAAGGACAGTTAATTTACAGTGTTGGGTTAAGTCTCAAGTGCACAGCAAAGTGATTCAGTTATACATATATAAATATCTCTTATTGGGCCACACCGTGTGACTTAATTCGCCTATTAGGGGCTGAACCTGCACCCCCTGCGTTGGAAGCATGGAGTCTTCACCACGAGGGAAGGAGTTTTCACCATGATCACCAGGGATGTCCCAACAAAATGTACACTTTAAAAAATATATATTTATTTATTTGGCTGCATTGGTTCCTAGTTCGAGGCATGCGAGCTCGTAGTTGTGGCATGGGAAATCTAGTTCCCTGACCAGGGATTGAACCCAGACTCCCTGGATTGGGAGCTCGGACCACCAGGGAAGTCCCCAAAATGTACATTTTTAATGGCTGGCAAAAGGTCTCTTTGCTCCAAAACAACAGGATTCCTAATTCCTTGTTTTTTGTTTTAAAGATTCCTTTATTTCTTTTTGGCTGTGCTGGGTCTTCGTCACTGTGCTCAGTTGCGGGGAGCTGGCGCTACTTTCTGTTGTGGTTCTCGTGCTTTTTTTTTGGGGTGGCTTCTCTTGTTACGGAGCGTGGCTCTAGGGTGCATGGGCTTCAGTAGTTCGGTTCCTGGGCTCTGGAATACAGGCTCAGTAGTTGGGGCACATGGGCTTGGTTGCTCCACAGCAAGTGGGATCTTCCTGGACCAGGGATGGCACCCTTGTCCCCAGGTTGGCAGGTGTGTTGGCAGGTGGATTCTTAACCACTGAGCCACCAGGGAAGCCCCACTCCTAACTCTACAGATAAGCGTAAGTGTTGGTCACGAGCAGCATACTCCACAATTTATTGGGTTTAGTGCCTTAAACCTCCTCTCCTGGCCCCTTTTTCTTCAACACACCTTGTACCCCAGTCTTCAGGCATAGACGAGTGATAACAGTAGTAACAGCTTAAAATTGTGATCCTGCCAATTCTACAATGGAACAAAACTCAATATCCTGGAAAGCTGCTTCTTGATTGCAAGAAGCTATGACATAGAGGGACACAGCAAGTCACCCTGAAATGTGGGGGCAGTATATCAGTAGTATGCACACGAAACGTCTGTGATTACTGATCTGCAAAAGTTCTTAAGGATAGGACAGGATGTTCCTCTGGTCAAAGCAGGAAGAGCAACGCCTGGAAATCAAATCAAAACTTGACAATGGGAGGGATGGGAGAGGCCAATTGTATGAACATAAAATGAAGGAATGTTGGGTAGAGAGACACGGTAAACTTGTGAGGAGCTGAGAAAAAAGGGTAAGAAAGAGCAAGCCTTTGAGAGTTTATCTTTTCTTTCATATTGTCCACAGTAGTGGAAATCCCTTGAGCCTTACAGGCAGCTCAGAGCTTCCTGGAAGTCTTTCTTAATCAGAATCTTAAGATTGGTCCAGGGAGCAATAGGAAGGCAAAGATTGGTTTATTGATTAGTCATGAGCAGGAGAATTAGGCCGAGAGTCATTCTGGACTCCTGTGTCCCTCAGAGGATATAAATACCTCGGGCCATCCTGGCTATGAAAATCATTCATCTTGTTCACCTTGTTTGAATTCCATGAATACCAACCTACTAGCTAGAATCTGGCATCCCCGTGACTTTTCTACAGGGGAAAGAATGTGCTGACAGGCTGACATGAAGATTTCAGCCTGCTTCATGGTGCTTGTCCCATCTCACATATTTGTCATCTGGCTTCCTCACCAGGCTGCTGTGAATTTAGTGAGTCTGTCCCTTTCAGCCTGATCAGCTTCACATGCGATAAAGGCTCTCCCTCTGTAACCTGCAAAGAATGAGTGGCATCACCAGCCTCCAGCTTCCCCCACCCACCCCTCCACCCCGCCCCAGTCACGCTGGCCCTGAGGGGTTCTTCTCCCGACATCACTAGCCAGCTGCTCTTTGCCACGTCAATCACTCCGACCACAGCCATCTCCCCTGAGCCCCGAATGAGCTGTGGGAGGCCTGCAAAAAAAAAGTGCTAGAGCCACCAAAATAAGTTCTGTTGAGTAGAAAAGAATAAGGAAGAAAGAAATTCTGGGCTTGGGCGGTGGGGTGGGGGAGATGCCAAGAACACTTGATAGAAAGAAAGCGGAAGGAACTGGCAGTGCTTAATCTAGAGCAGGGAAGATCCCAGAGGGCCAATGGGTTCCTAGCCATCAAATATCTGAAGGACTGCAGTGATGCAGGGGGGATACATCTGTTCCCTGGGGTTCTGGAAGAAAGTACAGCAACCATGGGGGTGGCAGATACAGGGAGACAGGTTTCAACAAGATAAAGTAGAGAAACTTAAAAAAATTTGAGAGGTGGCCACATCTTACAGCATGCAGGATCTTGGTTCCCCAACCAGGGATGGAACCTGGGCCTCCTGCCTTGGGAGCATGGAGTCTTAACGACTGGGGAAGTCCACCTAAAGGGGAATTTTTGAAGGTAATACCCCTTTAATATCAATCCTTCAAATATCATCAAATAAGTTCTTTAAAGTTTTTTTTTTTTTTTTTTAATGTGGACCATTTTTAAGATCTTTATTGAATTTGCTACAGTATTGCCTCTGTTTTATATTTTGGTTTTTAGGCTGTGAGGCATGTAGGGTCTTAGCTTCCCGACCAGGGTTCAAGTCCGAACCCCCTGCATTTGAAGATGAAAACTTAACCACCGGACCACCACGGAAGTCCCAAATATTATCACTTTTTTTTCTTTCTTCTTTCTTTGTCAGGTTTGTGAGATGCAGTGTAACTAATCGGGAACACAGATTGGAACAGGAACGCCTGGATTCATTTTCCAGTTCTGTCTCTTTCTGTTGTTGGTGGTTAGCAGCTAAGTCATGTCTGACTCTTTGAGACCCCATGGGCTGTAGCCCACCAGGCTCCTCTGTCCAGTTCTGTCACTTACTAGCTACATAACTTTGGGCAAGTTACCTTACTTTCCTATGCCTGTTTTCTCCACTAATAATTGTACCTACCTCAAATAGTACCTAACCCATGTGATTGTGCTGAGGACTGGTCAAATTATACATGCAAAGTGCTTAGAATAGCACCCAGTAAGCAGTATGTTCTTAGTAAGTGGTAGCAATTATTACTATTTTTATTACAATCTAATATCACTTATACTATTATGTACTATTTTTCTTTAAGGAGACACATTATTTCTATAAATTTTTTTGAAAGGAAACTTCATATTATTACTGTAAAGGCAAAGCCAGAAGCACTTGCCATGTACAGATGGCAACTGTACAAATAAACATAAAACAATGTTATTAAATCTTAGCTAGCTACTGTTGCCTGTTCCATCCCCTCAATTTGAGGACTACTGCTTTTTCCCTAAGAAGGGAGACAAGTAAGTGTTACAAAAAACAGTCTGGTACTTCACTGAGACTTCTTTTGTTGACTGTGGTCAAAAGGAAATGAAGTGTTAGTCACTCAGCTACATTCGACTCTTTGCGACCTCCCAGACTGCAGCCCACCAGGCTCCTCTGTCCGTGGAATTCTCCAGGTAAGAATACTAGATTGGGTTGCCATGCCCTTCTCCAAGGGATCTTCCCAACCCAGGGATCAAACACAGGTCTCCTGCCTTGCAGGCATATTCTTTACCCTCTGAGCAAGGGATAGACTGTGGTCAGAAGGGAAAGTCTGGCAAGTTCAAGGTAGTGAAAAGCTGCAGCTCCTCCTCTGGGGAGAGACAGCAGCAAAGTGCTGGGGAGGGAGGCAGTGCAGGATCAAAGAGATGGTTTAAAAAGGAAATAACTTCTTTTTCTCGAATGAGGTTTCGTGATCTTCAGTGCCATGACGGTCTGTCACACAAAATCATCTCAACCGTCACCCAGTGGTATGATGGTTATTTTTTAGTTGCTAAGTTGTGTCCAACTCTTTGAGACCCCATGGGCTATAGCCCGCCATGCTTCTCTGTCCATGGGCTTTCTCAGGCATGAATACTGGAATGGGTTTCCATTTCCTTCTCCAGGGGATCATCCCAACCCAGGGATTAAACCCATATCTCCTGCATTGGCAGCCAGATTCTTTACTGCTGAGTCACCAGGGAAGCCCAGTGGTATGATCAGTTCAGTTCAGTTCAGTTGCTCAGTCGCGTCTGATTCTTTGTGACCCCACGAATCGCTGCACGCCAGGCCTCCCTGTCCATCACCAACTCCCAGAGTTCACTCAAACTCATGTCCATCGAGTCAGTGATGCCATCCAGCCATCTCATCCTCTGTAGTCCCCTTCTCCTCCTGCCCCCAATCCCTCCCAGCATCAGGGTCTTTTCCAATGAATCAACTCTTCACATGAGGCAGCCAAAGTATTGGAGTTTCAGCTTCAGTATCAGTTCTTCCAATGAACAACCAGGACTGATCTCCTTTAGGATGGACTGCTTGGATGTCCTTCCAGTCCAAGGGACTCTCAAGAGTCTTCTCCAACACCACAGTTTAAAAGCATCAATTCTTTGGTGCTCAGCTTTCTTCACAGTCCAACTCTCACATCCATACATGACCACTGGAAAAACCATAGCCTTGACTAGACGGACCTTTGTTGGTAAAGTAATGTCTCTGCTTTTGAATATGCTATCTAACTTGGTCATAACTTTCCTTTCAAGGAGTAAGTGTCTTTTAATTTCATGGCTGCAATCACCATCTGTAGTGATTTTGGAGCCCCCCAAAATAAAATCTGACATTGTTTCCACTGTTTCCCCATCTATTTCCCATGAAGTGATGGGACCAGATGCTATGATCTTAGTTTTCTGAATGTTGAGCTCTAAGCCAACTTTTTTCACTCTCCTCTTTCACTTTCATCAAGAGGTTTTTTTAGTTCCTCTTCATTTTCTGCCATAAGGGTATGATCTGATGCTGCTGCTGCTAAGTTGCTTCAGTAGTGTCCGACTCTGTGCGACCCCATAGACCACAGCCCACCAGGCTCTCCTGTCCCTGGGATTCTCCAGGCAAGAACACTGGAGTGGGTTACCATTTCCTTTTCCAATGCATAAAAGTGAAAAGTGAAAGTGAAGTCACTCAGTCGTTTCTGACTCTTAGTGACCCCATGGACTGCAGCCCACCAGGCTCCTCCGTCCATGGGATTTTCCAGGCAAGAGTACTGGAGTGGGATACCATTGCCTTCTCCAAAGGGTATGATCAGTATGCTTCAAAAAGCAAAATTAGAAACACGTTGTAGACCACCATACTCACCAGCGCCCCCAGAGGACACCTGCAGCAGTTTCCAGTCACACCTGCTGCCTCTCACGTCCTTCTACCTGAAGGCATTTTTTGGCTACAGGGTGTGTTCTCCAGACTGCATGCAGAAATTGGGGGGAATACTGGGACACACAGTCTCTCTAAGAATCCCCAGAGAGGCTGAGCCTTTTGTCCCACAGTAACTCATTCATCAACACAACCTTTACTGGATTTCCTTTCTTCCCCAGTCCATTTCAGTCTCACTGGGCTTTCTGGGATCACCTTCCAAATAAATTCTAGGCACCCAAATCCTGGTCTCATGATGTGCTTTAGGGAAACCCCAACTATGGCACAGTTTAACTATGGCGCTGAAGAAATGGCTGGGAGTACTCCCTGGAGCTTCATGAATTGGGAAAGAATTCAAGTAAGAGGACATTTAGTATCCTTCTGACACTTAGGTCCATGATTCTAGATCGAGAGTCAGCAAACTACAGCCCATGGCTCACAGGCACCCCCGCCCCCACCTGTTTTTTCACAGCCTGTAAGCTAAGAATGGCTTTTACAATTTTAAATGGTTGGGGAAAAAATCAAAACAAGAATAACGTTTTGTGGCCCATAAAAATGATATAAAACCCAGATTTCAACATCCATCAATGAAGTTTTATTGGAAACACAGCTACACTCATTCAGTCCCATACCATCTATGGCTGCTTTTACTCCATAACTGCAGGGTTGAGTAGCTGCAACTTAAACCCTAATGAGTTTCAAACAAGTCAATCCTAAAGGAAATCAACCCTGAATATTCACTGGAAGGACTGATGCTGAAGCTGAAGCTCCAATACTTTGGCCACCTGATGCAAAGAGTCAACTCACTGGAAAGACTCTAATGCTGGGAAAGATTGAGGGCAGGAGGAGAAGGGGGCAACAGAGGATGAGATGGTTGGATGGCATCACCAACTCAATGGACATAAGTTTGAACAAGCTCTGGGAGACAGTGAAGGACAGGGAAGCCTGGTGTACTGCAGTCCATGGGGTCACAAAGAGTCAGACACAACTTAGCAACTGAACAACAGCAACAGCTGAAACTCTATGGTCCGCAACACTCAAAACATTTACAGAAGGGTTTGCTGACCCCTATTCCAGATCATTATCCTGTGGGGACAAGAGGCAGATTGAGACCTTGTTGCCCCTGGGTGGACAGCCTATCACCAGACCTAGTATTGAGGGGTTTTTTGGATCAGCCACTCACATTTCCTTTTCTTACATCTCTGTGGCCTCCCTCTGCTCTCTGCAGGTACTTAGGACTCTTCTCCTGAGACATTAACGTTTTAACACCAAGAATAATTTCATTTTTAAAAGGACATGAGATCTTGTCTTCTCCCACACTCTGCTGTTCCAGGTGGTTTCATCCACTCTGGATGGCTTCATTCAGTAACTGATTTCTCCCCAAACCAAACCAAATCCCTGGACCAAGATCATGTCCTGAGATCTCAGACCAACACTCAAACGTCTGTTCAACATTAGATCCAGATCAGGTTGCGGAGGTGGGTTTTACCGCTTACCAGTGGTATAACCTTGAGCAAGGCATATAGTTGTCCAGGGCATCAATTTCATCACCTGTCAAAGGTAAAAACTATCCTGCCTCGCCTGCCAGGATTTCTGTGCTAACTGGACGCAAGGAGAGCTGCCCACGAAACACTGCCACCTGGCCCCAGACTCCTTCTCCAGCATATTATTACAGTATTAGACTTCTGCTTCCTCCACACGCCCTGCACACTGGCTTTTCTTGAGCTCCTTGACTTTGCTACCTGTTGGCCTTTGCATATGCTGTTTTTCCTCCCTGGAACATGTTTTCCCCATCCCACCCTCTGTCTGGCTGCTTCTCAGCCTTTTTAACCCTCAATCCAAGGCAGGTCCCTTCTGTATGCCTCTCCATCTTTGTGCTGGATTCTCTCACTGCATGTGCAGTAATTTCTAATTAGAGTCAATTCTCATTATTCACAGTGGTTATGTTCTCTGAAGCTGCCATGAACATGAAATTAGCAAATACTGAACCACTGCTCCTAAAGGGAACAACCTAAGGGTAGGTTTCTGCAAGCCTCTGGTCACATTTTCCTCAACAGATCAATACCTAACCTTGTTTTATGTGTGTTTCTGTTTCTTTACCCCTTATTTAATATATATTGTTGATTCACTGACATTGAACTCACGGCCAGTACCACTACAACTCAGGCCTGAACAAAGCTTATCAAATATACATTTTCCCCATAAGGCACAACACAGCCTTCCTGGGCTTGGGAACGCTAGATAGCAGCACTTCAGCAGTATGTTTGGGGGCTGATTTTTTTTCCCAAACTTATTTTTAATTGAAGGAAAATTGCTTCACAATATTGTGTTAGAAAGAAAGTTAAGTCACTCATTTGTGTCCAACTCTTTGCAACCCTATGCACTGTGGCCTGCCAGGCTCCTCTGTCCGTGGAATTCTCCAGCAAGAGGACTGGAGTGCATTGCCATTTCCTTGGCCTCTGCCTTACATCAACATGAGTCGGCCAGAGGTATTCATGTGTCCCCTCCCTCTTTGACCTCCTTCCCACCTCCCACCCCATCCTATCCCTCTAGGTTGTTAGAGAGCCCCGGGTTGAGTTCCCTGAGTCATGCGGCAAATTGGTCTTGGGGGTGATTTTTAAACAGCAAAATCACCAACAAAACACACAAAAAATGCGAAAACAACAAAAAACAAGCCACGGCACTAAACAGACCATAAAAGGGATGCTTGCTCAGTTCTGAGAGTTGGAACAAGAAGGCAGGGTCATCTCGTTTCGACCTCGGGTGGGAACAAGTGTGTTGAGTGACTCGAATTTTCTGCCATCCTGTTCACGTCCATGAATGACCATGAGAAGTGCTGAAGATACCGATTTGGGGGTTACAAATCAATTTTAGCGAGTGGGAGAATTCGCAAATACAGAGTCTGCAAACAAGGAGGATCCACTGAACTTCCTTCTCATTTCTCTCATTCACTAGAGTGTGAGTTCACTGAGGGCTCGTTTGCCTCTTACCCACTGTTGGATCTGTAGCATCTGGATTACAACCTGGCACACAGTAGGCTTTCCACAAGACATCCAGTTTAAATGAGCCCATGAGTCAGTTCTGTGAAAGTGCTCCACTGGAAGCAATGCCAGCTAGTGTTTGCGGAGGAGGCACCATGAGCTTCCCTGTGTAATGTGCTTTTTCTATGTTCCCTCCATCAAAAAGGGAAACAGCAACTCATTGTACTTTTGCCATGGGCTCTAGAATCAAACTGCCTGGGTTCAAACACAGGATCTGCTTCTAATTAATTATTTAACTCTGAGCACGTTCCTTGGCCTCTCTGAGTCCCAGCTTCCTCGGCCATCAAACGGGGTAGTTAGTATAGTTAATGCTTTGTGGGTCAGGGTGAGGAGTAGATGTGCCCACACACAGGAAGCATTTAGCATCGTGCCAGGCACAGGTGAGCACTTGGGAAACATTACCTCTTGTGGTCAATAATTTCCATGGCAAATCTAAGAGTTTTATACAATCATACCCATTTTGCAGATGAAGAAACTGAGGCTAAGAGTGATTCTATGAGTTTTTGAGGGCCACACAGCCCAGGGAGGGCTGGCTCTGGGAACTCTAAGTCTAGGCTCACTGTAAACATAGCATTTACTAAAATGATGAGGGCTGCTCCAGGTGGCCCCCTGAACTTCTGTGGGATCAGGGTAAGGACAAGCCCCCTTTTCCCCAAGAGTCTTCTCTCATATTCTACATCTGTGTTTTTCTGTTCCCTGCCCACTTTCGAGTTCAACCCTTTCAGTACCAGCCCTGTTGGGAGGGAGGATGTTGGTTTGTTATCTTGGCTTTGACAGCTCAAAGGCGGAGATATTTCCTGCTTAAAAGACTCCCTGAAGAAGAAGGAGGAGGAGGAGAATCAGCATTGTGGGCTGCAACAACCGTCTTCCTTTTCCTCCAACCCTTTGGGTCAAGGGTCCTCACCCTTAGCTGCTAGTTGGAATCGCCTGGGAAGCTCTGCAATATCCAGAGGTCCAAGGCCCCAACCCAGACCACTTCCATCTGAGCCTCGGAGCGGGGTGGGGTGGAGGGCTACGGGGCATCGGCATTTTTTTCATGCTCCCCCAAGCGATTCCAGCGTGCAGGCAAGTTGGAGAAATGGTGCTTTTGGATCAGCCCTTGGCTCCAACGCTGAAGTCGATTTGGGGAGCAGTAACTCTTTTCTCCGCCTAGGACTGGCTGCTGGGGGATTCGGGCAGGCTCTCCAGAGGAACCAGCCAGCGGAGGATGTTTGCGTGCGAGCGATCTGGCGTCCAGCTGTGCCCCGAGGCCCAGCTTGCAGACGGCGGGTCTCCGGGTCCCCGCAGGCAACGACACGTGCCGCCGCTCCGACCTGTCTGGTTATCTACCGAGACCGCCAGCCGACCTCGGCGGCCGCCGCGGGGCCCACCCCGACCACAGAGGTTCGCAGGAAACGCCCGGGGCTCGGGAATTCCTACCTTGGCTGCCGGCGCTGCCCTCCGGTCCCCGGAATCCTGCGACTCCGGTTCGATCTGTCGCCGGGGCTCCGCTGTCGCTTTCGTCTGCGCCCGAGAGGCGCCCACTAGAGCGCAGGCGCCACCTAGTGGGCGCGGGGCGGAGGCGCGGGGACCGGGCGGGGAGGTGGGAGAGCGGTAGGTCCCGGGCGGAAATGCTGCCCCGGCTGCCCACGTGGGCGGTTTTCCAGCACGCTGCGCACCCTGGGCGCAAATCCCGGCTGGGTGGGATCACCTTCACTCCCTAGAGGGCACTGGAACCTGAACTTGCTGAACTTTCTCTTGGGGGCACGGAGAGGCAGCCAGGCCTTGGCTGCTGGCCTGAGATCCATTCTGGGATTTTCCTGGCCGGACTCAAGGATCTTGCCTTTCATCCAGAAGCTTTCAGTACACCCCGATTTGGCAGAGCCGAATCTTTTAAATATATTGCGAGCATCAGAAGATGCAAGGGACTGGGCCTCTCTCAAACCCAGGGAGGCCTTTGCCCTACTGGCGATTCTTTCTTTTAGCCCCGCCCCCACCCCCACCCCCCGCCGCCCCCACCCCACCCCACCCCCCGCCGCCCCCACCCCACCCCACCCCCACCCCATGCCACCCTCCATTTCCTATCCTCCCACCCCCTAGCAGTTACCTTTCTTTCCCTGTTATTAAACATCCAGTCTGTATCACACCCTGTTTGTAGAGCCCAGAGACACAGGCTCCTAAGGAGTTGGCAATGCAGGTTATATTTCTGACCCGGGCGCCTTTGACATTGACATTTCTTTGGTTGGAGCCGTCCTGGCACTGCTGGACATTTACATCTCTGATTCCTTGGCGCTAAATGCCAGTAGCCACCCTGAAGTCATTGTGACAACCAAAACCACCCCTTCATATTTCCAATTGTCTCCTGGGTTGGGGGAGCACCGCCCTAGGCTGAGAACCCGTTAGCTGCTTATTAAGGTCAGGAAAATGGTGAATTATTGAAAGTGTGTACATTTCATTTATTTTTATTCCTCCAACCCATGTTAACTGAGCACTTACTATGCACCAGATACTTTCCTATGAATAGAAGATACTAGAAAGGACAAAACACCTTGAAGTCTCTGCCCTTGTTGAATTCACCTTTATGTAACACATTAACTTTTAGCACACACACAGATGCAATGCAATGTAATTGAGCTCTTGGCAGGATAAGTACAGGGTTTTTGTTTTTTTTTTTTAATGTAGCAATCGATAGGGCACCAAAAGTGGAGAGTGCCCTGGTGATGGAGGCAAGTTTGGCAAGTCTTCTTTTAAGGCAGTTTATCTCTGGGGTGGTAGTTGGGGAGAAGTTGACCCAAGTGGAAATATTAGAGACAATTAGTGACAGTGAGACCTGGGTTCATTCTCCCACCCCCACCCCCACCTGCCTGTGCCTATTTAAACTTTGGTCTCTCTGTACTGGTGTCATCTGGTCAAAGTGACCATCGAGGACAGAAGGAGGGGGAGGGAGGATTATCTATGGGCAGTACCTGGAGTGACGAGGGTGTGTGTGTGTGTGTGTCGTAGGGGCCACCCCCAACCTACCCAGGGCCCGTTCGTGCCCTGGTCAAGGTGAATCTATCAGAGAAGTGCTGACAGGTACACTTCCCATTCTGCCACTTTAAAGTGTCTCTGAGTCACTTTCATGCCTTGCAGGAGCTCCCTTCTCCGCCCTACACACCACCCTCCTGTGCCCCAACGCTTGCCCAGGCAAGGACCTAGCTTTAGAGCATAACCTCTGCGATTCTGATGCCAGGCATCGCCTGATGAGGTTAAAGGTTTCCTAAAGAATTTCTCCTCTGAGTTCTTCTAGTATTCTGTTCATTCCACTAATTACAGAGTTTGGGGGACTGTGGTTGTCAACAGGTCTGTTTTTATCCACAGCTTCTCCATAAATGATCTCCTTGAGGGCCTGAGCCATGTTTGATAGGTAGAAGTAGTGTCAATAATAAAAAAAATAATTTGTAACATATTAAAGTGAAGTCAGTCATGTCCGACTCTTTCCGACCCCATGGACTGTTGGTTCCCAGTCTCCTCCGTCCATGGGGTTTTCCAGGTAAGAGTACTGGAGTGGGTTGCCATTTCCTTCTTCAGGGGATCTTCCTGACCCAGGGATAGAAGCCGGGTCTCCGGCACTGTAGGCAGACGCTTTACTGTCTGAGCCACCTGGGAAGTCTTGTAACGTATTAGGCGCTAAGAATTTTATTTGGCTGTGCAGCTTGGGGGATCTTAGTTCCCCAATCAGGGATTGAACCCAGGCCCTTCGTGGTGAAAGCATGGAGTCCTAACCAGTGGACCACCAAGGAATTCCCAGCACTAAGAATTTTTTTAAAATTATTTTTAAACATTTATTTTGGCTGCATTGGTCTAGTTGCAGCACACGGGACCTTTGTCACATCATGCAGGATCTTTTCCCTCTAGCTGTGGTGATTGGGCTCCAGTTGTGGTGTTTGGGCTTAGTTGCTCAGTGGTTGCAGCACACAGGCTTAGTTGCTCCATGGCATGTGGGATCTTAGTTCCCCGACCAGGGAGCGAACCTGTATCCCCTGCACTGCAAGGCAGATTCTTAACCACTGGACCTCCAGGAAAGTCCTGGCACTCAGAATTTTAGATCAACTGGTTTAATAATAATAATAATCCTATGAAGCAATCATTTCACCCATTTTATTGAGGAAGAAACTGAGGCCTGTAACTCTTAAGTAATTGCTGTTGGGTAGGAGAGTTAGCAAGCCGTGTGGCCAAGACCTGAATTTGGATTGCCCGCCTGCACAGCCTTTGCCTTTGAGCACTTCACTACTGTTGACTGAGCACCTGGACAGCCTCGCTGGACACCGTGTCTTAGACATGGGGCAGGAGGACAAGGGCATCTCATCTGCATCCCTCTGTGCTCCTGTTCTGTCCATTCTTTCCTTCAAAGGGAGAATTCTTTTTGCTGCATTTTGTTTTTTAATAAATTCATGCTGTGAGATGTAACCTATTTTTTTTAGTAGGTAAGAGCTTGTTTGTCTTCCAGAATGATGCTCCATTATAGAAGGTGAGGGGAAGCCCCTGGCAGTCTAGTGGTTCAAATTCAGGGCTTTCACTGAGGGTTCAATCCTTGGGCAGGGAATTAAGATCCCTCAAGCTGGGTGGAGAGCCCCACCCCCCAAAAGAGGGTGAGAATCCTCTACCCTTCAAGGTGGGTGGAGCTAGAAATGGGGGCACTGGGGGCATGGGCAGGAAGTCAGGACCCTGGCAGAAGGAGGGGTAGAGAAGGAAGGAGGCGAGGATGCCAGAGACCAACAGGAAAGGGGCTGGTACCCATCCTAGGAAGGGCACTTGATCTTGTGAGGCTGGCCCTTGCACTGAATGGCAACTTGATTTTGGGGGCCCTAGTATGTTCATGGCAGAAGTAAGGTCGGTCACTTTTTGGTCACGAACTGCACATGCAAACCCAGCCAGATATGAGATGTATTAGCAGGATGACATATATGCTGTGTCACTGATTCTTCCCAAAAGCCCAGGAAACTGAGTCAGAGAGGTTAAACAACGTGCTGTACATGTACAGCATGTGCACTATAGAGTTGGTTTTCAGTCTCCAGTCCCTCTCATGCTGAATAGGGATGCTTCTTTTTAGTTGTTTATTTGGCCGCGTCAAATCAGAGTTGTGGCATGAAAGATCAGTCTTCGTAGCGGCCTGAGGATCTTTAGCTGTGACATGTGAACTCTCAGTTTCGACATGTGAGATCTAGTTCTTTGACCAGGAATGAACCTGGGGCGGCTGAGGAGTCTTGGCCACTGGACCACAAGGGAAGTTCCTGAATCTGATGCTTCTAACCCTATTAGTCGCTCAGTCATGTCCAACTCTTTGCAACCCCATGGATTGTAGTGTGCCAGGCTGCTTTGTCCTTGGGATTGCCCAGGCAAGAATACTGGAGTGGGTTGCCACCATTTCTTCCTCTAGGGGATCTTCTTGACCCAGGGATCGAACTCACATCTCTTGCACCGCTTGCATTGGTAGGCAGTTCTTCACCACTGAGCCACATGAGTTATTAGCTGTCTTTCCACAAACGAATGATGAAATGAACTGAACTCCTCAGGACAGATTTGCCTTCTTGGTTTGGGCCAGGATATCAGTTCCTCCTCTACCAGCTAGTTTTCTGTTCATCCTTCTGGGTCCATCTCTGGGAAACCGCTCCCTCTCCCTCTTTTCCAACGTGCCCTTTTCCCTGTATTACAGCACTGCATTCTGCCTCACAGTTTAATTCCCTGCAGAGATGTTGCCTCCCCCTGCAGATTCTGTGCCCTTGAGAACATGATCCACGTGGATTGTGCTAAATGATTTCTTTACTCTCCACATCCGCTCTCCTTTTCTACCCTGCTCTGCATCCTGGGGGACTGACCTAAACGAGCAAGAGCCAAAGGCTTCTGTGTCCACTGACTTCAAGTTGGGTTTGGCTGACAGGAGACCTGGGAGGGACTAGAGGGAGAGAGGACAGTGAGGTTGGGATGCTTATGGCCCAGCTCCCTTCCTGCAGGGTGCTTGGGCTGGCCACGCCCCTGCCTATAGCCAGAGCTTTCAAGTTACCTTCATAGAACCCCCTCTGCCTGCACATCCAGGCCTCCTTAATGGAAATTCACTATGGTTCTGGAAAGCACATGGCACCCCAAATGGAACCTTGTACCATGTGGCTCAACAAACAGCTGTCAAGGTAAATTAGGGGCAGGTGTGTTTGTTTGTTTGTTCAAATGAAAAGCAGGAGAGAAAGGATTTTAAATGATCTGGAGTACTAGGACCAGATGGCAAATAAGCCCCTAGGCTCCTGGCAAAACAGTTTTTATTTATTTTTGTTTGCTTGTTTGGATGCTCTTAACATTTTTTTTTGTTAAATTAATATACAGCAAATTTGATTTTAAAAACATTTTGGTGTACAGTTCTATGATTTGAGCATGTGTATAGATTTGTGTAACTAGCACCACAAACAGGACACAGAAAACCAAAAAAAACTCTTTCAAGCTATAACTTTGTAGTGACACCGCTGATCTGTTCTCCATCTTTATATATGGTGCGTGCTAAGTCACTTCAGTCGTGTTCTACTCTATGTGACCGTATGGAGTGTAGCCCGCCAGGCTCCTCTGTACATGGGGATTTTCCAAGCAAGAATACTGGGCTGGGTTGCCGTGCCCTCTTCCAAGGGATCTTCCCGACCCAGGGAGGGAACCCACATCTCTTATGTTTCTTGCATTGGTAGGTAGGTTCTTTACCACTAGTGCTATCTGGGAAGCCCTATATATCCTTGTACATACATATATATGTATGTATATATATATGTGTGTGTGTGTGTGTGTGTATATATATATATAGTTTTTTGCCTGATTGGCATGTGGGATCTTAGTTCCCTGACCAGAGATTGAATCTGTACCCCCTTGCTGTGGAAGCACAGAGTCTTAACTGCTGGATCGCCAGGGAAGTTCTCTCTATCCTTATATTTTTGTCTTTCTGAGAATGTCATGTGAGTGAAATCAAGCAGTAGATAATCCTTTGAGACTGGCTTCTTTGACTTATGAATATCTTTGAAATTCATCAAATCTGTTACATGTAACTGCAAGTTTCCCTTTTTATTGCTGAGTAATAATCTGTTGTATGAAGGTTTATCTGTTGTACCACTCTTTATCCATTCACATTTGGATTGTTTCTGCTGCTAAGTCACTTCAGTTGTGTCTGACTCTGTGCACCCCATGGACAGCAGCCCACCAGGCTCCCCCGTCCCTGGGATTCTCCAGGCAAGAACACTGGAGTGGGTTGCCATTTCCTTCTCCAATGCATGAAAGTGAAAAGTGAAAGTGAAGTCGCTCAGTTGTGTCCGACTCTTGCGACCCCATGGACCGCAACCCACCAGGCTCCTCCGTCCATGGGATTTTCCAGGCAAGAGTACTGGAGTGGGGTGCCATTGCCTTCTCCAGGATTGTTTCTAATTATTGATTATTAATAGAGCTGCTCTAAATGTTCATGTACAGGTTTTCATGTGAGCACAGGTTTTCTGGATTTCAAAAAGGCAGGGGAACCAAAGATCAATTGCCAACATCTGTTGGGTCATAGAAAGAGCAAGAGAGTTCCAGAAAAGCATCTACACCTACATTATTAACTATGCCAAAGCCTTTGACTGTGTGGATCACAACAAAGTGTGGAAAATTCTTCAAGAGATGGGAATACCAGACCACCTTACTTGCCTCCTGAGAAATCTGTATGCAGTCAAGAAGCAATAGTTAGAACCAGACATGGAACAACGGACTGTTGTTCCAAATTGGGAAAGGAGTACGTCAAGGCCGTATATTGTCACCCTGCTTATTTAACTTATATGTGGAGTACATCATGGAAAATGCTGGACTGGAGGAGCCCAAGCTGGAATCAAGATTGCCAGGAGAAATATCAATAACCTCAGATATGCAAATGACACCACCCTTATGGCAGAAAGCAAAGAAGAACTAAAGAGCCTCTTGGTGAAAGTGAAAGAGAGTGAAAAAGCTGGCTTAAAACTCAGCATTCAGAAAACAAAGATCATGGCATCTGGTCCCATCACTTCATAGCAAATAGATGGGGAAACAATGGAAACAGTGACAGACTTTATTTTGGGGGGTTCTAAAATCACTGCAGATGGTGACTGCAACCATGAAATTAAAAGACACTTGTTCTTTAGAAGAAAAGCTATGACCAACCTAGACAGCATATTAAAAAGCAGAGACATTACTTTGCCAACAAAGGTCTGAATAATCAAAGCTATGGTTTTTCCAGTAGTCATATATGGATATGAGAGTTGGACCATAAAGAAAACTGAGTGCCAAAGAATTGATGCTTTTGAACTGTGGTGTTGGAGAAGACTCTTGAGAGTCCCTTGGACAGCAAGGAGATCCAACCGGTCAATCCTAAAGGAAATCAACCCTGAATATTCATTGGAAGGACTGATGCTGAAGCTGAAGCTCCAATACTTTAGCCACCTGATGCGAAGAACCAACTCAATGGAAAAGACCCTGATGCTGGGAAAGATTGAAGGTGGGAGGAGAAGGGGACAACAGAGGGTGGGATGGTTGGATGTCCTCACCAACTCAATGGACATGAGTTTGAGCAAACTCTGGGAGTTGGTGAGGGACAGGAAAGCCTGGTGTGATGCAGTTCATGGGGTCACAAAGAGTCGGACACAACTGAGTGACTGAACTGAACTGATAGGTTTTCATTTCCCTTAGACACTGTTATGGATTGAATGTGTCCCTCCCCAAATTCATATGTTGAATTTAATCCCCAATGTGACTGCATTTGGAGATTGGGCCTTTAGGGCTTCCTTGGTGGCTTAGTGGGAAAGAATTTGCCTGCAGTGCAGGAGATGCAGGAGATGTGGGTTCAATCCCTGGGCTGGGAAGATCTTCTGGAGAGGGAAATGGCAACCCACTCCAGTATTCTTGCCTGGGAAATCCCATGGAGAGAGGAGCCTGGTGAGCTGCAGTCCATAGCGACACAGAGAGTCAGATACGACTGAGCTTGTGAGCATGCACCGAGGTCATTAGGTTTGATGGGGTCCTAATCCCATTGAATTAGTGTCCTTATAAGAGAAAGGGCCTGCAGAGTTCTCTATCTTTGTGAGCACAGGGGAAAGGCCATGTAAACATATATCAGGAAGGTGGCTGTCTACAAACCAGGAAAAAAATATCCCTCCAGAAACGAAACTTGCCCACACCTTGCTTATGGATGTCTTAGCCTACAGAACTGGGAGAAAATGTCTATTGTTTAGGTTACCAATTTGGTGGCATTTTTTTATGGCCGCCTGAGCAGACTGATATGGGTAAATGGTCTATGGTAAGTGTATGTTTAACCGTATGAGAAGCTGCCAGACTGTTTTCCACAGTGATGTTACCATTTTGCATTCCCACCAGGAACATATGAGAGTTCTGGTCACTCTGAAGCTTTGCCAACATGTGATATCAGTAGTTTTTATTTGTAGTTTTTTTAACCAGGGATTTAGTTTAGTTTGCCAACCCTGGATTGAACTGGGAAACTTGCATTAGGAGCAGGGAGTCTTAACCACTTGCTTGACCACCAGCAAGTCCCTATCTGTTCTTTTTTTTTTTTTTTTAATATTTATTAATTATTTTTTTTTGGCTGCATCAGGTCTTAGTTGGGGCACGTGTATCTTCACTGTGTAACATGGGATTCTTCATCATGACGCTTGGGTTCAGTAGTTGCAACACACAGGCCTAGAGGCTCCAAGGCACACGGGATCCCAGTTCCCCGACCAGGGATCGAACCTGGGTCCCTGGCACAGTAAGGTGGACTCTCAACCACTGGACCACAAGGGGAGTCTCCCTATTTGTTCTGTATGTTGATATCTTCTGCATGCTATGTTGTATAGGTAGTAAAAGTTAAGAAGGCATTTTAAAGCTGAAAATGTATTGAAATTATCCTACTGAAGTCCTATCCATTATTGGGTGGTCCATACCCCATTTCTCTTTCCTTGTCTTTTCACTGGCCTCATTCTGTTCCTAGGGCAATGTCCCCTAGGCAGAGCCAGCTAGTGATCTGGCCAATTACAGTCTTCATCAGAGGTGAATCCATTTCTGAAAAAATTAGGGAAGAGGTTAGGTGTGGGCAAGTCTGGCTTCATGGGCCTTTATGCTTTATTTAAAGTTCTACTGTCACCGTCTTGAAATTCTTAGTAATTTTTGAACAAGGGCCCACATTTTAATTTCACGTGGGCCCCACGATTGTGTAACCTGTCCTGGGTGTGGGCATCACGGGCAAGGCAAAACTTCTCACCAGATTCACTCTGAAAAGGGCCCTCATCTGTTCTCACCAGCCACACCTCTAAACTAAGCCAAGCCCAACCTGAGGGTTTTACCTGTCTCCTCGCTGCTCCTGCTGCCTGTCTTTTGTGCTGAGTTGGTATAAGCATGATTAATCTGGAGGTTTCACGAGAGAATCATTGGCTTAGCATCTCAGTATCGAATGAGCATTTGCCTTAATTAGGGCCTCTAATTAATCGGAAGGCAAATGCAACCTCCTTCTCCCACCCTGACACCTCCAGACTGTACTTTGGGGTTTATATGGGAGAGGTGAATTGACAACATTAAATGTCTTCCTAATTGTCATTCTGCCAGCCTGGTTGGCAAGAAGCTCATTCAAAGGCAGGTGATTTATAGGGAAGGCTTACCACATTCTTGTGGATCACTGAATGCCTAAATCCTGGAAGATAAATGGCATGAACCTAAGGCAGTGGGGGCAGGGCGGCGGGTGGGGGGGGGGGGCGGGG
Organism: Bos indicus x Bos taurus; assembly: GCF_003369695.1. Lineage (NCBI taxonomy): Eukaryota > Metazoa > Chordata > Mammalia > Artiodactyla > Bovidae > Bos > Bos indicus x Bos taurus. The sequence goes on from NC_040093.1 coordinate 44,276,874, forward strand.
GACAAGGACTGGGAAGATTCCAGAGCTTGCAGGCAGCATCCTGAACTGACTGCCAGACACAGAGTTGACCTCAGGCCATTGACCTAACCACTCTGGACTCAATTATTTCACCTCTAGAGTGGCTTAATACTACTCCCACGTGGGGCTGTCTGATTGTGATGAGTAAACGAGGGGACTTGTGTGAGATATCCGAGGCTGGCATGTACCCTCTCCTCCATCAGTGAATGGGAGCTAGTCACTTTCGATGGCTTCATGCATACTTGGAAAAGAGTACACTCTGTGCTTCTCTGAAAAGCTACTTCGTAGACCTGCCTGATCCTCTTTCCAGCTTCCTGGGAGCTGGGCCAGAATTATTGGGCTCCTTTCGGAGTTAGGAAAAGAAAAGCAAGGTGATCAGAAATAAAATAGAAGTCAAATATAGAGTGTTTGGCTTCCCTGGTGGTTCAGTGGTTAAGAATCCACCTGCCAGTGCAGGGGACGTGAGTTGGATCCTTGATTCGGGAAGATCCCACATGCCTCAGAGCAACTAAGCCCATGTGCCACAGCTACTGAAGCCTGAAATCCCTAGAACCTGGTCTTCACAATAACTGCAATGAGAAACCCAGGCATGCAACTAGAGAAAGCCTGCTTGCAGCAACACAGACCCAGCACCACCAAAAAAAAAAAAAAAAAACTTAAAAAATATATAGAAATTCGTTCACAGCTTTGAAAACCTTTACTCATATGTCCAGATTAAAAGAGCAATGACAGGCCTCCCAAACTGATTACACATATGATGGTGCATGAAGATGGTCTGATGGGGACTTTAAAATAAATGAGAATGGTATTAGAGGGGAATCTGAGGGACCCGAGTTCAAATCCCACCCCTGCTATTTCCTGGCTGTTAGACCTTAAATAAGTTTTTCAGTCTTTCTGAATCTCAGTGTCTCCATCTGTTAAATGAAAGTTAAATAACACAACCTACCTCTTGGGATGGTTGTGAGGATAAAACAAGATGATGAATGTAAATTGTGCTTGGCACAGAGTAGCACTTGGTACCTGCTAATCTGCTTATTTATTTATTTGTTTATTTTTCTTCCAGTTTTATTGAGATGTAATTGACATAGGGCTTCCCTGGTGGCTCAGTGGTAAGGAATCCGCCTGCTGTGAAGGAGGTGCAAGAGACTCAGGTTTGATCCCTTGGGTGGGAAGATTCCCTGGAGTAGGAAATGGCAACCCACTCCAGTATTCTTGCCATGGAAAATTCCATGGACCATGGAGTCTGGTGGGCTACAGTCCACGGGATCACAAAGAGCCCAACAACTGAGTAACTGAGCATGACTGATAGCACTGTATGAATTAAGGTATACAGCCTAATGTTTCGACTTTCCTATATCATGAAATAATTAGCACAATAAGATGAATGAACATCCATCCTCTCTTAAAGATACAACATTAAAGGAATAAAAAATTGTGTGTGTGTGTGTGTGTGATGAGAACTCTTAGGATTTACTGTTACCAACTTTCATATTTAACATAGCACCGTTAATGCTAGTTCTTTTCTTTACTTACTTGTTTGGGTAACCCCTGGAATCCATGGTCTTAGGACTTCCCTTCCCATTCTTCTTCAACCCTGGGTGGAGGTGGCATTCTAGGGTGGGGATGGCCTCCAAGTGGGGGGTCTGTGAGCCCCAGGAACTGATATGACCCTGGGACAAGGAGGAAGGGCACAGCCAGTTGCTTAGTAACAGGGCTTTCTTTGCATGAGAAGAGAGGCCTGGTGTTTACAGGTAACTAGGTGGGGGGTTGTAATTTGTAAAGAAGTTACAGGTTAAACAAAAGGGAATTCTTCTGATGGAATGAATAGGGCTTGGTTCTGAGAACTAGTTGGCTTAGCCGGAAGGGCCCCCTTCCAGGCTCAGCCCACCCCAGAGATGCAGAGGGAGGAGGGGGTTAGGGGGCGGCGTTGTCATTATGCAGATTGGACTGGTGTCTCCCGGTGACCATGGAAACCAAATCCATTCTCTTTCAGCTGTGCTCTGAGGAAGGGTTATTTAACTCTGGCCCCCTCGGATCAGCCGTACAGACCCTACTCACCGCAGGACCTCCCAGGGCGCTCGCCCTCTGCGTCCGACTGAGATGGGGTGCCACTCCAGCAAGAGCACCGAGGTGGCGGGGGAGTCCCAGAAACCCGCAGAGCAGCCCGAGGGAGAGGAGCCAAATCTGGGGGCTGGCCCAGAGGCCGGGGACAGCAGAGACACCTCCTTGAAGGATGGCGCCCCGGAGCAGAAGAACTGAGATGCTTCTCTCTGGATTCGCGGACCCTCACCTCATCCCTGGAACTGCCTTTGGCCAGCGAAACTTGAGAGGAGCCCCGTCCTGAGAAGCTCCAAGGAAAAGGAGGAGAGGGAAATCCCCACCTTCAGGATCCAGCCTTCAGAAGTCACCTTCACCAGGCTTTGCTCTGGAGCTGTGAGGGGTCACAGCCCCGGTAGCCCTATTTCCCCAGCTCCCTGATAGACAGAGAGGATGAAAGAAGTCTTCTCACATGATGGGACTCTTCCCTGAGCCCCCTGGCTGACTGCTCTGACTCTGATCAATCTCTGCGGCTGAGATGTGATGGTCCTGTGACCCCCCCATCCTTCCACATGCTTCACTTTTCTGAACTCCGAAAGCTCTCTGGCCACAGTGCTGATGGGGATGTGTGGCTCTCAGTTTCTTGTTTTGTCTTGTTTTATCCCTCCCTCTCCTTTTTCTAACAGCTGGCTGAATAGCCAGTGCCCCTCACAGGAAGTTTTGGGGTTTGGCTCAGTCCACACTGTTTGTTTGAGCACTTCAATATTTAACTTGGAGAACTGTTAATGAGTTATGGTAACAATCAGAATCAGACTGTGATCATGGCAATGGAAGACAACAAGGCCTTGATCATCCAGTAAGTGGAACCCTGAGTACTGGTGGGAAGGAAGGAGGAGGGTTTCCCCATCCTGGTGTTTTAATCCCCAGAAAAATGCCCCTCTGCTGATGTTCCTGTGTCTCTTCCCATCAAGAGTCTGTCAGCCTGAGCCCTCAAGCGTTTGAGCTCTCTGTATCCAGCCTTCGGAAATATTTCGCTGTTTACTCATATGTCTGTCAGCCTCTCTTTTTCCCCTCCTTGCATGTGTTTTGTTTTTAATGCGACTCAGAAGCATTTTAATTTGAAATCAAACAGACATGTTTGCAAATAAATGATGACACAACACGTTTGAAAGACAGGACTGGGGAGCTGAGATTAGAGGATCAGTGGGGAAGGGTGGGTGTAATTCAGTAGAACGTGAGTGAGAAACGGGGCTATGAGCCTTTGCTTGGTTTCAGGCATCACGGTGAGGATTTACACGAGTGGTTTAATGTAACCACCACAACCATCCCCATTTAATAGATGAGAAGGTTGAGGTAGTAAGAGATTAAATAACTTGCCTGAGCATGGCCAACCAGGATGGGGCAGAACCCAGATTTGAGCCCCAGATTTGACTTCCCCCCAGCAGCTGAATTCACCCCTGCAGAGTCCTGCATTAAGTGTGGGAGGTCTTTCCCACAAGTAAATGGAAATCCATGTCCTGTTCCAGCCTGTGTGTAGTGAGGGCCATTTCCCTTTACTCAGTTGAATCTACTTACCTATGGGGGAGGCAACTGGTCAACTAGGATCACCGCCGCCCCCCACCCCCCCCCCCCACTTTTAGGCTGGGTGATGCTTTGTGTGCTTGCTCAGTCATATCTGACTTTTTGTGACCCCATGGACTGTAGCCCGCCAGTCTCCTCTGACCATGGGATTTTTCCAGGCAAGAATACTGGAGCGGGTTGCCATGCCCTCCTCCAGGGGATCTTCCTGACCGAGGGATTGAACCCGTGTCTCCTGCACTGGCAGGCGGATTCTTTACCATTGTGCCACGGGTGATGCTTTGAGGGCCTTTTATTTATTACTCTGGGAGTGTGGGGTGTGCTGGGTGATGAGAAGCAGGGAGGTGGAAGGATGGAGAAAAAGAGGCAGCATGCTACTGGAAACGACCCTTGTTTTGGCCATCAGAACCTCAGAAACGGAATAGGATTGTTTTGAGAAGCTGGCAGTGGGGGTAAAGAGAAGAAGGACCAGAAGTAAAGCAATTTGGAAACGTTCCTTTTGCTTCAGCAGAGCCTGACGTCTTTCAGGGAGGGAGCAGGAGAGATGGGGCCTCCTCAGCTGGCCCGAAGCCCTGCTCTTTCCCGGGGGTAGGAAACTTGCAGTGGGCCAGGAAACAGGCCTGGGCTTGCAGCTGGGGATCAGGAAGTTTGGGGCCTCTTTCTACAGCTTTCTGGGCAGAGGCCAAGCTCTGGTAACTGCTTTCAATTTTTTTTTTTTTTAAATACAGTTCTGTTTTTCTCTCTCCTCCCTCCTAATGGAAATTCACCCTGCAAAACAGGATGGTGTCTGGTCAGAAGCTGCTCACAGTGTCCACCCTCAGGACTCTTGGAAAAAGTTCAGCTGGTGGTGAGGTTTGAAGGCAGGGTGGTACTTATTTCCATCAGCTCCTGAGGGGTAAAACTCACTCAACTTCTTACCAACTCCAAATGAAGGGGACTCCGGGTCCTTAGAAGTTCAGAAACAGGGTGGTTTGTTTGGCTTCCTCCTGGGATGGTGCAAAATGCTCTTTTAATTTAATGCAAGATCTCTGAGGGTTTTAAAAACAGGATTCTCCATCCACCTCCAGCTGTGGCAGGCATGTTGCAATTTGCCAGGAAGTTAATCTGTAACAGGAAAAAGGACCCAGTTTCTTTTTAACGATATTCCAATTGTGCCATGGGGGACCGGTGTCACCCATCTAGCTCCCTCTGAGGATCAAGTGCCTGGTGTAAGTGGCGAGAATTATGTCTACGCAAATGAGCTTTAAACCCTTTAAAGGCAGGTCTGCATAGACTCAGCCCGTAACTTGAAAGCCATTTCTCTGGCCCACTTCCACAACTACCCAAGGAGGAGGATTTTGCTTACTAGTCACCTTGCTATCCACTTATGTCTCCATCTATTCATCCATCCTCCCATTCATCCAGTCCATTCAATCCATTTGTCAGTCTATCTATCTATTTACCTACCCACATATACTGTTTACCTTTACCCTGATGCTGGAAAAGATTGAAGGCAGAAGGAGAAGAAGGGGACAGAGGATGAGACGGTTGGATGGCATCACTGATGCCATGGACGTGAACTTGGGCAAACTCCGGGAGATGGTGAGGGACAGGGAAGCTGGGCATGCTGTGGTCCGTGGGGTCACAATGAGTTGGACACGACTTGGGAACTGAGCAACAACAACCAATACTTCAGCTCTTCCCTTGGATTTTTCAGTTCTATGAGTCAATCAACTTCCCATTTCAAACCAAATTCATTCATTAAGCAAATATTTATTGTTTTTACCATTCAATCACTTATTCCTTGCTCTATCCGTCTATTAATCCCGCAGTTACTGGGAGAGTGTGCTGCTGTGCTGTACTTAGTTGCTCAGTCGTGTCCAGCTCTTTGCAACCCCATGAACTATAGCCTGCCAGGCTCTTTTGTCCATGGGGATTCTCTATGCAGGAATACTGGAGTGGGTGGCCATGCCCTCCTCCAGGGGATCTTTCCAACCCGGGGATCGAACCCAGGTCTCCTGCATTACAGATGGATTGTTTACCAGCTGAGCCACCAGGGAAGCCCAGGAGTACTGAAGTGGGTAGTCTATCCCTTCTCCAGGGGATCTTCCCAACCCAGGAATCAAACCGAGGTCTCCTGCACTGCAGACAGAATCTTTACCAGCTGAGCTACCAGGAAAGACCTACTCGGAGACTCCTCTGTGCCAAACATATCATTGTTAATAAAATGTTGAGGTAGTCCTTGTGGGAGCACAGCCTGGAGCAGCAAAGTCAGAGAGATCTTTCCAGCTTTGATGAGACCTATATGGAGCCTGTACGAGTAAGTAGGAATGGGCTAGAGAAAACAGGGCAAGTGTTTCAGAAGGGGAACGTATGAGCTGCAAGGTTGCGATATGCAGTGTTGTGGGAGCGAAGGGCCCAGCACACAGTGACAGGGAGGTGAGGCTTAATAAGTGAAAAGGACCACAGATCATGGAGGGCCTTGTGGTTCATACTCATCCTGATGGTGATGAGGAGTTCATTGGAGGACTTTAGGCAGAGGAATGATGCCAAGACATCACTCGCTTTTGATTGCTTTGTATCCTGCCTTCTGGTAACGAATCCCATCTTGTCCCCTTGGGGAACCCTTTTCTTATCCACTCTTGGTTTACATGACTTGGTGGGGCTGATCCCACTCTCGGGTACAAGGCTGAGCACTGCTCCTCCCTGGTCAACGTGACTAATTCAAGGAACGGCATCCAACCCAAACCAGTACAGTGAGTCTTCTGGGAGACTTTTTGTTGGCACAATTATGAAAGACGTATTCACTTTCTTTTGGAGTTAATAAAATAGTAGGATTTTAGCTTGGCACCTCTTAATGTCATTTTCCCCACCAGGCTGGAGAGGGTCTGCTTGAGAATGAAGCTACAGAAGAGAATGGAGTTCTGAGAAGGAGAGACGTATTCCCATTGAGCTTGTTTGGGCAACTGGATCCAGCCATGTGAGAAGCTATGACCACCCCTAAAGATTTACACAAACCAATAGATTCTCAGTCCCCCCCCTCCCCCCCACCAAGAGTGATTTGAATTTGGTTTCTGTCATTGTCAAAGAATTATGAGTAAGTCAGCTCAAATCAGATTTGCACTTTAGGTAGAGTAACCTGGTAGCCATTTGAAGGATGCAGTTAGAGGAATAAAGCTAGAAATGGAAACACCAACTAGGAGACAATTGCCTGCCCTAGGAAAAATGCTTCAGGTAGGTATTCCTATTAATAGCTGGGACTTCCCTGGTAGTCCAGTGGCTGAGACTCTGTGCGTCCAGTGCAGGGATCCTAGGTTTGATCTCTAGTCAGGGAACTAGATCTCATGCCGCAACTAAGAGTTCACATGCCACCACTAAAGATCCTGTATGCTGTGATGAAGATAGAAGATCCTGGGTGCTGCAAATAAGACCCAGTGCAGCAAAAAAGAAAACAAACAAACCCCAAACTATTTTGCAACCACAAAATCTCAGTGGCACACAGACATAAGCTTTTTCTTCAAACTCGTGTGCCTATGAGTCACTGTGGTTCAGGCAATCAAGGTTACCTGAGGGTGTTCACATGACGACAGCAGGAGCATCAGAGGCTGAGTCCAGTTGCACAGCTATAGTCATGTCTAATACTATTCCACCACCCACATCGAGTCATGCGGCCAAAACCATCAACAAGATGGGGAAGTGCTAAGCAATCATCAACTCTGACAGAAAAGCAAGAATGAAGAGAACAAACTCAAGCAGTATTTAGGGGTTAAAGTGAACCAATTTTAGTGGTTGATTTTACATGGGGTCAAAGGGGAGAGAGAAATCAGGGTTTCTGCTTGGGTAATGGGGCTGGTGGTGGTGCCACCTCATGAAAAAGGGACTCTGGGAGGAGGGAAAATGGGAGGAAGGAAAAGTTTATCTATTTTTTTTTAATGACTTAAAAAAAAAAAAAAACTGCACCAAGAGGCTTGGTGGGATCTGTTTCTCGACCAGGTACTAAACTCGGAGCTTTAGCAGTGAAAGCGCAGATCCCTAACCACAGGAATTCCCTGATGGACAGGTTTAGACAGAAGATGAGTTTTGGAATGGTTGAGTTTGAGAAGCTTATAGGACCAAAAAAAAAATAATTCTGTAGCTTGGTGATGGATGCTATCTACACATACTGTGGTGATCATTTTGTAATATACCTAAATGTTGAATCATTACTTTGTACATTTGAAATGAATATAATCTTACATGTCAGTTATACTGCAATAAAAAAATAACAATAGGAAACACTTGTATCACTCTTACTGCGTCCAGGCGTTGTTCCAAATGCTTCACACATAGGACTTGCTTAATCCTTTCAATCACTCCATCCTCTTTCTGCATATTGAAACACAGAGGAGTAAGTAATTTACCCCAGGTCTCTCAGCTTTCCCAGACAGGGCTGGGACATGTACTAGGCAGTTTGGTTCCAGAGGGTGAGACTTGGAGAACTCCTTTGAGAATTGTGGTGATCCTCTTGGACCCTCAGAATTGGTATAAAGATTATTTTAAAGTGAAAACAGTTGAGCACAGAGGTGCAGAAATGAATGCTGTGTAAATTTCCTTTAGCTGCCTGAATCAGAGCCATTACAAAATACAGCTGCCATTAAACCTCCTCCTCGGCAGTTTCCTGTGAATTTAACTGCCAAGAAGAGGGTCTGTCCATTCTCATTAGCATCAAAAAGCCCAACAGAACCTTTCATATTCTCCCACTGAAGCCTTAACCCACCGCTCTTTGTTAAATTGGTTTATATACACATTCCTGGAGAAGGAAATGGCAACCCACTCCAGTATTCTTGCCTGGGAAACCCTATGGACAGAGGAGTCTGGTGGGCTAGTCCACAGGGTCATAAAAGAGTCAGACACAACTGAGCAGGCATGCACACATGTCTATACCTTTCCTTTGGGTTATTTCAAGAGTTTTCCGTGATTGGGAGCTCCCACAAGCTTGTGTGAAAATTAACGTTCTGTTTTCTCTTGTTAATCTGTTTTTTTTCTTTTTCTCATTTAAATTATCAGGCCCCAACTATTGGACAGAGGCTGGAAAAGTTTTCTTCCCATGACTTTTGGCAGTAAAGATGGGATGGTTGGGACTCTCCACTCTCAGGGGACTGCTGCTGAGATCCCCGGACCTTTGACCATGCCAGCGAAGGTAAACTTTATTTTACCAGTTAGGATCCTGGGTCTCCGCCAGACTCTGGCCAAGCAAGGACAGTAAGAGCCTCTCCCTGCCTTTCTGAAAAAGATTTTCCAAATTTTTGATTTACAGAAGGAAATTTTTGGTTAAAGCCAGTTCTTTGCTGTTTTTATTTTATTTATTTATTTTTTTCTAGTATTTTCTCATGGTCTTTCTTTTTGTCTTCTTCTTCTGGAACCCCTATGATTCGAATGTTGTAGCGTTTAATATTGTCCTGGAGGTCTCTGAGATTGTCCTCATTTCTTTTAATTCGTTTTTCTTTTATCCTCTCTGATTCATTTATTTCTACCATTCTATCTTCTAATTCACTAATCCTATCTTCTGCCTCTGTTATTCTACTATTTGTTGCCTCCAGAGTGTTTTTACTAATTCACTAATCCTATCTTCTGCCTCTGTTATTCTACTATTTGTTGCCTCCAGAGTGTTTTTAATTTCATTTATTGCATTATTCATTATATATTGACTCTTTTATTTCTTCTAGGTCCTTGTTAAACCTTTCTTGCATCTTCTCAATCCTTGTCTCCAGGCTATTTATCTGTGATTCCATTTTAATTTCAAGATTTTGGATCAATTTCACTATCATTATTTGGAATTCTTTATCAGGTAGATTCCCTATCTCTTCCTCTTTTGTTTGGTTTGGTGGGCATTTATCCTGTTCCTTTATCTGCTGGGTATTCCTCTGTCTCTTCATCTTGTTTAAATTGCTGAGTTTGGGAGTCCTTTCTGTATTCTGGCAGTTTGTGGAGTTCTCTTTATTGTGGCGTTTCCTCGCTGTGTGTAGGTATGTAGAGGTGGCTTGTCAAGGTTTCCTGGTTAGGGAAGCTTGTGTCGGTGTTCTGGTGGGTGGAGCTGTATTTCTTCTCTTTGTTCAGTTGCGCTATGGGGAGGGAGGGAGGGATGCTGCAAACAAATGACACTGGCGTGTGCTCGCAGTGCCTCAGCCACACTGGGTCTGCCCCCGCTCACGGCGCGTGTAGCCTCCCTGCCTACACTGCTCAGGCTCTAGGTTGTTCCGCCGGGAACAATCCGTGGCTGGCCCTGGGTTGCATGCACCTCCCAGGTCCAAGCCGCTCAGGTTCAGGCACTCAGGTAGTCCTCAGAGGCGCAGACTCAGTTGGGGCTGCATTTTGTGCTCTTCCCAGGTCCGAGCAGCTCAGGTGATGAGGTGTTTGGCGAGCGCCAATGCTGCGACTTATCGCCTCCCCGCCACTTGGTTATCTGGGTGTAAAACCGGCGCACCTTCTCAGGCAGATGTTGACCGTCCAGACCCCCAATAAGTTTTAGTTAGCAAAGAAGCCAGTTTTATAGATAATGTCTCTCTGGGGCTGCGATTGCCCCCTTCCGGCTCTGGCTGCCTGTCACCGGAGGGGGAAGGTTTGCAGCCGGCTACCTCTGTTTGGTCCTTTGTTCCGTGCGCGGGCTGGCGGTGTCTTAGGTTAGGGCTGGCTTTTCGCATGGTAGATATCCCACAGTCTGGTTTGCTAGCCCAAATTATTTCGCTCAGATAGTGCTCAGGGTATTCAGGCCAGATTCTTACTCTCAGCGATGCAGCCCGCGCCGCGCCTCCCTGCCCAGCCCCCGCTTGCTAATGGTGGATGCAGGCATCTGCGCTGCTTCTCCGCTGGAGGAGTTACCGTAGGGCTTGCAATCTGCGAGTTTTAATTGTTTATTTATTTTTTCTCCCTGTTATGTTGTCCTCTGTGCTTCCAAAGCTCGGCACGGATTCGGCAGTGAGAAGGTTTCCTGGTGTTTGGAAACCTCTCTCTTTTTAAGACTCCCTTCCCGGGACGGAACTCCGTCCCTCCCTCTTTTGTCTCTTTTATTGTCTTTAATATTTTTTCCTACCTCCTTTCGAGGAGTTGGGTTGCTTTTCTGGGTGCCTGATGTCCTCTGCCGGCATTCAGAAGTTGTTTTGTGGAATTTACTCGGCGTTTAAATGCTCTTTTGATGAATTTGTGGGGGAGAAAGTGTTTTCCCCGTCCTACTCCTCCACCATCTTGGCGCCTTCCCCCTTTGCTGTTTTTAAACAAGGGAGGAACAGCCAAAAAAAAATCACCCAAGGCAAGATTAAAGGGACCAGGGAAACTTATCAAGATTAGGAGACTGGCCACCTGGGAGATGAGATGAAGGGACTGCCAACCCTGCTCACAGCCTGATTTTGTCCGAGACCCCAGCTTTGAACCACTGTTCTCAAACCCTTCATCAAATTCTCTAGGGTGGAGACCACCTGAGACAGGATTAAGGGAGTGCAGGCCCTGCACACACCTTGATCTTGAGAGGAACCCCACCCTTAAATTGTTCCTATAAAGAGTGTTAGTCCCTTAGTCGAGTCTGACTCTGCAAACCCCCCCAGACCGTAGCCCCCCAGTTTCCTCTGTCCATGGAATTCTCCAGGCAAGAGCAGTGGACTGCATTGCCATTCCCTTCTCCAGCGGATCTTCTTGACTCAGGGACTGAAGCTGGGTCTCCTACATTGCAGGCAGATTTTTTACTGTCTGAGCCACCAGGGAAGCCCCTTGCTATAAAACTCCTTATCAAATCCTCCTGGGTTGGGACTTATGCTTTCTGGGGGGCAGGCACCCACCATGTCCCCCTTTACCTGGGAAAGCAATAAAGCCATTCTTTTCTACATCATTCCCTCCCAGTCCGCTCCTCCCATCCCTGAGTTCTTTGGATATTGGGACTTTTGTGACAGGCAGCTGTTCTGTCTGTCTTTTGTGCTACTGTTTTGTCTTGTGGTAGCTAAAAGTGTTGTTTCCTGAGAACCTGGTTTTGGTAACTGAAAAGTTTACTCTGGTTTTCTACTTGCTTAAGGTGTTGGAGAAGCCACTTGAGAGTCCCTTGGACTGCAAGGAGATCCAACCAGTCCATTCTGAAGGAGATCAGCCCTGGGATTTCTTTAGAAGGAATGATGCTGAAGCTGAAACTCCAGTACTTTGGCCACCTCATGCAAAGAGTTGACTCATTGGAAAAGACTCTGATGCTGGGAGGGATTGGGAGCAGGAGAAGGGGACGACAGAGGATGAGATGGCTGGATGGCATCACTGACTCGATGGATGTGAGTCTGAGTGAATTCCAGGAGATGGTGATGGACAGGGAGGCCTGGTGTGCTGCGATTCATGGGGTCACAAAGAGTCAGACACGACTGAGCGACTGAACTGAACTGAACTGATCTGAAGGGTAGAAATGGGGCTTCCCAGGTGGCGCTAGAGATAAAAAGCCCACCTGCCAATGCAGGAGACTTAAGAGTAGCAGATTTGATCTCTGGGTTGGGAAGATCCCCTGGAGAAGGCAATGGCAACCCACCCCGGTATTCTTGCTTGGGAAATACCATGGACAGAGGAACCTGGTGGGCTACAGTCCATGGGGCCGAAAGGAGTCGGACACGACTGAAATATGGGTAGTCTGGGTACCACATCTGAAGTGGGGTTCTACTGACCATTAGCAACTCTCAGGGAATTCATCGAAATTTAAATCTTGAAAGGTCTCATCCTGTAAGGACTCTTGTCTCTCTCCCTACTGCCTCTGTTCATCGCTATAGCAATGAGATGCTTCCTTCCTTCCTCCTTGGCTATCTTTGGGTATGAGGGTTGCACCTGCTGTGCCCTCTTTGATTTTTGACCCTGTGAAGTAAAAAACGTGAAGAAAGCGAAAAGTCGCTAAGTTGTGTCCAACTCTTTGCGACCCCACGGACTGTAGCCCACCAGGCTCCTCTGTCCATGGAGATTCTCCAGGCAAGAATGCTGGAGTGGGTTGCCATGCCCTCCTCCAGGGGATCTTCTCACCCCAGGGACTGAACCCAGGTCTCGTGCACTGCAGGCGGGTTCTTTACCATCTGACCCACCAGGGAAGATACTTATGTTTGAGTCATAGTTGAAATGAGTATACTTACTGAAGCTGAGTTACAATCTTAACATCTTTGTTTGGAAGATACCTCTTGGGCTCGAAGTTCTCCTTTCTGGCTTTGGTTTCAAGGCCTCTCTATTCTCCCTACCTGATCCTGTTCCTCTCATGGGAACTTTTCAGTAGACTAAACTCCTTTTCTCTCAAACCCCACTGACTCTATGTTCTGCCACCATGGCACTAACTCTGCCTGCCTCCTTTCTTCTCGGTGTGACTTTTTTAAGGATAATAGCACCTTTGGGAAAACATAAATCCGCCAAGCTGGATTTTCTATCTTTCCATTTTAGCCCTTCAACTCCCTATAGTCACTGGAACTTCAGGTAACCCTTGGTCCTCCTCAGGGGCTCTCAAGGGACTCTTAAAAGCAAGCACATGAGGCTGAGAAAAAACAAACAGACTAACGGCAAACAAAATTTAGTCCATAACCTCCTTAAGGTTATATTAATATATCAAGAAAAAAGGAAGAAATCTTAAAAATCTTCTCTACAAATATTGGACAAAGCTTTAACCCCCATATTGAGGAGGTGACAGCTTGTTCCATCTGCCAGAAGCACAATTCAGATAAAAATATAAAGTGGAGCAAAGACGAGGACCAACGTTTGTATGCAAACGTGTGACATTTGTGTTATTGTATGTTGTAGTCAGTTTGGGCTGCTTTAACAAGATTATGACCAACCTAGATAGCATATTGAAAAACAGAGACATTACTTTGCCAACAAAGGTCCATCTAGTCAAGGCTATGGTTTTTCCAGTGGTCATGTATGGATGTGAGAGTTGGACTGTGAAGAAAGCTGAGTGCCGAAGAAGTGATGCTTTTGAACTGTGGTGTTGGAGAAGACTTGAGAGTCCCTTGGACTGCAAGGAGATCCAACCAGTCCATTCTGAAGGAGATCAGCCCTGGGTGTTCTTTGGAAGGAATGATGCTAAAGCTGAAACTCCAGTACTTTGGCCACCTCATTCGAAGAGTTGACTCTTTGGAAAAGACTCTGATGCTGGGAGGGATTGGGGGCAGGAGGAGAAGGGGACAGCAGAGGATGAGATGGCTGGATGGCATCACCGACTTGATGGACATGAGTCTGAGTGAACTCCGGGAGATGGTGATGGACAGGGAGGCCTGGCGTGCTGCAATTCATGGGGTCGCAGAGTCAGACATGACTGAGCGACTGAACTGAAGTGAACAAGATATCATAAATTGGGAGGGTTACACAGCAAATATTTATTTTGTACAGTTTCAGAGGCTGGAAGTCTAAGATCAGGATACAAGTGTTCTGGGATTGTGGTGAAAGGTCATTTTCTGGCTTGTAGGAGTCTCCCTGTATTTTCACATGAGAAAGAAAGAGGAAGGAAATAGAGAGAGAAAGAGTGAAAGAAAAAAAGAGAGAAAGAGTGGGAATTCCCTGGTGGTCCAATGGTTAGGACTCCAAGTTTTCTCTGCTGAGGGCCTGGGTTCAATCCCTGGTTGGAGAACTAGAATCCCACAAGCCAGGTGGCACTGGTTAAAAAAGAAAACGAGTCAGAGGCATAAGAGAGAACTTTCTCCTGCTTCTTCTTTTTTTTTTTTTTAAATTATTTTATGTATTTATTTGGCTACATTGGGTCTTAGTCACAATGCACAGGCTAACTTGCCCCACACTATGTGGGATCTTAGTTCTCTAACCAGGATTGAAACCCATATCCCCTCCATTGGAAGGGGGATACTTAGCCACTGGATCATCAGGGAAGTCCCTTTGCCTTATTTTTTTTTTTTAATTAAAAAAAAGTTTTCTTTTTAAGTTTTTTATTGGAGGAGAGAGTAACGTGGAAACTTATATTACCATATGCAAAATAGATAGCCAGTGGGAATTTGGTGTATGACTCAGGTAACTTAAACAGGAGCTCTGTATCAACCTGAGGGATGGGATGGGAAGGGAGATGGGAGGGAGGTTCAGAGGGAGGGGACATATGTATACCTATGGCTGATTCATGTTGATGTGTGCCAGAAAACAACACAATTCTGTAAAGTGATTATTAATTAAAAGATAAATAAAAAAGATAATTACAATATTGTGCTGATTTCTGCTATACATCAACATGAATCAGTCATAGGATCTAAAGCCTATTGTACAGAGTGAAGTAAGTCAGAAAGAGAAAGACAAATATTGTACATTAGAGCATGTATATGGAATCTAGAAAGATGGTATTGATGAAACTATTTGCAGGGCAGCAATGGAGTTGACCTGACTTCTTCTTTTTACATAGAGAATAAACATACTCGGACCTGTTAATGAACATGTTCTTTTGCCACATTGGGAAACTGTACTATAAGGAAGCATATGGCTCTAGAAATTGTGAGATGGTGTATTCATACTTTTGCTTATCAACTACTGAATGCTGGTATATCACCATTGTTTATTTCCTAGGTGTTTTTTTTTTGGCTGATCACTGGATTTCATTAGGATGAAATTCCTGATAATTACGTAGGAGCTACTTGCCTAGGCTGATCACTGGATTTTATTAAGATGAAATCACTGATAATTACGTAGAAGCTACTTGCCTAGGCTGATCACTGGATTTCATTAAAATGAAATCACTGATAATTACATAGAAGCTACTTGCCTAAGCCCAAATCTTTGAGATTCACATGAACTTGATTATACAATGAACGATATGTTCAAAACCATAAGGAAATACCCGATGCCCAGGTGACGAAGGCTGGGGTGAACGAACCTGCACACTTATTTCAAGCTGTTAACCAATTTGTGGGTCATACAGTGGTCCCTCCGTGCAAGAAGTTGAAGAGCTCCTCTGTAACCTGGAGGCTACACGCTCATCTCAGAGCTCTAGCTGTTCATGAGCCTTTACACATTTCTCCAGCTGCTCGCCTTGCCCTCTCACTGCTGTAAGGGGGTCCACTCATTCCTCCTCCACTTCTTCCTCCTTCTTGGGGTCTCCAGACCCAGTCAGCAGGTCAGCATCCTTCTCACATCCTCTAGCCTCCTGTCCGGCTGTGGTTCTGGACTCAACATGAGCAGCAACAGCAGCATCTATTCCACTACAGGATCAAAAACTACCTCCTAGTTTTCTTTAAAAAAAAAAAATCTAAGGATCGAGAATTATAATCAGTATATGTAAGAGACACTACTAGAAATAATAAGGATGAAGGGAAAAAAAATCTATGCAAAACGTGCCAGGAAAGTAGGATATGTTTTTGATAAGAAAAAGTATACAAGGTGTTAAGGCTATGTTTCTGTTAAGGACAAAAGAGAGTAATTTCATCCTAAAATAGTTGTGTCAAAGTTGTTCCAGAATAAGAAAGAGGAAAATGTAGGACAAGAACTGAATGGGTCTAGAAACTTGTGAAAGGTTTGTGGGAGAGAAAGAGAGACAGGGGAAGAGAGAGAAAGAATATTTAATCTCATGGGGTCAAACTGGATAAGTGAATTTGTTATAAGATTTTAAAGTGAACTTTAATATCGATAGTGCACTAATGCAAAACTAGAGTGTGATTTTTCTCTCTCTTAAAAAGACAAAATGTGTTGAATTGTAGGCCTGTTTTCAGTAAGAGATTGTAAAAGATTTTCTCTACCTTTTGATTAATCCACCAAGGAAACAACTCTGAATCTTACCACAATAACTTCCTGTGTTATCTTTATCATGTCCTCAATTATTTAAGAGAAACAATTCTTTTCACTTTTTATAAGACCTGTTTTGTTTTTTTTTACCAACCATGTTGCTCCCTATATTTACTTTTGAAAATTTTTATTGTTATTTTGGTTAAATTGACAGTTAAGTATTGTTGCATAGTGGTCTGTGCTTCTGGTTAATGAAGTGTTAAAACACTTTGACATTTTTGACAACTTCCCCAAATCAATTTCTAAATGAAATCTTTTTGACCTTCAACTGACTTTGAGATTTCATAAAAGGCTCCTAGAACATCTCAAAGAGTTTTTTTTTCCTCTCTTTGTAAAAAGAGAGATGTTAAACGAATTAGGTTTGTTTGATGTGTTAAACTGCATGAATAACATTGTCAAATAAAAAGTGATGCTTAACCTTCCCTAGGCTTTATTTGTATGGATAAATATTATTAATGTATGTATTCAGAGACTGTATGAAATTTCTAAAAATTTATCAGTACCTTCCATGAAATATCCTGGCATAATATTAGCAGTCATAATTCCAATTATTATTTAGAATGTTGTATATCACAGAAACAACCAAATTGTGTTACTTTTATAATAAAATTTCATCAAATTTTAAACCATGGTCATGTTAAGTCTCTTATTATTTACAAATAGTGCTTTATGATCAGATAAAATCCAGAATGCTTCATCTTCAAAAATAGGGACCAAGTCAGGCTCATAGAAAGGGCTATGACATGTAATCTGGGGCACAGATTTCTGATGGTATTAATAGCTATGAGATGATTACACTGGACTGGGTAGAGAACTCTAGTTGAAACTGCTAACCCAAGAGCAAATAGAACAAGAATTAATTACATGAGACTGATTGAACTCATGAAAATTTATTATAATTTTTATGACTTTTTTAGGGGAGCATTGCTGGTTCTTTAATATTACAGCTTCTGGATATAAGGAACCCCTTTCTCATTTCTCTTAAGATATCTATAACTTACAACACTTTTGTATATTAAATGTTTGTAAACAAAAACTGAAGCACTTCTCTTTTTCTCCCTTCTTGATCCTTCCAGAATTCAGATACTTCTTTTTGAGTGTTATTGTATTCACAGCAATATAGTTACTTGCATACGTTAAATAAGAACCTGGCTTCCTTTTAACAGTATATAGTTGGAAAAATTGATCATGTAACCAAAGTTTTTACTAGAATGCCGTATTTGAGAATGATGTGAGTGAGTGAGTGAGTGAAGTCACTCAGTCGTGTCCGACTCTTTGCGACCCCATAGACTAAAGCCTACCAGGCTCCTCCGTCCATGGGATTTTCCAGGCAAGAGTAGTGGAGTGGGTTGCCATTTCCTTCATGATGTGCATAAAATCAAATACTACCAGACAGTTTTAAGGAAATAAAATTGACTTTATGGAGCCATTGCTTATGACGCTCTCTTGAAACAATTGGCTTATTCTCTGAATTATGGGATTCCCAGCCATACAGGTGAATAAGGAAAGTCACTTTCTGGAGGGTGCAAGAAAGAGGGTATCCTGGGGACCTTGAGAAGAGAGGATTTTATCCAAATCTTTAGGCAGAGTAGATAGCTGATGGCAAGTTCTTGGCTTGACTTTCTAGTCTAAAGTACACTTTCAGAAGTCCAATCTGAGATTTTTTATGAGAAGTTCTGAAGCAGGAGGGAAGGGGGCAGGGCACAAACTTGAAAAGATGGGACATAGACCAAGGACATGACATAAACTGATTAGAACCAAATGGGTCCAAGATGGAGGACAGGTTGACTTCCACTAGACCTTGAGCCTCAGTATGCTGCTGCTGCTGCTAAGTCGCTTCAGTCGTGTCTGACTCTGTGACCCCATAGACGGCAGCCCACCAGGCTCCTCTGTCCCTGGGATTCTCCAGGCAAGAACACTGGAATGGGTTGCCATTCCCTTCTCCAATGCATGAAAGTGAAAAGTGAAAGTGAAGTCGCTCAGTTGTGTCCAACTCAGCAACCCCATGGACTGTAGCCTACCAGGCCCCTCCGTCCATGGGATTCTCCAGGCAAGAGTACTGGGGTGGGGTGCCATTTCCTTCTCCAGCACCTCAGTATACGCTCACCTTAATACATCAGCAAGCTAAATGACACACCACCAGTCCGTGACAGTTCTGAGGCCAACCAGAGACCAAAAAGTGAGTAAGTGGCCCAATTCCTGAAAATCCCCACCCCTTCCCCGAAATGGTTGGAATAATCCTCTTACTCTTTAGCTATAAAATTACCCAGCCCATAAAAACTAACCATGCCGTATTTCAAGGCTGCTCTTGCCATCTGAGATGGCTCATGCTCTGTCTGTGGAGTGTGTTTCTCTCTAAATAAATGCACTTCTTAACTATCACTTTGTCTCTCACTGAATTCTTTCTGTGATGAGACATCAAGAACCTGAGTTTCATTAGGTCCTGAGGCCAAGTACAATCTCAGTTAAAAGACCACAGGTTCCCGTCCCAATCTCAGTAACACAGTTTTATTTCCAACAAAGCAAACTTTAACAGAACTATGGCATTAGTTGCCATTCCTGCTGCATTTATGTAAATAAGCAGGTCAAATTCAATGAAATCAGACTTACTATGCAATCAATAATGATCTTTCTTTGATTGTTTTTGATGAAAATAGGTCACTGTAGGACAAATTACATGTTTCTATGGAAAACTGTAACCCACTCTTGTGGGTTTTCGGATCCTAGTCCTGGTTCTTGTCTTCGAGCTGTTTTTGATCTTTTTGGAAACTGGATCCTGCATTTTGTCAGTAATTAATACTTCCAGTTTTTCTCCCACTCTCCTGACTTGACATGATTGAAAACTAAAACTGCCCCTTTCTGGAAACCCTGAAAACTGGAGCTGGACTTGATAGAAATTCAAAGGGTCTATCAGGGCAGGTCACTCAGAGTTCACTGGAAAACCTGTGTCTTCACGCTCTGCTCCAGGAAGTTACCATGACTGTGACACTACTCTTAGGGGAAATACTGACTGATACCGCCCACCCTGGCCAGGCACCATAGTAACCATTTTCGTGGGTTATTTTATGACAGGAGGTCCTGGTTAGAAACACAGAACTAACAAGCCACTGCCAACTAGAAGAATTCTTGAAAGGTCAAAAAGAGATACCACATGTCCTGCCAACATCCCAGAATCCTCCTCACTGGAATCCATCTTGGTTGAGCAATGTGTGCGCCACCAGGAAGGACCCTGGATCACAGTGATTGGCCAGAGACAACTGGAAACTAATCCCATCACCAGAAAACCCGAGAATGCAAGCCACACGGCAGAGCAGTCTTCCTGGTTTCCTTTACCCTCCTGCTCTCCACGAAGGCTCCCCTTCCCGATAAAGTCTCTTGCTTGGTCAGCACCTGTGTCTCCTCAGATAATTCATTTCTGAGGGTTAGTCAAGAGCCCACTCTCAAGCTTTGGAAGGGGTCCTCCTTCCTGAAACACTGCCATTAAACATCTTCCCTAAAGATGCTTCAAATCCAACATCTAGAAGCTGAAACTGACCTGGACCCTGTGGGGCTCTCTGGAATACAGAGCTCTTTCTGCGTTCCCCATTTCTTGTGTTCAGAAAAAGACTTTAGTCTCCTAGGTCTCCCTCGAATTCCGAAGAGCAGATCCAAGCAGTTACTAATTAGGAAAGTGAGGGAATGAAACGGCATTTTGTGTGCTAAGTCGCTTCAGTCATGTCCTACTCTTTTTGGCCCCATGGACCATAGCATGCCAGGCTCCTCTGTCCACGGGATTTCCCTGACAAGAATACTGGAGTGGGTTGCCATGCCTTTCTTCAGAGGATCTTCGCAAACCCAGGGATCGAACCTGAGTCTCTTACATCTTCTGCATTGCAAGCGGGTTCTTTACCACGAGTGCCACCTGGGAAGCCCCGGGACAGAGTCTTAGCTCATCTTCAAAGATATACATAAGATCTGAGTTGTGCAGAAACTAACACCCTCAAGTACTGGACCCCAGTTGGATTGGAACCAGAAGATTGATGATTGAGATGCTTGAAACATCACATTATCTTGCCGCTAGCCAATCAGAAGAAAGTCAGGCACCCTGTAGCCTTCACCCCAAATATTGCCTTTAAAAATCCTTGGGGAACCTGCTGCATAGCTCAGGTAGCTTAGCTCGGTGCTCCCTGGCGACCTAGATGAATGAGGGGTGAGGTGGGAGGGAGTCCCAAGAGGGAGGGGTTATATGTATACGTATAACTGACTGACTGCATTGTACAGCAGAGACTAACACAATATTGTAAAGCAACTATATCCCAATAAAACAAAACAACCCTTATCTGAAAGCCTTTGGGTATTTCAGGTCTTTTGAGTGTGTGTGGTCTGCCTGCTCTTCGTGCATGGCCCTGCAATAATAAACCTTTCTCTGCTCCTAACTGCAAACACTGTGCTTTGGGCAGGCAAACTTGTATTCAACAACAACATCTCGACTGGCTGCCTCCTGAATGCAGAGACTGCATTTATAGTTTACTTCAATCATTTTTCTTTTTCGGTTTCTCGTTCTAATCCCTATTCTTCACTCCCTTCGGAGGTCTTTCAACTTTCTTTGCAACTTCTCACTTAGCTCTCCACAGCAAATGACCTAATTTCTTTTCTTGTGTGAAAAACTTCTAGGGTAGTTTCAGATGAGGGAAATGTGGAGATTCTTTCGGATCCCCAGAATTAGTACAAACACTAATTTTATTTATTTATTTCGGCTGCATTGTGAGGCACATGGGATCTTAATTCCTGTGCCACCCGCAGTGGAAGCGCAGAGTCTTAAGCACGGGATCACCAGAGAAGCCCCATTAAAGTGAAAACATTAAAACATGTGAAGTGAGCACAGTCATACAGAAAGAAATCTTATCTGAATTTTCTTTATCTGCTCAAAGCAGAGCCTCCTGAAAATATAGGAGCTATCGACCTCCCTCCTAGGGAGTTTCCTGAAAATTCAGTTGCTAAGAAGACAGACTGCCCATTACCATTAGCATTGAGAAGCAGTAGAAACTTCCGTATACTCTCACTGAAACCCTAAATAACACCCCCCCTCTTTTGTTAAATTGAATTGGTACATATGTACACTTTCCCTTGGGATTTTCCATGAATTTTCCATTATTGAAATTCCTATATGCACGTTTGAAAATAAACCTTGTCTTTTCTTCTGTGACTCTCTATTTTTTTTTTTTTTTAATTTTTTCAGTTAAAATTTTTCAGGCTCCCAATCGCTGGATCCAAGTTGAAAAAGGAAAAGTTTTCACCTCAACAGAGTCATCAGAACACACATACCCCAAGGGGAGGAGCTGCCTGTGGCAGAAGAGTAGGGAAGAAAGAACTCTTGGAAAAACCAATATTTAAAGAGTAGGTTCAGAGAAGGCAACAGCAACCCACTCCAGTACTCTTGCCTGGAAAATCCCCATGGATGGAGGAGCCTGGTGGGCTGCATGCAACAGCAACCCACTCCAGTACTCTTGCCTGGAAAATCCCCATGGATGGAGGAGCCTGGTGGGCTGCATGCAGGTCGCTAAGAGTCGGGCACGACTGAGTGACTTCACTTTCACTTTTCACTTTCATGCATTGGAGAAGGAAATGGCAACCCACTCCAGTGTTCTTGCCTGGAGAATCCCAGGGACGGGGGAACCTGGTGGGCTGCCGTTTATGGGGTCGCACAGAGTCGGACATGACTGAAGCGACTTAGCAGCAGCAGCAGCAAAGAGTAGGTTGGATAGAACAGCACAGAAAAGCCAGAAAAGGATGAAGGGTTAGACTGATGGGAGAGGATGATCAATGCCTCCAAGTGTGGATGCTTTCCAAAGGCCAAGCAGTGTGCTCAAAGACTTCACAAACATTACCTAATTTGCTCCGCAAGGCCATAAAACTCACACATGATGGGTGAGACAACACATTTATGAAGGTCAGGTGGATTATTCAAATTCACACAACTACTTAGGTTAAAGACCCTGATGCTGGGAAAGATTGACGGCAGGAGGAGAAGGGGACGACAGAGGATGAAATGGTTGGATGGCATCACCAACTCAAAGGACATTAGTTTGGGTAAACTCTGGGAGTTGGTGATGGGTAGGGAGGCCTGGCATGCTGCAATCCATGGGGTTGCAAAGAGTCAGACACGACTAAGCGACTGAATCGAACTGAACTGACTTAGGTTAAGACAAGAATTTGAAATCTAGCATGCATGCTTACTCGCTTCAGTTGTGTCTGACTCTTTGTGACCCTATGAACGATAGCCCTCCAGGCTCCTCTGTCCATGGGGTTCTCCAGGCAGGAATGCAAGAGAGGGCTGCCATTCCATTCTTCAGGAGATCTTCCTAACTCAGGGATCGAACCCTACTCTCCTGCAGTGCAGGCAGATTCTTTACCAACTGAGTTACCAAGGAAACCCAAACTCTAGAGGCCATGGCTTTAATCATGCAGTGGGTTGAAGAGTATCCCCTGCCATTTATGTCCAGAACCTTGGGATATAATCTTATTTGGAAATATGGTTTGAAGAAGTAGTAAAATTAAACTGGGTTCATGCTGGATTAGAGTGGGCCCTTTGTCTAATGACTGATGTCATAAGGGAAAGAAGAAGATCTGGATACAGAGACACAGGAGAAGAAGACCATGTAAAGGTGGAGGGTGAATTATTTGAAACATAACTGAGCCCTTAGGAGACTGAATGAGAGGTATGGTAGTTTCATGACAATGTCTGTTTGGGTGTGGTGGGGCGAAAGATCAGAGTTGCTTTGGGGGAGGAATTTATGACAACTGAGGTTTTTTTTTTTTTTTTGGTAGAAATCTTGCTTTTAGGTTGTCAAATTAATTACACAAGGAGGCCACTGGACTGAGGCGGCTGTAGTGGTGTGGTGGCCCACATAAGTGAATCAAAATATAGTCCTGTAATACTCCAAGTTTAAGACATAGAAACACTAAGGATGACCAATCACAAACAACCAAATGGGCTTTAAACTGCTGCTGCTGCTGCTGCTAAGTCGCTTCAGTCGTGTTTGACTCTGTGTGACCCCATAGACGGCAGCCCACCAGGCTCCACCGTCCCTGGGATTCTCCAGGCAAGAACACTGGAGTGGGTTGCCATTTCCTTCTCCAATGCATGAAAGTGAAAAGTGAAAGTGAAAGTGAAGTCGTGTCCGACTTTTCGCGACCCCATGGACTGCAGCCTACCAGGCTCCCCCGTCCATGGGATTTTCCAGGCAAGAGTACTGGAGTGGGGTGCCATTATAGTCAGTCAAATAATGTCCTTCCTTTGCTTCTTCATCTTCTCTATAGAATCTTTGTCCTAAGCTTTGGTCAGTAGAGTATTCCTGACCACTTCGTGTTTGGTGCTGCCCGAATTTAACTGATTTCTGCTCAAATTAACTTTTGAAATTTTTAATATGCCTTGGTTTATCTTTTAACACGGCAGATAAGAGATTCCAAGAACTCCAATGCCTTGTTACTCAGTCGCTCAGGCACGTCCGGACTCCTTATGGACCCCGTGGACTGCAGCATGCCAGGCTTCCCTGTCCTTCACTCTCTCCCACAATTTGCTCAAACTCAAATGCCGTGAACTCAACCTAATTCCTAGTGCCAACTATAAATTGGCACTTGCCTTCTACCTCTACAAGGACTGAATTATAAACTGCCAGCTGCTGACCTTCAACACCCCCTGAAAGGAGTTCAGGGTGGAGGAGATCAGGAATGAGGCACTCTGAGCTCCGGGAAAAACTGGCAGATAGTTAGATACTTTCAGGAGAAGGTTTTATGAGCCCAGTTCTTGTATCTCCCCATATCTAGAAAAGCACTAAAATACTTCATGGCGACATCTGGTGCTCATAACTAGTAGTAACCTTCACGAGACAAGCAGCAACCTTCTGCAAAAAACATATATACTTGAGAGCATGAATCACCAAAATCACACATAATGCTGAGCATCCCCCCACCTCATTGGAGTGGTTGCTCAGAACTATCTGAAAGGCAGTGTTCTGAGTTATAGTCCTCATTTTGCACCAAATAAAACTTAACTAACCACTCTCTAAGGCATGTTATGGGATGGCAAACTTTAATCCCCCTTCCAATGAATTTTTTTAATGCCCTGGCCTAATGTCCATCTGCAGTAGATGGAGGATATGACAACAGAGGAATGTCAAAAATGCAGTCCTCCTAAGCCCCACAGCACAAGATGCCCATTTTTAATGATGTTCAAAAAACCAGTCTATGAACTAAAATTAATTGAGAAGGAATTTAAATTGTTATCGCCTCACTTCAAGAACGTTAAGAAAGATCCATTTCAAAACCCACAGCAACACATATTAAAATTCCTTTCCCTCTCCTACTCGATTCTCCTACACCCAAAACTGCCCTTGAGGCTCTTGTCAAATGCCCTCAAAACTGTTCCCCAGCTTCCAGTTCCTGGGACTTTTCTGTTTCTCGTCCCTCTTCATCTTCCTCCTTATTCTTTATTCTGCAGATCAATTTTGCCTTGCTATTTTATTTTGTGTTAAAGTTTCTTTTCTGCTTGGCTCATTACCTGGAAATTCTCCATAAGGAAAAAGAGGCCAGGAATTAAGCAAGTTAGATTCTCTCTTCTGTCTTCTCTCTTTTGCAGAATCACCTCCATGTCAATATCACAAAACCTCTGAAACCAGTAGGCAAAGAAAGAATTCTTCAGTGTGGGAATATTGGGAATGCTCACACTTTGATAAACGTATTTCTGTTACACAATTACATAATTCTGCTTTGTCCTAAGATTTCTTTCTTTCTTTTTAGAACTGTTAAGCATCAAATGCGTTTGTATATACTTATTCCAAAGTGCATATGAACACACATGTCACACACACGTTGTCAATCCCCTTCTTTTTGTCCCTCTCTCTTTGGGCCCCCAATGATGAAAAATTTTGCTTTCTTTCTTTGTGGCACTGTGGAAACTAGGAAATCTTCCAAGAGAATGTGAATGAGGCAAAACATTTAGAAGACCTATTTCAAGTCCTGCTTTACACACCAATGATAGTCCACTTCTTTTTTTAAAAAAAACAAAACAAAACAAAGACTGTGATCAGAGAAAAAGGAAGGCATTACATATGATACAGAGGTCAGTCCAGAAAGAGGATATAACATTTGTAAATATTTATGGCACCAATGCAGGAGAACTTAAAGTTTAAAGCAAATGTTAACCAATCTAACATTTGTCCACGGCTTTCTCTAGGCAAGAATACTAGAGTGGGTTGCCATTGCCTTATCCAGGGAATCTTCCAAACCCAGGGATCGAACCTGGGTCTTCTGCATTGCAGGTGGATTCTTTACTGACTGGGCTACCAGGGAAACCCAAAGAGAGAAATACCAATACATTAATAGTTGGGGACTTTGATACCTTACTTTCATCAATGGATAGATCGTCCAGACAAAAAATCAATAATGAAACATTAGCCTTAGACAACATATTATACCCCATGACATAGACAAATATAGAACATTACATTCAAAAGCAACAGAGTACACGTTCTTCTCAAAAAGTACGAAAAAGAATGAAATCTTGTCATTTGCAACAACATACTACTGCTGCTGCTAAGTCGCTTCAGTCATGTCTGACTCGGAGCAACCCCACAGGCGGCAACCCACCAGGCTCCTCTGTCCTTGGGATTCTCCAGGCAAGAATACTGGAGTAGGTTGCCATTTCCTTCTCCAATGGATGCATGTGTGCTAAGTCGCTTCAGTCGTGTCCAACTCTGTGCGACACCACAGACGGCAGCCCACCAGGCTCCTCCGTCCACAGGATTCTCTAGGCAAGAATACTGGAGTGGGTTGCCATTTCCTTCTCCAGCATCAACATGGGTGGACCTCAATATAGTCCACTTCTAAAAATGTAATTTGGTTATCTTTCTGAGAGCAGATGGAAGACAAGCAGATGTCTTCAAATATTTGAACTGTTCCTTTATAGAAATACAGTAGCTTAATCTATGTCATCCCTGAGGTGGAAACTAGAAATAATGAGTGGAAGTTACATAAAGACAGATTTCAACTCAATATAAAGAACTTTCTAAATATTTAAAGATATTCAGTAATGAAATATGCTATTTGAAGAAATGGTGAGTTTCCTATTTTGGCAGATGTATAAAAAGAAATTTAAGGACTTTCTCGAATGTCCAGTGGTTAAGACTCCCAGCTTCCACTGCAGGAGGCATGGGTTTGATCCCTGGGTGGGGAACTAAGATCCCACATGCTGTATAGCACGGCCAAAATAAATAAATTTAAAGAAAAAAAAAAGACACTAAAAAAAAAAAAGGGAATGGGACAATTCTTTGCCATGATTTTAGGGAACTGTTCAAGCATGGAATAGGACTTGGAGCAGAGTGGAAGCAGTATACAGCAATGGTTAAGAAGCTTCATTCAAAGCTTCATTTGACACTGACCAGTTATGTGGCCTCAGAGAAATTATTTACCCATTCTAATCCTCAGTTTTTTCATCGGTTAAATATTATGTAATATTATAATATGTATATGTCATATATATATAGTAGAAGATATGATACGTTTATAGAATATTCATGAAAAGATAATATCAAGTTGTTTGACAGATTAAACAAGATGATGGAAAGTATATGACATAGAGTAGATAATAAATAATAGTGTCTATTATTATCTACATTATATTATTTACATGTATTTATCAGAATGTATTCCCAAGTATATTGGTATATTGGTAAGTATTATGAGAATAAAAGTTTGGTGTTTAAATCAATTTGGAAATATATTTCTCACAGAGTTTCAACAAGTTCCTTTGCTATAGGATTTTTCAGTTCCTTTAATGTCTCGATGTACATCGTAACATTTAAAACGAGCAATAAAACATAAAAGATTTTTTCAAGCTTTTTGGATTGTGGTATAATTTTGTTTCTGGGTATCTTCAGAAGACAGTGTTCCATGGAATTCACCTTGGGTTACTTCCCTGGTAGCTCAGATGGTAAAGCATCTGACTACAATGCGGGAGACCCAGGTTCGATCCCTGGATTGGGAAGATCCTCTGGAGAAGGAAATGGCAACCCACTCCAGTACTCTTGCCTGGAAAATCCCATGGATGGAGGAGCATGGTAGGCTACAGTCCGTGGGGTCACAAAGAGTCGGACACGGCTGAGCGACTTCACAAGGCTAGTGAGCCGGATCCAACTAGATCTAACTAATCTCCCTTCCTCCTCAAGTCTTGATGTTTCCTTAATTCTTCTGCTTAAGGACTCTCACAGTTTTCTTCACTACCTCCTCAAAGTTCTTGACTCCTAAGTCTGAGGATTTTCAGGGAGAAATGCTTCCCAAGGTCTGAGCATGGTTTGAATGAATAAGAATATAAGAGAGCATTTTACATTGTTTTCAATGTAGATGGTCTCACTGGGTGTCTATGAATGGAGATACTAGGACGACATCTTAAGACTGGGTCCCACCTGGGATACTCCAGTTTGGTTTTTGAGTGGACATGAGGGATGGCTACCTTGGCAAGGCACAAGAAAGAAGGTAGGAAATGGAATCTCTCGGTCAAGAGACACTGAGTTCAGTATCTCATGTGTGACTGGGTCTCAGAAAAAATTTATTGAATACTGACTAGATTTTCATCTGCCTGGTGTGGAAAAAAAATGTTTCCTTCTCCCTACCTTAGCTCATTGGCTGGGGACCTGGCAATTAGACTAACAAAAGATAGATTAATAAGAGAAAAATAACCAATTGTTTATTAATGAGTGCATCATACATCATGCATACACCCAGGAGTACTCAGTGATGAGTAACTCAAAGGCATGATTAGGACTTGGGCTTATCTAGCATTTCAAGAAAACATACATAATTTTGTAGAAAAGTGATGAGACAAACAAAAGGACTGATCTTTTAGGGGTGGTAAATTTCCAGAACGCAAATATATGAGGAAACTAATGATTGATAGGGGTTTCCTCGGCGGCTCAGTGGTAAAGAATCCTCCTGCAATGCAGGAGCCACAGGGGATGTGGGTTCGATCCCTGGGTCAGGAAGATCCCTTGAGGGAAGGCATGGCAACCCATTCCAGTGTTCTTGCCTGGAGAATCCCATGGACAGAGGAGTCTGGCAGACTACAGTTCACAGAGTTGCAGAGTCAGACACGACTGAAGCGACTTAGCACAGCAGTGATAGATAAGGCTTAGCTAGTAAGATTTGTTGGTAGAGATGTTTTCTCAGGGCCATCACATCTCTGATGATAAGACTGTTTTTCCCTTCTTGGTATAGGAAGGAGTGGGGGGACACCTTCAGGAGGGGAATTTATGTTCTGCTTTCTGTTAGACTAAGGGAGGGCAGACAGCTTATTTTGTATCTGTATTTTGTTAATTATCTTTGGCTCAAAATAATTCTTATTGTCAGAGTTGAGGCCTGGGGATGAGCTATAACGTAAACTCTATAAAGGAAAAAGTCTATAATAGTACCTGACATGTATTAAGTGATCAATAAATGCAGTTTTAAAAAATTATTTGTTGAATACATGGATGGACCAACATATCTACTTGAATGTCCTAAAGGCACGTTAACCTTAATTTGCCCACACCAAACTCGCGCTCCTCTCATTGCCTGCTCTCTTAAATCTGTTTCCCTGACAGTGTTCCCTATCATGGGGAATGGCACCACTATCCATCCTGCTACTCTGCTCAGCTGCTAAAGAATCTGCCTGCAATGCAGGAGACCCTAAGTTCAATTCTTGGGTTGGGAAGATCCCCCAGAGGAGGGCATGGCAACCCATACGAGTATTCTTGGGCTTTCCTAGTGGCTAAGATGGCAAAGAATCTGCCTGCAGTGCAGGAGACCTGGGTTCGATCCCTGGGATAGGAAGATCCCCTGGAGGAGGGCATGGCAACCCACTCCAGTATTCTTGCTTGGAGAATCTCATGGACAGAGGAGCCTGGCGGGTTACCGTCTGTGGGGTCACAAAGAATTGGACATGACTGAGCAACTTAGCATTCACACACGATCACCTATGTGACCTCAACAAAACAAAACAAAAAAAAAGAAGCTTTCTTCAATGGTTTTCACAGAGATCAAAATTTGTATGTGGTCAGCAAGACCCCATAAAAACTGTCCTCCAGTTTCCTCTCCAGTCTCCCATTCTTACTTTTTTTACATCCCAGCTACAGGCAACTTCTTTTGCTTCTTCAAATGCATCCCATTTTCTCTTGATATCTTGAATGTGCTCCTCTCGGGCATTTTGGACACTGTAATTCTAACCCTTCCCTCCCGGTTTCCTCTATTCTCACTTCCCCTGGGAAGCCTTCCCTAACCTCCCTGGAGTCGACCATGGAGTCGATTCTCCATGAGTCTGTCCTCTGCATCACTGTCTCAGCTGTACTTTCTCATTCATTTATGAGGTCTGTTGTCAGTCTCCCAAGGTAGGTCTCCATGAGGGCAAACACGATTTTTTATTATCCAAAAGGCGGCTTATCCTGCGGTAGCCCTTGATAAGCATTTGATAGGTAGATGCATGGACAGACTTTTAAAATATTTTGAACTAAGCTTCCCTGGTGGCTCAGAGGGCAAAGCGTCTGCATGCAAGGCAGGAGACCTGAGTTCGATCCCTTGGTCGGGAAGATCCCCTGGAGAAGGAAATGGCAACCCACTCTGGTGCTCTTGCCTGGAAAATCCCATGGATGGAGAAGCCTGGTGCCGGCTACAATCCATGGGGTCGCAAAGAGTCGGACACGACTGAGCGACTTCACTTTCACTTTCAAGGTTTACTACAAATATGGAAAAGTGAACATATCATATATGTTCAATGAAGTTCCATGAAGTGATGGGTAGATTTATAAAAAGTTTCTTTTTAGGTTTTGGGTTCTTAAACTTAGCCGAAGAGAAATGGTGTTTAGGATAACTATAGCAAGTGAACACTAGAGGGCAGTAGAGGCAAAGGAATGCCGACTCAGCTCCGTTAGGCTGTGATCCAGGAGAGCAATGGATGCCCTGCCGTTTCTCAGAGGTGCAAAGGATTCTGGGGAACTCCATGGTCAACCAGTCCAGCCTCTGGAGGCAGAAGGCCAAGCGGCCTCCTTTGCGATGCTCAGCAAGCAGGAAGATGCCTTATTATTACTGTTGCTTCACTGTGTTTGCCCAGTATCCTTTAGGTACGAGGATAGCATGAATGGATAATTTTAGGAATACCCAGAGATGTGAAGGAGACAGATTTGTCCCAGCAGTCGCATAAGGAGGGTCTCAAAGAACTGGAATGAGCTGCAATAATGATCTGGCCATCTTGTCACTCCTGAAGAGTAGGCATCTGAGCCTCCTAATCTTGTAATGCTGTTGTACTTATGACTTTTCTGTCTCTGCTTCTTTTTGCATGCTTCTCCGTCCATTTTCCACTTCCACTACTTCATTTCTGCTGCCTTACTGCAGCCCTCCATCCCCAAACACCTTACACCAAAGCCTGTTTTGAGCTGCTCACTAGTAGTGATCAGGTCGTGATCAAGTAAGCATCCACTATCCACCTGGTTGTAACTGACTTTGTGTCCAGCCTGCTGTAATCAGCAGTGTGGACAGTATAGAAGGTCACATAACACTAACCACCACACCCTGATGGAAGGAAGCCCCTGTGGCCTCTTTCCTCAGGAAAGTGCTGACTTATTCTCCAAAACACTTGAATTAAAAGTGCATGCCAACCCAGGAATACGTCAAGTCTGCATATTGTCTCTATGCTTATTTAACTTATATGCAGAATACATCATGTGAAATGCTGGACTGGATGAATTATAGGCTGGAATCAAGATTGCCAAGAGAAATATCAACAACCTCAGATATGCAGATGACACCACTCTAATGGCAGAAAACAAAGAGGAGCGAAAAAGCCTCCTGATGAGGGTGAAAGAGGAGAGTAAAAAAGCTGGCTTAAAACTCAACATTCAGAAAACTAAGATCATGTCATCCAGTCCTATCACTTCATGGCAAATAGAAGGGGAAAAAGTGGAAACAGTGGCAGATTTTATTTTCTTGGGCTCCAAAATCACTATGGATGGTGACTGCAGCCCTGAAATTAAAAGATGCTTGCCTCTTGGAAGGAAAGCTATGACAAACCTAGACAGTGTATTAAAAAGCAGAAATGTCACTTTGCTGACAAAGTTCTATATAGTCAAAGCTATGGTTTTTCTAGTAGTCAAGTACAGACAGGAGAGTTGGACCATAAAGAAGGCTGAGTGTCGAAGAATTGATTCTTCTGAATTGTGGTGCTGAAGAAGACTCTTGAAAGTCCCTTGGACAGCAAGGAGATCAAACTATTCAATCCTAAAGGAAATCAACCCTGAATATTCATTGGAAGGACTGATGCTGAAGCTCCAATACTTTGGTCACTTGATGTGAAGAGCCGACTCATTCTAAAACACCCTGATTCTGGGAAAGATTGAGGGCAGGAGGAGAAGAGGGAGACAGAGGATGAGATGGTTGGATGGTATCACTGACTCAATGGACGTGAGTCTGAAGAAACTCCGGGAGTTGGGGATGGACAGGGAAGCCTGGCATGCTGCCATCCATGGAGTTGCAGAGAGTTGGACATGACTGAATGACTGAACTGAACTGATTATCCACCCAGCTAAGCAGTTTCAGGCTACACTTCCTTTAATCATTATCTTTATTCATTATTGAGTATGCTCTGCCCTCCATTCATTCTGGTCTAAAGGACTTTGAGGCTCACACTTTTGTTTGAGTCTATATTAGGCCACTTGCAAACTGTGTGTCTTTGTGATCCCAGGAGGTCTTGGCCTGTGGTGGTTTAAAACAGGATTCCGGTTCCCCAGCCAGAGATTGAAGTCAGGCCACTGCTGTGAGAGCACTGGATCCTAGCCACTAGACCAAGGGTCAGTGACAAGACCTGGCCTGTCAGCCGTGTAGAAATGAATTTTCACAGAGAGAAAATAGTGAAACACTGAAGTGTTTATTAGGAAAAGGGGAACAGTATGTGTGGATGGACATAGGGGCAGGCTGAGAGAGTGTGGTGCCCTCATGGTACTTTGAATCATTTTCATGGGGCATTTCTTCCCTTTGGACACCCATGGGTGTCCTTTGGC
This sequence comes from Bos indicus x Bos taurus, assembly GCF_003369695.1. Lineage (NCBI taxonomy): Eukaryota > Metazoa > Chordata > Mammalia > Artiodactyla > Bovidae > Bos > Bos indicus x Bos taurus. The sequence continues at coordinate 44,309,282 of NC_040093.1, forward strand.
CCATCGTTTTGCTTTGCCTGGCTCTGAGTTCATATGGGGTTTATCTCAGACTCCTCCCCTGTGTGCACATGCATGTCCTAGCCAAGATGGATTCTAGTGAAGAGGCCTGTGGGTAGATTGACATCACTCCCTTTTTGACCTCCAAGGAGCCTTTCTGCCTATACAGTCAGGAAGATCTCCTTGACCTCAAGAATGAGAAATGCGTGGACTCTTTTATCTGGGCAGGGCTCGGCTCTTCCTCCTCTTCATCTTGGAGCATCTGTTGACAGGGGACAAACTCCTGCGGCTCAGCCTAGGACCCATCTATGTCCTGCCTCAGTTGGGCAAGTCACTTAACTTCTCTGAGCCTCAGTTTCCATTTCTGTACAATGGGGGTGATCATTACATATCTTAGAATTGAGGTGAGAGCTCTTTCCAAGCTGCAGACCACTGCATCAGCTGTACATCAGAACCACTGTGGTACTTTAAACATATACAGATGTCCAATCCCTACCTCTAGAAATGTTGACTTACTAGGGCTGTTTTGCTGCTTGGGTGGCATGTTTAAAATATGCCATATGTGATTTCACTGCATATGTTAAGTGGAAGAATCTCTGCACTTCACCCAAGATAGATGGTATCTTTATTATCTAGTAAAGCCAAAGAGCTGACGCCATGACTCCTGCCCACTCGACTATCCCTTGGTCTTCATTCTTGGCAGAAACTAGCCTGCATTAAAGTACTAAGTTGCATCAGGGATCCTACTCCGGAGCACATAGACAAAGATAAACCCCTTGAGGCCAATGACCTTGGACAGGATGAAAGTCATGGGTAGGGCGTGTAAATGACTAAGGGGTATACACGCCTAAAAGCAGACATTTACAGATCAGGTGAGTTGAAGTCCAAGTTCAGGGCATACCTGTGGAGGGAAAAATAACTCCAGAGAAAGTCAAACTGAATGCAGGTGAGTTCAGTCCCTTCTCTTGGGAAGGAGGAGCTTTAACATCCCCTGAAGCCCTACCACCATGCCGTTTCTAATGAGCTGGCTCAGAAATACCCGATTTCCACCCATGAAAACACAGATTAAACAAAAATCAATTCCAATTTAAATGCATTCCAACCTTTTCATATTATAGTTGTAGAGCTAATTGCTCTGAATTGTCATATGCTGTAAGGCAGAAAGGCATCATTAAAGCACTGAAAATTCTTTCCATGAAATGGATTTGTGCCAGAGAGAGAAGGCCACTGATGAGTTCTGCTTAAGTAGGTTTCATTGTATATGGGTTTATTTTTAAGGGATCTTTGGGAATAACTCTCACATTTGCAAGAGGGGACACTTTGATGGAACTTGTGCAGTTCTTCACAAACAGTGACTGCGGGCGTCTGTGCTTTGGAGGGTTCATTGATCTACCCCTTCATTCATTATTCTTTCATTAATTCCTTTTTTTAAATTTGATGGATATTCTGTGCTTATTCCAGATATACATACATCTGTATACATATTCCAGGCTTTGTGGACCCTATGGTGGGATCCAGTGGTGAGCAAAAGAAGACATCATTTTATTCTTCATGGTGTTTATAGCCTAGTAAGGATGCTAATCAAATAAGTGTGGGATTCCAACTGTGACAAATATGTTGAAACCAAAAATGGGGGAATTTGACTGAGGGATGTCAGGGAAAGCTTGCTCTGAGAAAAGTGTTGCGTGTGTTGAGATCTCCAGATCTCAAAGATTAGTAGATATTAACCATGGGAAAGGGTCAGCATGTGCAAAGGCCCTGTGGTGTGAGGATGTTTGACTCCTGGGAGAAGAATATCCGTGTTCTGGAGCTGAGAGAGAAATAGCAGTGGATGTGAGATAAGGTTAGAGGGAGAATGAGAGACCACACTTTGCTGGGCATTAGGCCACAGTTATGCTGCTGATCCTTATCTTGAGAGCAACAAGGACCCTCTGTTGTTGCTGTTCAGTCACTAAGTTGTCTCCGACCCTTTGTGACCCTGTGGACTGCAGCATGCCAGGTTTCCTTGTCTTTCACTATCTCCTGCAGCTTGCTCAAACTCATGTCCATTGAGTCAGTGATGCCATCCAACCATCTCATCCTCTGTTGCCCCCTTCTCCTCCTGCCCTCAATCTCTCCCAGCATTAGGGTCTTTTCCAGTGAGTTGGCCCTTTGCATCAGGTGGCCAAGGTATTGGAGCTTTAGCTTCAGCGTCAGTCCTTCCAATGAATATTCAGGGTTGATTTCCTTCAGGATGGACTGGTTTGATCTTCTTGTAGTCAAAGGGACTCTCAAGAGTCTCCTCCAGCACCACAGTTCGAAGGCAAGACCCTCTGACATGGCTTTAATCAACATGGGATGTGATGGAGGAGGGTATGAGTGCTATGGCCACAATGTGGCAAAACCAGTTAGGAGGTTATCACTGTTCACAGAGGTGAGGACTGCTCAGAGCAGACTGGGTGCTTCTCCCAAGGCCAGCACGTTGGCAGTTTGTTCATCTGGGGGCTGGGGCCCAGTGCACTCAACAATGCCTCTTCCTTCCCTCAGCATTCTTCACAGCATCTCAGGGACTACGCAGCAAGTCTTCGCCAGCTCCTCCCTTTTCCAAGAGCGATGAGAACAGAAAGTGTATCTGGTTTTGTGCTTGTGGAATTCATTTGAATTTCCTGAAGACATCCTGGTGAATGTGAGCCCAAGGAATTGAATAATAGTCCAGAACTGGTGAGAAGAGCTCAAATAAGACACAGTCGCTTGCTTTTTCTTTTTCCAAGTATGTGTGCATACTAAAAGTTATGCGCTAAGAGATACTAGATGAAAATTTAGGAACATGATGTGATTGGCTGTATTTTAATCTGCGTTAGTCTTTTCTGTATAGATGATTAAAAAAAGACTTTACTGAGCTATAATTCCCCTACCATAAAGTTCACTCTTTTATAGGGTTCCATTCAGTGTTTCTTGTTTTTTTCTTTTTTTAAAAATATAATATAATCAGAGGGTTAGGCAAATATCCATTAAAAATAGTGTCATTTTTCCTTTCATTGAAAATTTTTGCCTATTTGTTTATTTTATGAGCTTCAAACATATATAAGTTGAGAGACTAATAGATGAAATTCCTAGTGCTTAATACCCAGCTTCGGCAACTGTGAGCTCAGGCCAACCTTGTTTATCTCTCTACCCTCCTTCTCCACTGGGTGTTTTGAAGCCAATCTCAGAGGTCATGTCATTTCAGCTGCAAATATTACACCATGAATCTTTTGTTTAAGAAAATAAGGAGAATATGTTATTATCAACCAAAAATATTAATAAAAATCCCTTAACTCATCACATATCCAGTGAGATTTCCCGGAATGAGTCCTCTTTCTCTCTCTTTTTTCCTGCCTCTCTCCTTTACTCCCTCCCTCCCTTTCTTTTTCCCTCCCTTCCTTCTTTTTCTTTTCTCCTTTCCTTTCCTTTTCTCTAACAAATGCCTTGTTTGGAAGGCAGCTGTGTTCACTGCTTTACCACCAGAGCTGTACACAAATGGTTTGTTTGAATTAGAATCCAAGCAAAGCTCATTCATTATCTGTGGTTGATACAGCTCTTATGTCTTTTTAATTTACAAGTCCCTCCTCTCCTTCTTTCCTTTGCAATCTATTTTTGAAGAAATTGCTCTATTTACCTGATCAAATTTCCCAGAAGTATTTATTTAAAAAATATTTATTTTTAGTACCAGACCCAAGTAGGAGGGAGAACAGAGTTTGGCGCATGGGTTTTGGAGACCCATGTGTATCCTGGTTCAGTTTCTGGCTCTGTCCCTTACTTGGTGAGGCCCTGGAGAGCTGCTCCTCTCCCTCAGTGGGCACAGAAGGGGCATTATGTTGAAGACTAAGTAAGATAAGGCATGGAAAGCGCATGACATACAGAAGACCCTCCTCCTCTTCTTTTTATTTATTTTTATAATTTATATTACAATGTGTGTTATTTATATTTATTACATCAACTACACAATAAAGTTATTTTTACACAATTGTGTAACAGGTTATTTTTTCCCAGGTGGTGCAATGGTAAAGAGTTCACCTGCCAATATAGGAGCCGCAGGAAACACAGGTTCAATCCCTGGGCTGGGGAAATCCTCTGGAGGAGGAAATGGTAACCCACTCCAGTATTCTTGCCTGGAGAATCCCACGGACAGAGGAGCCTGGCAGGCTACAGTCCAGGGTTGCAAAAAATTGGACACGACTGAGAGACTGAGCATGCACGCACACATGTAACATGTTATAAAATGATGTATGTACATATAATGATTTATATATAATTATAAAATATGTTTTATGATTCTTTTTAATTTTCATTATTATTTTACTTTCACGTGGAGACTGAAGTCATCAATCCTCAGTCCTGGCTTGAGAAATTGGTGAGCAATTATTCTTTGGATTTTAAAGGAGGGCCGGAGATCTGGGAAGTGTAGTACTGAGGAGTATAACTCGAAACAGATTCCTCTGCAGAGGTGGGGGATTTCTTTTTTTCTTTTTTCTGACATCACCCCTCATTTAAAAAGAATGTATTTATTTGGCTGTGTTGGGTCTTAGTTGTGGCACATGGGGTATTTGTTGCAGCATGTGGGCTTCTCTCTAGTTGTGGAGCTGGCTGCAGAGCTCAGCAGTGTAGACACACAGGCTTAGTTGCTGAATGGCATGTGGGGTCTTAGTTCCCTGACCAGGGATTGAACCCATATCCTCTGCATCTCAAGGCAGATTTCTAACCACTGGACCACCAGGGAAGTCCTGAGCTGGGAGGATTTCTTCATTACTACTCACCCTGACACCACCTTTTATCATGTTCTTGGACATGTCTCATGTCCATTGTCATTAGGTTCCACAGTTTCCTGAGACAGGAAAAGGCAGGAGATAAACGAATCCATTCTGACGTATTAGCCATCCATATCTTGTCTCTTCAAAGAACATTTAAAACAAAAAACTTAGAAGAAGATAATATTTGATTTAGACAAAACCATCTGGGAATATTGGGGAATATTCAGGCCCTGTGAGATATGGAGGGAGAAAAGATTTTTAATGTAGTGGGCAGTCAGATCCTATCACAAAGATGATCTTTGCATGAGATCTGCAGATAATTCAGTTTGGTCACTAAGTCATGTCTGACTCTTTGCGACCCCATGGACTGCAGTACTCCAGGCTTCGCTGTCCATCACCAACTCCTGGAGTCTAATCAAATTCATGTCCATTGCATCAGCAATGCCATCCAACCATCTTATCCTCTGTCGTCCCCTTCTCGTCCTGCCTTCAATCTTTCCCAGCATCAGGGTCTTTTCAAATGAGCCAGCTCTTCACATCAAGTGGCCAAAGTATTGGAGTTTCAGCTTCAACATCAGTCCTTCCAATGAATATTCAGGACTGATTTTCTTTAGGATGGACTGGTTGGATCTCCTTGCTGTCCAAGGGTCCAAGAGTCTTTTCCAACACCACAGTTCAAAAGCATCAATTCTTTGGCACTCAGCTTTCTTTATAGTCCAACTCTCACATCCATACATGACTATTGGAAAAACCATAGCTTTGACTAGATAGACCTTTGTTGGTAAAGTGATGTCTCTGCTTTTCAATATGCTGTCTAGGTTGGTCATAGCTTTTCTTCCAAGGAGCAAGTGTCTTTTAATTTCAGTCACCACATGCAGTGATTTTGGAGCCCCCTAAAATAAAGTCTCTCACTGTTTCCATTGTTTCCCCATCTATTTTCCATGAAGTGATGGGAACCGATGCCATGATCTTAGTTTTCTGAATGTTGAGTTTTAAGCCAACTTTTTCACTCTCCTCTTTCATTTTCATCGAGAGGCTCTTTAGTTCTTCACTTTCTGCCACAAGGGTGGTGTCATCTGCGTATCTTAGGATTGATATTTCTCCCGGCAATCTTGATACCAGCTTGTGCTTCATCCAGCCTGGCATTTTGCATGATGTACTCCGCATAGAAGTTAAATAAGTAGATGACAATATACAGCCTTGACATACTCCTTTCCCGATTTGGAAGCAGTCTATTGTTCCACGTCCAGTTCTAACTATTGCTTCTTGACCTGTATACAGATTTCTCAGGAGGTAGGTCAGGTGGTCTGGTATTCCCATCTTTTTCAGAATTTTTCACAGTTTGTTGTGATCCACAGAATCAAAGGCTTTGGCATAGTCAATAAAGCAAAAGTAGATGTTTTTCTGGAACTCTCTTGCTTTTTTGTTGATCCAGTGGATGTTGGCAATTTGATCTCTGGTTCCTTTGCCTTTTCTAAATCCAGCTTGAACATCTGGAAGTTCACGGTCCATGTACTGTTGAAGCTTGGCTTGGAGAATTTTGAAAATTACTTTGCTAGTGTGTGAGATGAACGCTGTATTTTGAGCATTCTTTGACATTGCCTTTCTTTGGGATTGGAATGAAAACTGACCTTTTCCAGTCCTGTGGCCACTGCTGAGTTTTCCAAATTTGCTGGCATATTGAGTGCAGCACTTTCACAGGATCACCTTTTAGGATTTGAAAGAGCTCAACTGGAATTCCATTACTTTCATTAGCTTTGTTCGTAGTGATGCTCCCTATAGTGCACTTGACTTCACATTCCAGGATGTCTGGCTCTTGGTGAGTGATCACACCATGGGGATTATCTGGGTCATGAAGATCTTTTTTGTATAGTTCTTCTGTGTATTCTTGCCACCTCTTCTTAATATCTTCTGCTTCTGTTAGGTCTGTACTATTTCTGTCCTTTCTTCTGCCCATCTTTGCATGAAATGTTCTCTTGGTATCTCTAACTTTCTTGAAGAGATCTCTAGTCTTTCCCATTCTATTGTTTTCCTCTATTTCTTTGCATTGATTACTAAGAAAGGCTTTCTTATCTCTCCTTGCTATTCTTTGGAACTCTGCATTCAAATGGGTATATCTTTCCTTTTCTCCTTTGCCTTTAATTTCTCTTCTTTTCTCAGCTATTTGTAAGGTCTCCGCAGACAACCATTTTTCCTTTTGGCATTTCTTTTGCTTGGGGATGGTGTTTATCACTGCCTCCTGTACAATGTCACGAACTTCCGTCCATAGTTCTTCAGCCACTCTGTCTATCAGATCTAATCCCTTGAATCTATTTGTCACTTCCACTGTATAATCATAAGGGATTGGATTTAGGTCATACCAAAGAGTCAGACACGACTGAGCAACTGAACTGAACTGAAATGATACCTGAATGGTCTAGTGGTTTTCCCTACTTTCTTCAATTTAAATCTGAAGATAATTGCCTTTCTGTAAATTCATCCATCCATCCTTCCATCCATCCATACCTCATTCATCAGCTAACATTTACCTCCTATGTGGATAAACAGACAGAGTCTCTGGTATCTATTTTAAATTCGGTCTAATGCCCATGTGGTCTCTTGACTCCACTCTCCACCCATTTTCAAAGACTCTCTGGCTTGAATATGAACTCAAGTGCATCTGGGTGACAGAGAAGTGAGATGACCCTGATTCCTCCACAGAGTCCAGTGCTGGACTCCGTGATTTTTCCATCACATGTTCAAAATACAGCTTCCTTTCATGGCTACTTAATTATTATGGCTGAGAAGACCATAATACTAAAGTGAAATGTAATTGTTCTGGCAGTTTTCACATCTGGTAGAATCCAGCTGATAAGCACAGGATTCCATGTGCATCTCTAAGTAAGGATTTGCTGTCAGTGACTGGAGGAAGGAAAAGAAAATGAACTTTTTTTCCCCACATTTGCCCTGCAGCCAGGCTGACACAACAGAAATGGAAAACAATTGGTACAGGCATAAAATCCTATGACAAAAGGAAACTCGTGAAATAGAAAAATGGATTTCTTCGGAGAAAAATATAACTTCCTCTGACAACACTGCATTTAGGAAAAGAATTCTGTAGTCTAAGGATATTAAGGTCATTAAAAGTTGCAGGGTTTTTGGGGGAGGTGGGCGTGGAGGCTCTTAATAACCTACCACCTCCCCAATTTTCTCCTTCAAGTCTATATTAAAGTTAATCATCAATTGAAAGCCAGGAATGATATTGGAAAATCATTCTTTTACAAACGGAAACTATTATAATTTAAAAGGGTGCAAATGAAACCATACATTTTCAGAAGGAGATCAATGAAAAGCACTTTATTAGAAAATATAAATCACTTTTTAATTTCAGATGCAACAAGAAAAGAACTCATTTTTTCAGTTTCATTGAAATTGATTGGTACACCTGCAGAGAAAAGCAGCTTTATCATCTCGTTATCAGCCAATTAATATGCAGGTCTAAATGTGAATACTATTCCAGTTAACTAGAAATGGATGATTTTATTGAAGTCTTAATAGACTAGGAAAAGCTGCCTTCCACCCTGCTAAATGAGGTCAGCTGAGAAAAAAAATCAGAAGAACATTACTTGGGATGGGTGGAATCTAAAACAATTTCTCTAACTCTTCAACCACAGAGAAATGGAAGCAAAGTGGCATATCTGAAAGCAGAGGGACCTGTTTTATAGAAGAAAAATCAGAATATTGAGTTGTCTTTTAATTGGAAAAGAGAAATATTGGGGTTTAATTCTGAAGTTTGACACTCTTACTATTCAAATCATGACAGTCCTTAGTTCTTACTCTCATTTCAATTTTAATCTAAAGGCAAGCAGAATTGTAGAATGGATGAAGTCTATTTACCATTTCCCATTCCCCCCCCCCCCCCCCCCATTTTGTGCTCATTTTCTGCCCAGAGATGTTCTCTCAAACACATAGAAGACATGGCATCCTCAAGTTCTCTGTAACCCTTGCCCTACCAAATCAACTAAGTGACCTTGGGATAAACTAATTCACACCGAGTGTTGCTATCTCCAGTGATATTTTAAAGGAGTGTAATCTGAAGCAGAGGTCAGCAAACTTTTTCTGTAAATGTTTTCCATTTTGCAGGCCATAGAATTTCTGTTGTGAGTATTCTACTCTTCCATTAGAATGCAGCCGTAGACAATACACAAATGGTGCAGTGTGTTCTAATAAAACTTTATTTACAAAGCAGGTAGTGGGCTGAATTAGGCCTGTGGGCTGTAGTTTGTCAATCCCTGATCTAAAGCAATAAGGCTGGGGTGGAGAAAGAAAACCCTGTTGCACTGCTGGTGAAATATAAATTGTTACAGCCACTAAGGAGAACAGTATGGAGATTTCCTAAAAATAGAACTACCATATGACCCAGCAATCCCACTCCTGGGCATATACCCAGAGAAAACCATAATTCAAAAAGACACATGCACCCCAATGTTCATTTTGCAGCCCTATTTACAATAGCCAGGAAATGGGAGCAACCTGGATGTCTGTTAACAGATGAATGGCTAAAGATGTGGTACATGTATAAAGTGGAATATCACTCAGCCATAAAAATAATGAAATTGGGTCATTTTCAGAGATTGGATTCATCTAGAGACTGTCATACAGAGTGAAGTAAGATGAGAAAAGAAAAACAAATATATTAATGCATCTATATGGGATCTGAAAAAATTGATATAGACAGTCTTATTTAAAAAGAAGAAATAGAGACACAGAAGTAGAGAACAAATGTAATGACACCAAGGGGGAAAAGGGGGTGGAGGAAAGAGTTGAGAGGTTGGGATTGACATATGTACACTATTGAGACTATGAATAAAGTAGATAACTAATGAGAACCTACTGTATAGCTCAGGGAACTCTGCTCAGTGCTCTGTGGTGACCTGAATGGGAAGGAAATCTAAAAAAGAGGGAACATATAGCTGATTCACTTTGCTGTACAGCAGAAACTAACACAACACTGTAAAGCAGCTTTATTCCAATAAAAAGTAAAAAAAAAAAAAAAAGTGGCTCTCCCACTTCCATTTTGAGGTCAGTAGTAGAGCATTCTTCTAAGAGCCACATCACTCTCCTGGTGCCTCTCATCCTTCCTTGCATGGTGTATTACTGTTAGGGGATGAGAAGCCAGAAAAGGGAGGCTCCTAGCATTCCAGGAGCTGGTCCTGATGAAGCCTGAAGACTTGCCTATTTGCGTGTTCCTCAATGGTGAATTTCTCCACGTGCCTTTCAACACCTCTCATTCATAGAGAAGCCAACCTATTCAAGTCATCCTTGAGAGATCAAGCCCTGAGCCTTTGGAGTAGCAGCACTGACTGCAGGACCCTAGACTATCAGAGAACAAACCCTGGGGAGTATCAAATAGTGAGAACTCACACAAAGGAAACCACTTGAATACAAGACCCGGCATCACCCAACCACCAGTAGCACCCTGTGCAGGACCCCTCATCTAAACAGCAAACGAAACAAAAATACAAACCCAATCATTAGCAGACAGGATTACCACCTCACTCAGCCTTGCCCATAAGAGGAAAAACAAACAAACAAACAACTCAGCACAAATCTCACCTTATACAAAGCTTACACAAACCACTGGACCAATCTTAGGAGGGCAGAAACCAAAAGGAAGAAAGAATTCAACCTTGAAGGCTGGGAAAAGTAGACCTCAAACACAGTAAGTTAAAAAAAAATAATGAAAAGGCATAGAAATACTACACAAATGAAGGAACAAACTAGAAACACAGAAGTCCAAACAAATGACGAGGAAACAGGCAAACTATATGAAAAAGAACTCAGAATAATGATAAAGATGATCAAAAACCTTGAAAACAGAATGGAGAAAATGCAAGAATCATTTAACAAAGACCTAGAAGAATTAAAGAATAAACATAGAGAGACAAACAACACGATTACTGAAATTAAAAATACTCTAGAAGGAATCAATAGCAGAATATCTGAAGCAGAAGAACGAATCAGTGAGCTGGAAGACAAAATGGTGGAAATAATTTCTGAAGAGCAGAATAAAGTGAAAAGAATGAAAAGAACTGAGGATAGTCTCAGAGACCTCTGGGATAATATCAAATGCACCAATACTCAAATTATAGGGGTCCCGGAAAAAGAAGAGAAAAATAAAGAGTATGAGAAAATTTTTGAAGAGATTATAGTTGAAAATTTCCCCAGCATGGAAAAGGAAATAGTCAATCAAGTTCAAGAGGCACAAATAATCCCATACAGGATAAGCCCAAGGAGAAACTCTCCAAGACACATACTAATCAAACTAACAAAGACTAAACACAAAGAAAGAATATTAAAAGCAGCAAGGGAGAAGCAACAAGTAACATGCAAGGGAAACCCCATACGTTTAACAGCTGATCTTTCAACAGAAAGTCTTCAGGCCAGAAAGAAATGGTAGGATATATTTAAAGTACTGAAAGGGGAAAATCTACAAGATTACTGTCCCTGAAAAGGATCTCATTCAAAATTGATGGAGAAATCAAAAGCTTTTCAGACAAACAAAAGTTAAGAGAATTCAGTACCACCAAACCAGCTTCACAACAAATGTTAAATGGACTTATATAGTCAAGAAATACAAGAGAAGAAAAAGATCTACAAAATCAACCCCAAACAATTAAGAAAATGGCAATAGGAACATATATATCAATAGTTGCTTTAAATGTAAATGGACTAAATGCTCCAACCAAAAGACACAGACTGGCTGAATAGATACAAAAATAAGACCCATATATATGCTGTCTACAAGAAACCCACTTCAGACATATAGACTGAAAGTGAGAGGATGGAAAAATATATTCCATGCAAATGGGAAGCAAAAGAAAGCTGGAGTAGCAATTCTCATATCAGACAAAATAGACCTTAAAATAAAGAAGATTAAAAAAGACAAGGCAGGACACTATATTGATCAAGGGATCAATCCAAGAGGAAGACACAACAATTGTGGATATCTATGCACCCAACATATGAGCACCTCAATACATAAGACAAACACTAACAGACGTAAAAGGAGAACTTAACAGTAACACAATCACAATAGGAGACTTTAACACCCCACTCACACCAGTGGACAGATCGTCAAAACAGAAAATTAATAAGGAAACACAAGTCTTAAATGATACATTAGATGAGATGGATCTCACTGATATCTTCCGGACATTCCATCCAAATGCAGAAGAATTCACCTTCTTCTCAAGTGCACATGGAACATTCTCCAGGATAGACCGTATCTTGGGTCACAAATCAAACCTCAGTAAATTTAAGAAAATCACAATCATGTAAGCCTCTTCTCTGACCACAATGCTATGAGACTAGATATCAATTACAAGAAAAAAACTGTAAAAAAACACAAACACATGGAGATTAAACAGTACATTTCTAAATAACCAAAAGGTTACTGAAGAAATCAAGAGAAATAAAAAAATTTCTAGAAACAAATGACAATGAAAACATTACAACTCAAAACCTATGGGATGCAGCAAAAGCAGTTCTAAGAGGGAAGTTTATAGCAGTACAATTCTACCTCAAGAAACAAGAAAAACTTCAAATAGAGAACTTAACTTTACACTTAAACAACTGGAAAAAGAAGAACAAAACCCCCCAAAACTAGAAGAAGGAAAGAAATCATAAAGATGAGAGCAGAAATAAGTGAAAAGGAAATGAAAGAAACAATAGTAAAGATTAATAAAACTAAAAGCTGGTTCTTTGAGAAGATAAATAAAATTGACAGACCTTTAGCCAGATTCATCAAGAAAAAAAGAGAGAAGAATCAAATCAACAAAATTAGAAATGAAAAAAGAGAGGTTACAGCAGACAATGCAGAAATACAAAGGATTATAAGAGACTATTATGAACAATAATATGGCAATAAAATAGATAACCTGGAAGAAATGGACAGATTCTTAGAAAAGTTCAATTTTCCAAGACTGAACCAGGAAGAAATAGAAATTATGAACAACCCAGTTACAAGCACTGAAATTAAATCTGTGGTAAAAAAAATCTCCCCAAAAGCAAAAGCCCAGGACCAAATGGCTTCACAGGAGAATTCTATCAAACATTTGGAGAAGAGCTAATGCCTATCCTTCTAAAACTTTTGCAAAAAGTTGCAGAGGAAGGAACACTTCCAAATTCATTCTACGAGGCTACCATCACCCTGATACCAAAACCAGACAAAGACAACACACAAAAAGAAAACTACAGGCCAATATCACTGAAGAACATAGATGTAAAAATCCTCAACACAATTTTAGGAAACAGAATTCAGCAACACATCAAAAAGCTCATACACCATGATCAAGTTGGGTTTATTCCAGGAATGCAAGGATTCTTCAATATATGCAAATCAATGTGATATACCATATTAACAAATTGAAATACAAAAACCATATATTAATTTCAATAGATGCAGAAAAAACCTTGACAAAATTTAGCATCCATTTATGATTAAAACTCTTCAAAAAATGGGCATAGAAGGAACCTACCTCAACATAGTAAAGGCCATATATGATAAGCCTACAGCAAGCATTATTCTCAATGGTGAAAAACAGAAAGCATTCCCCCTAAGATCAGGAATAAAATAAGGGTGTCCACTTTCACCACTTTTTTTTTTTAACTAATTTATTTATTTTAATTGGAGGTTTTTCCCATACATTGACATGAATCAGCCACAGATGTACACACATGTACATCCCAAACTCCCCTCTCCCCTCCCTCCCTATCCTATCCCTCTGGATTATCCCAGTGTACCAGCATCCATCAAACTTGGACTGGTCATCTATTTCACATATGGTAATATACATGTTTCAATGCTATTATCTCAAAGCATCCCACCCTCCCCTTCTCCCACAGAGTCCAAAAGTCTGTTCTTTATATCTGTGTCTGTTTAGGTGTCTCGCATATAGGGTAGTTGTTACCATCTTTTTAAATTCCATATATATGTATTAATATACTGTATTGGTATTTTCCTTTCTGACTTACTTCGCACTGTATAATAGGCTCCAGTTCCATCCACCTCATTAGACCTGATTCAAATGTGTTCTTTTTAATAGCTTAGTAATATTCCATTGTGTATATGTACCACAACTTTCTTATCCATTCGTCTGCTGATGGACATCTAGGTTGCTTCCATGTCCTAGCTATTGTAAACAGTGCTGCAATGAACATTGGGGTACATATGTCTCTTTCAATTCTGGTTTCCTCGGCCACTTTCACCACCATTATTCAACATAGTTCTGGAAGTCCTAACTATAGCAATCAGAGATGAAAAAGAAATAAAAAGAATCCAGATTGGGAAAGAAGAAGTAAAGCTCTCACTGCAGATAACATGATACTGTACATAGAAACCCTAAAGATAGTATCAAGAAATCACTAGAGCTAATCAGTGAGTTTAACAAAGTTGTGGGATACAAAATCAATACACAGACATCACTTGCATTTCTATATGCTAACAATGAAAAATCAGAAAGAGAAATTAAGGAATCAATCCCATTCACCATTGCAACAAAAATATTTATATATCTAGGAATAAACTTACCTAAGGAGACAAAAGAACTGTACACAGAAGATTATAAGACACTGATGAAAGAAATCAAAGACAACATAAAAAGATGGAGAGATATTCCATGTTCCTGGGCAGGAAGAATCAATATTGTGAAAATGACTATACTACCAAATGCAATCTACAGATTCAATGTGATCCCTATCAAATTACCAATGGCATTTTTCACAGAACTAGAACAAAAAATTTCACAATTCATATGGAAACACAAAAGACCCTGAATAGCCAAAGCAGTATTAAGAACGAATGCAGCTGGAAGAATCAACCTTCCTGACTTCAGATTATACTACAAAGGTACAGACATCAAGACAGTATGATATTGGCACAAAAGCAGAAATGTAGGCCAATGGAACAAGATAGAAAGCCCAGAAATAAACCCATGCAACTATATGTACCTTGTTTTTGACAAAGGAGGCAAGAATATACAATAGGCCAAAGACAGCCTCTTCAATAAATGGTGCTGGGAAAACTGGACAGCTACATGTAAAAGAATGAAATTAGAACACTTCCTAACACCATACACAAAGGTAAACTCAAAATGGATTAAAGACCTAAATGTAAGACCAGAAACTATAAAACTCCTAGAGGAAAACGTAGGCAGAACACTAGATGACATAAATCAAATCAAGATCCTCTATGACCCACTTCCTAGAGTAATGGAAATAAAAACAAAAGTAAACAAGTGGGACCTGATTAAACTTAAGAGCTTTTGTACAGCAAAGGAATCTATAAGCAAGGTGAAAAGATAACCTTCAGAATGGGAGAAAATAATAGCAAATGAAACAATGGACAAAGGGTTAATTTCCAAAATATACAAGCAACTCATACAACACCAGAAAAACAGACAAACCAATCAAGAAGTGGGAAAAAGACCTAAACAGGCATTTTTCCAAAGAAGATAAACAGATGACTAACAAACACACGAAAAGATGCTCAACATTACTCATTATTTCAGAAATGCAAATCAAAACTACAATGAGATATCACCTCACACCAGTCAGAATGGCCATCATCAAAAAGTCTGCAAACAATAAATGCTGGAGAGGGTGTGGAGAAAAGGGAATGCTCTTGCACTGTTGGTGGGAATGTAAATTGATACAGCCACTATGGAAGATGGTATGGAGATTCTTTAAAATACTAGGAATAAGATCACTATATGACCCAGCAATCTCACTCTTAGGCATATACCCTGAGGAAACCAAAATTGAAAAGGACACATGTATTCCATTATTCATTGCAGCACTGTTTACAATAGCTAGAACATGGAAGCAATCTATATGTCCATCGACAGATGAATGGATAAAGAATTAGTGGTACATATTCACAATGGAATATTACTCAGCCATAAAAAGGAATGCATTCGAGTCAGTTCTAATGAAGTGGATGAACCTAGAACCTATTATACAGAGTGAAGTAAGTCAGAAAGAGAAAGATAAATATCACATTCTAATGCATATATATGGAATCTAGAAAAATGGTACTGAAGAATTTATTCTTCAGTGGAGAAACAGACACACAGAATAGACTTATGGACACGGGGAGAGGGGAGGACAGGGTGAGATGTATGGAGACAGCAACATGGAAACTTACATTACCATGTGTAAAATACATAGCCAATGGGAATTTGCTGTATGGTTCAGGAAACTCAAACGGGGTCTCTGTATCAACCTAGAGGGGCGGGATGGGGAGGGAGATGGGAGGGAGATTCAAAAGTGAGGGGATATATGTATAATTATGACTGATTCATGTTGAGGTTTTACAGAAAACAACAAAATTCTTTAAAGCAATTATCCTTCAATTAAAAAAATAAACAAATTTTTAAAAAGTGAAAAAATAAAGCAATGGACCTAAAGTGGTGTCAGGGAAGAGCTGTAGGGAGAGAATATCTTTCAGAAGATTGTTGCTGTTGTTCAGTTGCCAAATTGTGTCCGACTCTTTGTGACCCCCTGGACTGAGACATGCCAGGCTTCTCTGTCCTTCACCACCTCCTGGAGCTTCCTCAAACCCATGTCCATTGAGTCAGTGATGTCATCCAACTATCTGGTCCTGTGTCGTGTCCTTCTCCTCCTGCCTTCAATCTTTCCCAGAGCATCAGCTCTTCTCATCAGGTGGCCAAAGTATTGGAGCTTCAGCTTCAGCATCAATCTTTCCAATGAATATTCAGGGTTGATTTGACTGGTTTGATCGCCTTACTGTCCAAGGGATAGTTCAAATGGCCAGAAGACCTCACTGCCATTCTTCAACTACTTTTGATTTTCTTGAAATTCACCAGTTGATTTATTCAGCCCTCAAGTCTTTGATTTAAAAAACTGTGTACTCCCTGTGCCAGGAGCTCTACCCTTTCCTTGGGGTCCATGGCCACAGTTACTGCCCTTGAGAAGCTCACCTGAGTCCATGCTAACCCTCCTGTGGCAGGTTTCAGTCAGGCACCTTCTGATTGCTAATTTCTAGGGAATTAGGAATAATGGGCCCCAAGCGCAGGAAACAGGTTCTGCTGCTGGAATGTGTACTCAGAATACGACTAAAGTGTCCATTATCATAAGATCCGTTTTCTACACTTGAATCAGTACTTACAGATTAATCTCAGTTTTGTCCTCCAATAATTACTTGGCAGGTTTAACCCTTCCTAGATATTGCTACAACTCTGAAAGTTTAAAAAATTGCAGAGCATATGGAATGTTATTTATTTTGGAATGTTCTCTCAAAAGATTTTTCTAAAATTTATAAATGTGGCTGTTATGTTAAAGAATGTTAAGAAAATAGGAAGATGAAAATAACATCATATGTAATCCTAAATCCCCAACAACATGTGGCAAATGCCTGGCACAGTAACTGGTACCTAAGAGGTGCTCAGAAATTATTTGTTGAATGAATGAATAGATGTATATTTCTTTTGAAAATCCAGTGAGTGACAGATCTTTATACGTCAAGTGTGAATTTCATTTTTGGAAATGGCCAATAGCCCTTTTATGTCAAGTGTGCTGATGCAGTGGATTACCAATATGGGTAACACTTTCTGAACATAATGAGGCTTGACTATCAAATATTGGGGACAACTGGATATTAGAAGATTTGGATTCTAGTCTTAGTTCTGACATTACCATGATCTGTAATAGTGGAAATCTATTACTGTATCCGTGCCTGGCTCTGTCTAGCCATCTCAGCAAGTAAGAGAGCCATGGTCCTTGTTCTTTTGGAGTTTATGGTGTAGTAATGGAGAATACAGGGCTTCCCTGATGGCTCAGCAGTAAAGAGTCCACCTGGTGAGCAGGAGATGCAGGTTCGATCCCTGGGTTGGGAAGATTCCCCTGGAGAAGGAGATGACAACCCACTCCAGTATTCTTGTGTGGAGAATTCCAGGGACAGAAGAGCCTGATGGGCTACAGTTGAAAAAGAGTTGGACATGACTTAGCGATTAAACAACAACAATAAAGGAAGAAGACATTGGTTCTTCCACGGGGCAGAGGGGGGACAAGATTAGGGACACATGCTAAGAATGCAAGGATCTCAGTTTCCTCATCTGTAAAGCAAGAGACTCGGACAGTTCTGACATGGTATGACTATGGTTAAGTTGTTCCTCTTGGTCAGAAAGCAATTTTTGAAACAGATCCATTTCACCTTGCATAGACAGCTGCCATAGATTTGGCTTGTGGCTTTTCAGGGGGAGTTAGCAGGCAAGGAGCTCCCCGACCTTGATTGTCCCTCCTTTGTTGCTCAAGGGGGAAACTTCAGGATGGTTGCTGAGGCCAGTGATTATACTGGATCTAGCTTTACTGTCGGTTGTCTACAAAAACATTCTTTACATCATGAAGGGACTACGGAGCAATCTAATGACATGGATATTCTAAGTGGTGTTCAGACTTTAGCCACAGCCAGATGGCCTCTTTTCATCAAGCTGAGGCTACGTGTTTTGATCTTGGCCACTGATCTGATCTGTGCCTGGACCTTGTACAAATGAGGCATGTAGTTTTGTAGATATTTAGGCATCAACTCTAGCTAGAAAGTGTGCCCTGCTGGTTCTTTCTCCATGCACAATGTACCCAATTCTTGACACATTGCTTGAATGAGAGGATGATTTTGGCTTTGTGTAGTTGCAACCTTGGTTTTTACAAGAGACTCACCAGTTATTGTAGCTGTGTGAATTTGGGCAAGTCACTTTTCTTTCTAGGACTCAACTTTCCAATATTTCCATTGAAAGGGTTCCATTAAATCATCATGTAGTCTTCTTACACCACTAAAGTTCTTCAGTTCTAGAGGTGACCCCAAGTAGTCACACCCTATTTTCCCATTTTAAAAGCATACTAGCAAACAGGCTAGAAATCCAGAATGTCTCAGTCTTGGGACTGAATAGGTATTAGGTTTTATTTTTAGATTATTTTTTCAACTTAGTTATAAAAGTAATGGGCTTCCCACGTGGTGCTAGTGGTAAAGAACCTGCCTGCAATGCAGGAGACATAAGAGATGTGGGTTCGATCCCTGGGTCAGAAAGATCCCTGGAGAAGGGCATGGCAATCCACTCCAGTATTCTTGCCTGGAGAATCCCATGGACAGAGGAGCCTAGTGGGCTACAGTCCATATAGTCGCAAAGAGTTGGACACAACTGAAGCAACTTAGCATGCATGCATAAAAGTAATACTAATCAGGGAAGAAAATATGAAACCCAAGAACAGAAATATTAAAAAATATTATATATTATCTATTCAGAATATTGCATCACTATCCCACCCAGAGATAATCACTACATATATAGATTAATCTGTTTAGTGAAAAACAACATAAATTTTATCTGTTTGTTGTTGTTCAGTCACTAAGTTGTGTCTGACACTTTGCGACCCCATGGACTGCAGCACACCAGTCTCCCTTGTCCTTTACCTTCTCCTGGAGTTTGTTTAGATTCATGTCCATTGAGTCAGTGATGCCATCCAACCATATCATCCTCTGCTGCCCCCTTCTCCTCCTGCCTTCAATCTTTCCCAGCATCAGAGTCTTTTCCAATGAGTCAGTTCTTCACATCAGATGGCCAAAGTATTGTAGTTTCAGCTTCAGTGTTGGTCCTTCCAATGAATATTTAGGACTGATTTCCTTTAGGATTGACCGGTTTGATCTCCTTGCAGTCCAAGGGACTCTCAAGAGTCTTCTTCAACACCACAGTTCAAAAGCAGCAATTCTTCGGCACTCAGCTTTCTTTATAGTCTAACTCTCACACCCATACATGAACTGGAAAAACCATAGCCTTGACTAGATGAACCTTTGTTGGCAAAGTAACGTCTCTGCTTTTTAATATGCTGTCTATGTCGGTCATAACTTTTCTTCCAAGGAGCAAGCATCTTTTAATTTCATGACTGCAGTCACCATCTGCAGTGATTTTGGTGCCCCCAAAACAAAGTCTGTCACTGTTTCCATTGTTTCCCCATCTATTTCCCATGAAGTGATGAGACCAGATGCCATGATCTTAGTTTTCTGAATGTTGAGTTTTAAGCCAACTTTTTCACTCTCCTCTTTCATCAAGAGACTCTTTAGTTCTTCTTTGTTTTCTGCCATAAGGGTGGTGTCATCTGCATATCTGAGGTTATTGATATTTCTCCTGGCAATCTTGATTCCAGCTTGTGCTTCATCTTGTCTGGCATTTCGCGTGATGTACTCTGCATAGTTAAATAAGCAGGGTGACAATATACAGCCTTGATATACTCCTTTCCCAATTTGGAAGCAGTCTGTTCCACGTCCAGTTCTGTTGCTTCTTGACTTGCATAAAGATTTCTCAGGAGGCAGGTCAGGTGGTCTGTTATTCCTATCCCTTTGAGAATTTTCCACAGTTTGTTGTGATCCACACAGTCAAAGGCTTTGGCATAGTCAATAAAGCAGAAGTAGATGTTTTCTGGAACTCTCTTGCTTTTTTGATGATCCAGTGGATGTTGGTAATTTGATCTCATGATTCCTCTGCCTTTTCTAAATCCAGCTTGAACATCTGGAAGTTCATGGTTCAAGGTACTGTTGAAGCCTGGCTTAGAGAATTTTGGCATTACTTGGCGAGCATGCAATTGTGCAGTAGTTTGAGCATTCTTTGGCATTGCGTTTCTTTGGGAATGGAATGAAAATTGACCTTTTCCAGTCCTGTGGCCACTGCTGAGTTTTCCATATTTGTAGGCATATTGAGTGCAGCACTTTCACAGCATCATCTTTTAGGATTTGAAAAAGCTCAACTGGAATTCCATCACCTCCACTAGCTTTGTTCATAGTGATGCTTCCTAAGGCCCACTTGACTTTGCATTCCAGGATGTCTGGCTCTAGGTAAGTGATTGTACCATCATGGTTATCTGGGTCATGAAGATCTTTTTTGTATAGTTCTTCTGTGTATTCCTGCCACCTCTTCTTAATATCTTCTGCTTCTGTTAGGTCCATACCATTTCTGTCCTTTATTGGGCCAATCTTTGCATGAAATATTCCCTTGGTATCTCTAATTTTCTTGAAGAGATCTCTAGTCTTTCCCATTCTGTTGTTTTCCTCTATATCTTTGCACTGATCACTGAGGAAGGTTTTCTTATCTGTCCTTGCTATTCTTTGGAACTCTGCATTCAAATGGGTATATCTTTCCTTTCCTCCTTTTCCTTTAACTTCTCTTCTTTTCTCAGCTATTTGTAAGGCCTCCTCAGACAACCATTTTGTCTTTTTGCATTTCTTTTTCTTGGGGATGGTCTTGATCCCTGCCTCCTGTACAATGTCATGAACCTCTGTCCATAGTTCTTCAGCCATTCTGTCTATCAGATCTAATCCCTTGAATCTATTTGTCACTTTCACTTTCTTCAATTTAACTCTGAATTTTGTGATAAGGTGTTTGTGATCTGAGCCACAGTCAGCCCCCAGTCTTGTTTTTGCTGACTGTATAGAGCTTCTGCACCTTTGGCTGTGAAGAATATAATTAATCTGATTTCAATATTGATCATCTGGTGTGATGTCTATGTGTAGAGTCTTCTCTTCTATTGTTGGAAGAGGGTGTTTGCTATGAGCAGTGTGTTGTCTTGGCAAAACTTTATTAGCCTTTGTCCTGCTTCATTCATTACACCAAGGCCATATTTGCCTGTTACTCCAGGTATCTCTTGGCTTCCTACTTCTGCATTCCAGTCCCCTATAATGAAAAGGACATCTTTTTTGGGTGTTAGTTCTAGAAGGTCTTGTAGGTCTTCATAGAATCATTCAACTTCAGCTTCTTCAGCATTACTGGTTGGGGCATAGACTTGGATTACTGCAATGTTGAATGATTTGCCTTGGAAATGAACAGAGATCATCCTGTCATTTTTGAGATTGCACCCAGGAACTGCATTTCAGATTCTTTTGTTGACTATGAGCGCTATTCCATTTCTTCTAAGGGATTCCTGCCTACAGTAGTAAATATAATGGTCATCTGAGTTAAATTTGCCCATTCCAGTCCATTTTAGTTCACTGATTCCTAAAATGTTGATGTTTACTCTTGCCATTTCACTCTTGTCGTCTCCTATTTGACCACTTCCAATTCACCTTGATCCATGGACCTAACACTCCAGGTTCCTATCCAGTATTGTTCTTTACAGCATCGGACTTCACTTCCATCACCAGTTACATAAACAACTGGGCATTGTTTTTGCTTTGGCTCCATCCCTTCATTCTTTCTGGAGTTACTTCTCCACTCTTCTCCAGTAGCATATTGGGCACTTACTGACCTGGGGAGTTCATCTTTCAGTGTCATATCTTTTTGCCTTTTTATACTGTTCATGGGATTCTCAAGGCAAAAATACTGAAGTGTTTTGCCATTCCCTTTTCCAGTGGACCATATTTTGTCAGACCTCTCCACCATGACCCGCCCATCTTGGATGACCCTACGAGGCATGGCCCATAGTTTCATTGAGTTGACAGGGCTGTGGTTCATGTTATCAGTTTGATTAGTTTTCTGTGATTGTGGTTTTCATTCTATCTGCCCTCTGATGGATAAGGATAAGAGGTTTATGGAAGCTTCCTGATGAGGGAGACTGACTGAGGGGGAAACTGGTTCTTTTTCTGATGGGTGGGGCCATGCTCAGGAAATCTTTAATCCAATTTTTCTGCTGATGGGCAGGGCTGTGTTCCCTCCCTGTTGTTTGACCTGAGACCAAACTATGATGGAGGTAATGAAGATAATGGTGACCTCCTTCAAAATGTCCCATGCATGCACTGCTGCACTCAGTGCCCCCAACCCTGCAGCAGGCCACTGCTGACCCATGCCTCCACCAGAGACTCCTGGACACTCACAGGCAAGTCTTGGTCAGTCTCTTTTGGGGTCACTGCTCCTTTGTCCTGAGTCCTGGTGAGCACAAGGTTTTGTTTGTGCCCTCCAAGAGTCTGTCTCCCCAGTCTTGTATAAGTTCTGGCAGCTCTATGGCAGGGTTAATGGCAACATCCTCCAAAAGGGCTTATGCCACACCCAGGTCTGCCACACCCAGAGCCCCCACCCCTGCATCAGGCCATTTCTGACCTGTACCTTCACAGGAGACACTCAAACATTCAAAGGCAGGTCTGGCTCAGTCTCTGTGGGGTTTCCTGGTGCACACAAGGTTTTGTTCGAGCCCTCCAAACCTCCTTGGCTGGTATAGGGTTGATTCTAAATGCGATTTCACCCCTCCTACCATCTTTGTGCTTCCTTCATGGCTCAATTGGTAAAGAATCTGCCTGCAATGCAGGAGACCTGGGTTTGATTCCTGGGTTGGGAAGATCCCCTGGAGAAGGAAATGGCAACCCATTACAGTATTCTTGCCTGGAGAATCCCATGGACAGAGGAACCTGGCAGGCTACAGTCCATGTGGTCACAAGAGTTGGACATGGCTTAGCAACTAAACAACAACAACTGTCTTTCTGGGGCTTCTCCTTTGCCCTGGGACATGGGGTATCTTTTTTGGTGGGATCCAACATTCTCCTGTGGATGGTTGTTCAGCAGTGAGTTGTAATTTTGAAGTTCTAGCAGGAGAAGATGAGTGCATAATCTTCTACTCCACCATTTTGAACTTCCCCACTCGTGGGGGGCCCAAGTCCTTATTTGTCTATGCTGCTGCTGCTAAGTCACTTCAGTCATGTCCGACTCTGTGCAACCCCATAGACGGCAGCCCACCAGGCTCCCCCATCCCTGGGATTCTCCAGGCAAAAACACTGGAGTGGGTTGCCATTTCCTTCTCCAATGCATGAAAGTGAAAAGTGAAAGTGAAGTCACTCAGTCGTGTCTGACTCTTAGCGACCCCATGGAATGCAGCCCACCAGGCAGGAATAAATAGCATAGAGATTTAAAAAATGACATTATGCCCTACATGCTTTATAACTTCCTTTCATTTGGCAATATATTGTGAATATTTCCAATATTTATTCATCTATTGAATTAGAATTTTTTTAATTAGTGGAAAATTGTTTAACAATGTTGCATTGGTTTCTGCCATACAACAATGTGAATAATTCATAATTATATGTATGTGGCTGCGTGGGTGCAGGAGGGTATAGAGGAGCTATTCCACATTGAAGGTCAGGAAGGGCAGCAGTGAGGAGATACCCCTCGTCCAAGGTAAGAGAAACCAAGTAAGACGGTAGGTGTTGTGGGAGGGCATCAGAGGGCAGACACACTGAAACCATACTCACAGAAAACTAGTCAATCTAATCACACTAGGACCACAGCCTTGTCTAACTCAATGAAACTAAGCCATGCCCGTGGGGCAACCCAAGATGGGCGGGTCATGGTGGAGAGGTCTGATAGAATGTGGTCCACTGGAGAAGGGAATGGCAAACCACTTCAGTATTCTTGCCTTGAGAACCCCATGAACAGTATGAAAAGGCAAAATGATAAGATACTGAAAGAGAAATTCCCCAGGTCAGTAGGTGCCCAATATGCCACTGGAGATCAGTGGAGAAATAACTCCAGAAAGAATGAAGGGATGGAGCCAAAGCAAAAAGAATACCCAGCTGTGGATGTGGCTGGTGATAGAAGCAAGGTCCGATGCTGTAAAGAGCAATATTGCATAGGAACCTGGAATGTCAGATCCATGAATCAAGGCAAATTGGAAGTGGTCAAACAAGAGATGGCAAGAGTGAATGTCGACATTCTAGGAATCAGCGAACTAAAATGGACTGGAATGGGTGAATTTAACTCAGATGACCATTATATCTACTACTGTGGGCAGGAATCCCTCAGAAGAAATGGAGTAGCCATCATAGTCAACAAAAGAGTCCAAAATGCAGTACTTGGACGCAATCTCAAAAATGACAGAATGATCTCTGTTCATTTTCAAGGCAAACCATTCAATATCACAGTAATCCAAGTCTATGCCCCAACCAGTAACGCTGAAGAAGCTGAAGTTGAACAGTTCTATGAAGACCTACAAGACCTTTTAGAACTAACACCCAAAAAAGATATCCTTTTCATTATAGGGGACTGGAATGCAAAAGTAGGAAGTCAAGAAACACCTGGAGTAACAGGCAAATTTGGCCTTGGAATAGGGAATGAAGCAGGTCAAAGACTAATAGAGTTTTGCCGAGAAAATGCACTGGTCATAACAAACACCCTCTTCCAACAACACAAGAGAAGACACTATACATGGACATCACCAGATGGTCAACACCAAAATCAGATTGATTATATTCTTTGCAGCCAAAGATGGAGAAGCTCTATACAGTCAGCAAAAATAAGACCAGGAGCTGACTGTGGCTCAGATCATGAACTCCTTATTGCCAAATTCAGACTTAAATTGAAGAAAGTAGGGAAAACCACTAGATCATTCAGGTATGACCTAAATCAAATCCCTTATAATTATACAGTGGAAGTGAGAAATAGATTTAAGGGCATAGATCTGATAGATAGAGTGCCTGATGAACTATGGACTGAGGTTCGTGACATTGTACAGGAGACAGGGATCCAGACCATCCCCATGGAAAAGAAATACAAAAGCAAAATGGCTGTCTGGGGAGGCCTTACAAATAGCTGTGAAAAGAAGAGAAGCGAAAAACAAAGAGGAAAAGGAAAGATATAAACATCTGAATGCAGAGTTCCAAAGAATAGCAAGAAGAGATAAGAAAGCCTTCTTCAGCTAACAATGCAAAGAAATAAAGGAAAACAACAGAATGGGAAAGACTAGATCTCTTCAAGAAAATCACGGATACCAAAGGAACATTTCATGCAAAGATGGGCTCGATAAAGGACAGAAATGGTATGGACCTAACAGAAGCAGAAGATATTAAGAAAAATGGCAAGAATACACAGAAGGACTGTACAAAAAAGATCTTCACGACCTAGATAATCATGATGGTGTGATCACTCAACTAGAGCCAGACAGCCTGGAATGTGAAGTCAAGTGGGCCTTAGGAAGCATCACTACGAACAAAGCTAGTGGAGGTGATGGAATTCCAGTTGAGCTATTCCAAATCCTGAAAGATGATGCTGTGAAAGTGCTGCACTCAATATGCCAGCAAATTTGGAAAACTCAGCAGTGGCCACAGGACTGGAAAAGGTCAGTTTTCATTCCAATCCCAAAGAAAGGCAATGCCAAAGAATGCTCGAACTACTGCACAATTGCACTCATCTCACACGCTAGTAAAGCAGTGCTCAAAATTCTCCAAGCCAGGCTTCAGCAATATGTGAACCGTGAACTTCCTGATGTTCAAGCTGGTTTTAGAAAAGGCAGAGGAACCATGAGATCAAATTGCCAACATCCGCTGGATCATCGAAAAAGCAAGAGAGTTCCAGAAAAACATCTATTTCTGCTTTATTGACTATGCCAAAGCCTTTGACTGTGTGGATCACAATAAACTGTGGAAAATTCTTCAAGAGATGGGAATGCCAGACCACCTGATCTGCCTCTTGAGAAATTTGTATGCAGGTCAGGAAGCAACAGTTAAAACTGGACATGGAACAACAGACTGGTTCCAAATAGGAAAAGGAGAAAGTCAAGGCTGTATATTGTCACCCTGTTTATTTAACTTATATGCAGAGTACATCATGAGAAATGCTGGACTGGAAGAAACACAAGCTGGAATCAAGATTGCCAGGAGAAATATCAATAACCTCAGATATGCAGATGACACCACCCTTATGGAAGAAAATGAAGAGGAACTCAAAAGCCTCTTGTTTAAAGTGAAAGTGGAGAGTGAAAAAGTTGGCTTAAACCTCAACATTCAGAAAACGAAGATCATGGCATCTGGTCCCATCACTTCATGGGAAATAGATGGGGAAACAGTGAAAACAGTGTCAGACTTTATTTTTTCTGGACTCCAAAATCACTGCAGATGGTGACTGCAGCCATGAAATTAAAAGACGCTTACTCCTTGGAAGGAAAGTTATGACCAACCTAGATAGCATGTTCAAAAGCAGAGACATTACTGCCAACAAAGGTTCGTCTAGTCAAGGCTATGGTTTTTCCTGTGGTCATGTATGCATGTGAGATTTGGACTGTGAAGAAGGCTGAGTGCCAAAGAATTGATGGTTTTGAACTGTGGTGTTGGAGAAGACTCTTGAGAGTCCCTTGGACTGCAAGGAGATCCAACCAGTCCATTCTGAAGGAGATCAGCCCTGGGATTTCTTTGGAAGGAGTGATGCTAAAGCTGAAACTCCAGTACTTTGGCCACCTCATGCGAAGAGTTGACTCACTGGAAAAGACTTTGATGCTGGGAGGGATCGGGGGCAGGAGGAGAAGGGGACGACAGAGGATGAGATGGCTGGATGGCATCACCGACTCGATGGACGTGAGTCTGAGTGAACTCTGGGAGTTGGTGATGGACAGGGAGGCCTGGCGTGCTGCGATT
This sequence comes from Bos indicus x Bos taurus, assembly GCF_003369695.1. Lineage (NCBI taxonomy): Eukaryota > Metazoa > Chordata > Mammalia > Artiodactyla > Bovidae > Bos > Bos indicus x Bos taurus. The sequence goes on from NC_040093.1 coordinate 44,336,423, forward strand.
CACGGGGTCACAAAGAGTCGGACACTACTGAGCAACTGATCTGATGTGATGTGATCTGATATATATATATATATATATATATATCCCCTCCATCTTGAGACTCCCTCTCCTCCCCCATCTCACCCAACTTGTGCATCACAGAACACCAGGCTGGGCTCCCTGTGTTATACAGCAACTTCCCACTATCTATTTTACACGTGATAGTGTATATATGTCCATTCGATTTGTCCCACCCTCACCTTTCCCTACTTTGCCCACAAATCGGTTCTCTCCTGGATTCATGAGTACCAGTTTGCTAGAGTCCATATATATGCATTAATATACGATACTTGTTATTTTCTTTCTGACTTTCTTCATTCAGTATAAGAGGCTCTGGGTTCATCCACCTCATTGCAACTGACTCAAATTTGTTCCTTTTTATGGTCGAGTAATATTCCATTGTGTATATGTACCACAGCTTCTTTATTCATTCATCTGTCAATGGATGTTTAGGTTGCTTCCATGCCCTGGCAACTGTAAATAGTGCTGCAGTCAACACTGGGGGTACATGAGTCTTTAGAATTGATGTATTCTCAGGGTATATGCCCAGTACTGGATTGCTGCATCATATTCTTTGATTGAATTTTATAAGATGTGATTTTTGTAAAAGACTGTAAGGTGTTTCATGGGATGTCTAGGACAAGGCAATATTTCCAGATGCAACTTTCTCCCTTTATCAGGCAAAACAGCTAGTGCCCACACAGTCCCATGAAACTATCCCATCTTCTTTTCTTTCTCCTTCCCCCTTCTCTTCTTTTTCTTCTCTCCTCTTTTCTTCTTCATCTTTCTGTCCCTCTTCTATTTCTTCACCTTTTTTTTTTCATGGATATGCTGTGGATTGAACCTGGGGCCTCATATACCTCATTTTCTTTTGATGTTATAATTGGGCTGGACATTTGCAAAGATGGCAGGCCAGTAAATAAAGTGTGCATGTGTGTGTGATTTGATGGCTATACTTCTGGCCTTACGTCTGCTGAGGCATTACAGGCACATCTTGGAGACAATCTCTGAAAGTTAGTCATCACTGGGGAGTCATAACCTCCTCTGAGGCATTCCAGGTGGTAGATATGGGTCTGGTAGTGGAAAAGTTTTCTTTTCTTTAGAGTCATCTTGAGTGGTGAATTTTCTGTTATTGGTTGCATTCAAACAGAGACTGATGGACCATTTACTACAGGCATTATTATCTTTCCAGACAAAACAAAATCATGTCTAAGTTAAAAATTTGTCACCAGATTTACCCTGAAGCTTTACCAAACGTTTTAGTCTGATTATGCATCTAGGTTAAATTCAATCTCTGAATTTTTCCAAGTACTGATGGTCCCTCACTTATAATGGTTCAACCTAATGAATTTTTGACTTAATTATGGTGCAAAAGCAGTAGGAATTCAGTAGAAACTGTACCTCAAATCTTGAATTTTGATGTTTTTCCAGGCTAGCAATATGAGCTTTGATACTCTCACGATGCTGGGCAGTGGCGGTGAGTCCCATCTCCCAGCCAGTCATGTGGTCACTATACTTAAAACCATTCTGAACCCACACAACCATTCTGTTTTTCACTTTTGGTACAGTATTTAATACATGAGATATTCAACACTTTAAAAAAATTAAATAGGTTTTCTGCTCAATGATTTTGCCCAGTTGTAGGCTACAATTTATCAAGATAAAATCTCATTTTAAGTTGAGGAAGATCTGTGTTAGATTCTCTGATTGTATGACTCTGTGACATAGACCTTTATCCAAGGTGCTACTATTTAACTTCTTGAAATTGATGCTGATCAAAACCTTGGATGGGAAAGGAAGTTTAACTAATTGCAAATAATGAGATTTCAGTCTACCTGGGAATTTCAGTTGTTCAGGCTTTCCCTAACTCTCCTTTGTGTGGATACGTGATGGGATGTCTTAATGACAAAAGCACTAAATGACACATGTGGAGGCGTGTAAGGGAAGAAAGGCACACACGTTCTAGATGGACAGATGTTAGTCTCCACCTGCGTGCTTGAACAAGCAGCTAGGTCCTGCATGGAATGTCACACTAAAGACCCTTTAAAGGCCTTGACTGAGCAATTTGGCCATATCCCATTTTTTCATTTCAAAATGTTTCAGGTTCCCTTTGCTCCGTGAAATGCATGAAAGCTGCTTCTGACCACAGAGACTAATATGCTGCCCCTTTTATCTCCAAAACCGGCTCCCAATTGGTTCCAGGGAAAGTGATTTCCCCAAACCTGTCTGCCAGCTGTAATTGGCTTATATGTGACCCATCCATTTCCACATGCCTGTTAGAGCTGGGTGTGGAGTTTCAGTCCCTCCTAGGCAGCTGGACAGGACAGAAGATAGGAGCAGGCATGCTGGTAGAACCCTTGGAGTTGAGTGATCCATTCCTGACTTGTTGGATGGAGTAGACCCAATATGGAAACTTCCCGTGAAACCAGCCAGACATGGGAAAACATCAGCGGAGAATAGACCCCCTCTTTATTCTCCTCTTACTTAGCCCTGTCACCCTCTTGTTTTCTCTACCTGTCCACTGTCCATAGCAGTAAGAAACTGTACAATCCAGAGCCAGATTGCTTGGGTTTGAACCTGGCTTTACCTTGGGTGAACTTCTCAGAATTCCACTGCCTCAGTCTTCTCACCTGTAAAATGGGGACAATAATAACACTTTTGTTACCGAATGCAAGTCCATGTGCCCAACACAAAGTGAGGTCAGACAACACTGAAACACACAAATCTGGAGCAGAGAAAGGTTTATTTCAGGGCCATACAAGGAGACAGGCTGCTCATGCCTTAAAAACTGCCCTACTCCATGAAAGCTTTCAGCAAAGCCCTTCGATAGGAAAGCTGAGGGAAGGGTGGGGTTAGTTGTTGCAAACTTCTTGGAATCCTTTGTTCTTGCCGCTGTCCACATAGGTCAGGTCACAGGCAGGTCATGATAGTGCTGTAAACCTCCATCAAAACCAATGTTATTCTCTGTTATGCAACTTTTTATCTAAAGGTTTAATGTCTTTTTAAAATAATATTTATTTATTTTTTTGGCTGTGCTGGATCTTCATAGCTGTGCGTGGACTTTCTCTAGTTTCACCAAGTGGGGGCTACTGTCTGTTGTCATGCCTGGGCTTCTCTTTGCGATGGCTTCTCTTGTTGAACACAGGCTGTAGGTGCATGGGCTTCAGTAGTTGTGGTGTTTGGACTTAGTTGCTCCACAGCATGGGGATCTTCCTGGACCAGGGATTGAACCTGTGTCCCCTGCAGGCAGATTCTTAACCACTGGACCACCAGGGAAGTCCTAAAGGTATAATATTCTTCAAGGTCACTGTCTTGAGAATTACACAGGACAGGGAAGGGGAGGCATTACATCCTTTCTCCCTGGTTTCTTGTGGCTTTTAGCAGTTAGCAAATCCCATAAGCAAAGCAACATTATTACCCCCTCATTTTGCTTGTTCAAGGTTCCAAGGATCAATTTCTGCCCTCTGAGGTCTAGGTCCTGGCTAAGGGATGAGGCGAGGGATCCCTGAGTGGGCTGGTCATCCTGCCCGGGAGTGTTTGTCCAGGACTGAGTTTGGGTCCTCCCGCCAGTGCTTGGGCCCAGCTGAGGAGGCAGATCTCAGCTGTCAGTGCCCTGAGGGCCAGGTCCCCATACTGTGCCCAGTCATCGTCACTGAGGGAGCCGGATGCCCAGGACCCAGCTGGCCCTCTGGCTTCTCAGGAACCCCCAGACAGGGGCTGGTTCCTTTGGACTGCAACCCAAGGACTGTAATCAAGCAGGACCCTGTGGGACCTTCCCTGGATTGGCCTTCTCTCCTATCCTCTGCTTCAGCTCCTCTCTGAAATGTCTAGATTGCATTGGAGGCAAACTTCCTGAGCTGTTTTGCAGGTGTGCCTCCCGCTTCACCAAATGGAAGATGTTAACTGCTTGATGACCATGAGCACACAGCCCCAGGCCTCCTGGAGCCTAAGGACTGGTGGCATCACCCTGTTCCTTCACCATTAGCCAATCAGGGGATTGTGCGCGACCTGACCACGTACTCTGCAACTCCCCACCCCCAACATGGCTTTTAAAAAACGCTTTGCCAGGGGCACTCAAGTCTTTTTAGGGCTTGAGCCACTTTCTGGTCTCCTTGCTTGGCCCTGCAATGAACTTTCCTCTGCTGCCAGCTCTGACCTTTCGGTTTGTTTGGCCTCACTGTGTGCTGGGCCCAGGAACTTGCATTGAGAGGACCATCGCAATACTGACCGTTGGCGGAGTGGGACCTCGAAGGGTCTCCTGATAATGGTCTTGTACTAGCAGTCATGCATCTGCCCCACCCCTATTATAATCCCTCATTTTCTTTGATATTCCCCTATCTTGAGGACAACAGGTGTTGGACAGAAGGGGAATAATGCTTTGGTTATAGAGGTTAATCATAAACTTGGATAGAGGAACTGGTTTTAGGGGCACTCAATTTCAACCTCTGATCCTGTTTCATCCTTTCCCAAGTCTTTCAGGGAATGGAGCGATCATCCTTCTGGCTAATGAGCATGAATGAACCACTGCAGTCCTGCCCCACTTCATTACACTTTCCTTATAGTATTATGAGGACTAAACTGGTTAATGTAAATAAACAAAGCATATAGGATAGTGCCTGGCAAGTCAGGAGGGTTGCTGTGTGATTGTGCTTCCTGATACTGATTCAGGGAACTCACCGCCTACTGGGAACTGAGAAGGACTGGGTGCTGGGAGACCACAGCCCTGCACAGACTTTGTCAGCCGAGCCCCAGGAGACATGACTGACTTTTCCTTCTTCCCAGTCTTCTCCATTTCATGTTTCTTCACTTCCCCCTTTCTTCCTTTCTACATAGCTTTCCTGTTGCCACAGTAACAAATTATCACAAACTTTCTGGTTTCAAACAACACAAATTTATTAATATTATCTAATAGTTTTGTAGATCAAAAATCTCACTAACAAAATCAAGGTGTTGGGGGTAGGTGGGACAAATTGGGAGAGTTGCATTGATATATATATAGAGACTACTGGGGCTTCCCCTGTGGCTCAGATGGTAAAGAATCTCCCTGCAATGTAGGAGACTTGGGTTCGATCCCTGGGTCTGGAAGATCTCTCAGAAAAGGAAATGGCTACCCACTCTAGTATTCTTGCCTGGAGAATTCCATGGACAGAGAAGCCTGACAGGCTACAGTCCATGGGATTGCAAACAGTCAGACACATTTGAGTGACTAACACACACACACACACACTCACGCACACTACCATGTGTAAAATAGATAGCTGGTGGAAACCTGCTGTATAGCATAGGAAGCTCAGTTCAGGGCTGTGTGATGAGCTAGATGGATGGGGGGTTGGGAGGGAGGTCCAGGAGGAAGGGGGTATACTATACATATGGTTGATTCTGATGCCGAAATCTCTGCTTCTCTGAACACCAGTGCCAAACTGAATCTCGGAGACACGAGTTTTGAGTGAAGCAGGAAAGGGTAGCTTTATTGCTTTGCCAGGCGAAAGGGGCCAGAATGGGCTAATGGCCTCAAAACCGGGCGTCCCCACTTTGGGAAATCGTAAAAAATTTATAGAAATTGTTCAAAGAGGGCATGGTCAGCTTGTGGACATTCTTCTGATGGGTTGGTGGTGAGGTAAGTAGGAGTCAGCATCATCAGCCTTCAGGTCCAACTAGTCTGGGGTCTACATGCTTGTGGGAAGCCTACCATCATTAATCATTAGCTTCTCCCACTGGTAGGGGGTTTCAGTATCTGCAAAATAGCTCAAAGATATTGTGTATATCTCTTGATAGGGAAACAGGATCTTGCCCCAGGTCTACTCTTGAATGTTTGTTTCTCCTTGATCTCACATCCCTGGATTCTTTACCAGATGAGCCACCAGGGAAGCCTAAGAATACTGGAGTGGGTGACCTATCCCTTCTCCAGGGAATCTTCCTGACCCAGAAATTGAACCGGGGTCTCCTGCATTGCAGGAAGATTCTTAATCTGCTGAGCTACCAAGGACTACCCCCGCAACCCCGCCGGCCACATACCCTCTCTTCCCTAATTAACAACTGCTTGAATCTGCCTACTGGAACTTTGGGAAGGTCATGGAGGCTGAATGGAGGCTGTTTCTTGTAATCAAAGAAAAGGGGGACACAGAAAGTCCTTGTGCCCAGGATCCCCACTGGGTCCTGCATGGCATCAATTCACTTAATTGTACAGCAGGAACTGACACAGAATTATAAGGCAACTATAACCTAATTTAAAAAAAATCAAAATATTGACAGGGTTGCATTCCTTCTGGAGGCTCATTTGTTTCCTGCCTTTTCCAGCTTCCAGAAGCTGTCCCCATTCCTTGGCTCAGGGCCTCCTTCACATCACTGTGACTTCTGCTTCCATTGAAACATCTCTGACTCTCTTGTTTCCTATCCCCCATATAAGGACACTTGTGGTTGCACTGGGCCCATTTGGATAATCTAGGATAATCAATCCACTCAAGATCCTTGATTACATCTGCAAAGTCCTTTTGGCCATATAAAATAGCATATTCACAAGGTCCAGATTAGGGCATGGACATTAGGGTGCTGTTATTCTACTGACCGGAGAAGGCAATGGCACCCCACTCCAGTACTCTTGCCTGGAAAATCCCATGGATGGAGGAGCCTGGTGGGCTGCAGTCCATGGGGTTGCTAAGAGTTGGACAAGACTCAGCGACTTCACTTTCACTTTTCACTTTCCTGCATTGGAGAAGGCAATGGCACCCCACTCCAGTACTCTTGCCTGGAGAATCCCAGGGACGGGGGAGCCTCGTGGGCTGCCGTCTATGGGGTCGCACAGAGTCGGACATGGCTGAAGCGACTCAGCAGCAGCAGCAGCAGCAGCGTTCTACTGACCACACTCTTTCTGCTCTTTCTTCCTTTTCCCTGGTGGTTCATTCGGTAAAGAATCCATCTACGATGCAGATGTAGGCCTGTAGTGCCACCTCAAAGATGCCCATTTTCTAGACAGTGTGGTTTCTTTAGGTACCATACAGACAGCAAGGAAACTTTGGTGGTCTTGATGGCCCCCATGCCTGGTACCCACTCACCACGGGTGCACACATAGCCCTTCCTCCATGAGGCTTGACCACCTCAGGGAACCAGGTCTGAGGTTCTGGACCCACTGACTCCATTTGATCCCCAGTCTGGGGGGTTCTCTTCTCAGTGCTTCCTTCCTGCTACACTTGGTGTGATCTTGTCAAAGTGCTTTTAGCAAAATCCAGGTCGAGAAGCATCTTGTGGGCAACTTCAGCTTTGAGCTTTGAGCTTCCCAACATCGGCTCCTCCTGAAACAAAAGGGTCTACTGTCAGAGACTGAAGGGGTTCCCTCCAAACTTACATGTTGAAGCCTAATCCCCAATGTGATGGTGTTAGAAGGTGGGGCCTTTTGGATGATTAGCTCATGAAGGTGGAGTCCTCATGAGTGGGATTAGTGCCCTTACAAAAGAGATCCCAGGGACTTTCCTCATGGTCCAGTGGTTAAGAATCTACCTGCCAGTGCTGGGGACATAGGTTCAGTCCCTGATCCAGGAAGATTCCACACGCTGAGGAGCAACTAAGCCCTTATGCCACAACTACTGAGCCTGCACCCTAGAGCCACAAAGCTGCAACTATTGAAGCCCATGTACCTAGAGCCCGTGCTCCACAACGAGAGAGGCCACTGCAGTGAGAAGCTCGTACAGCACAACTACAGAGTAGCCCACGTGCAGCTACAAAGACCCAGCATAGCCATGAGTGAATAATAAAAAAATAAAAGAGATCTCAGAGAGCTCTCTTTTGCCATGTAACCACACAATGAAAAGACAGGTGCATCAGCAAGTGGACTCTCATGAGACACTGAATCTGGAATGGGTACCTTCATCTTGCACTTCCCAGCCTCCAGAACAGTGGGAAATAAATTTTTGTTGCTTATAAAAGTTTTGTTGCTTATAAAAAGGGTAGCTTTATTGCTTTGCCAGGCTCAGCAGTAAAGAATCTGCCTGCAATTCAGGAGCTCCAGGTCCAATCCCTGGATAAGGAAGATCCCCCGGAGGAGGGCATGGCAACCCACTCCAGTGTTCTTGCCTGGGGAATCCCATGGACACAGGAGCCTGGCAGGCTACAGTCCATAGGATCGCACAGAGTCAGACACGACTGAAGTGACTTAGCATGCATAAGCCATCCAGTCTGTTTTTCTGTGATAGCAGCCCGAACGGCTAAGGTATGCTTGGAAAAAATATAAATTAAACAAGTACAAGTTAATGGATCCATAAATTATCCTGCTTCAAATGGTCCTCAGTTGGTTTTCCACTGAGCCCCATGTGTCCTCAGATCAAGTGGGTGGAATTCTAACCTGCCTCCATCATTTCAACCAGAGCAGTTGCTCAGATGTTGGTTTTATACATTGCCGATTCTCCTAGGATTTTTATAAAAGAAGGAATTCTTTTAAAAGAAAAAATATTTGAAAGCACTGGAGTAGATGATCTCTAGTGTCTCAGTCAGTTCTAAGGTGCCCAATTTTTGTGCTTTTCGGCAAATTCAGCAGCCTTATGAAGGAATCACATATTTTCTATCATCTGGCTTTCTGTTTAACCAGAATCCCCTGTTAATAAAAATGTCTATACAATATATCCACAGCACAGTAAACTTTGCTCATAGCAATGCAGTATATGACCTAGGACTATTTCATCAGAGAGGGTGAGCATTTAAGTATGATGAAACACACACACACACACATATACATACTGTGTATTTTATCATGCTTAAATATTCATATACATATCAATGTATGTATATCGATATATTTATAAAGAGATAAATTCATGGTCATGAGGAAAATTTGGGAACGCTATAGTTCTACAGCAATATAAGAAAAAAATAAAGATGAGATTACCAATAATTCCAGATTAACTGTTAGCATTTGAAGGCACTTTCTTCTAATATTTGAAAAATTATGTGGTTATATTTAAATTAGATAAAGGACCTAATGTAAAAATAAATAAATAAGTATAAACAATAAAAAATTAGGTACACAATGTATACACAAATATTAAAACAAGATAGGAATCTTGCAGTATTTGTAGGTTTATGTGTTAACTTTTCATAAAATATTATTTCAAGAGCATTTTTTTAAGAAAACATGATTTTAATGACTTTATAAGACTATAATATAGATGTTCCATAACTTCTTTACCAGTTTGTCTATTATTGGACATTTGAAATGTTTCTGATTTGTCATGATTATTAAGCTCGTGAGAAACACATCCATAGGGAAATCTTGACTTACATCTCTAAGTGTTTTTTAAATAGATTCAAAGATGTGATTTTACTGAATTAAAGTACATAAATTTTTTTCTACAAAGGGTCTTGAGACATATTTCCAAAATGTCTTCCAAAAAGTTTACCCCATTTTACATTTCCATCAGCCCAGTTGGAGTCTTGGTCTCACCAAACCTTTATTAAAATTTTGTTGATTAAAAAAAACGGGACTTCCCTGGCTGTCCAGTGTTTAAGATTTCACACTTCCACTTCGGGGGGGTGGATTCAGTCCTTGGTTGGGAAGCTAAGATCCCGCATGCTGCATCGCGCAGCCAAGAAAAAAATAAATAAAAACTTGTTGTTTTGTTAATTAGAGTTTTAGCTGCATATATAATTTATTAGACTTATACTTTACAATATGACAGCCTAGATAGCTTTCAAATTAATGAAAAGTTCCAGCATTTCCAATAGAGAGTTTTTTCCTGAAAAGTGAAGGATGTATAAGTAAGAACAGGGCTAAAATAAGCCTGAGTATTGATGTATAAAAATAGAAAAAAGAGGGGAAAAAAGAGAAAAAAATCTCCTAATGCTGATGTGCTCTATCCACCTCCCAGTTTTCTCCTTCTCTTACTTTAATACACAGTGGTTGTAGGGCAGTGTGGGTTCCTACCGGGCTAGTAAAAATACCTAAGGACTAAATGCTAGTTAGGGTCTGTCCTGAATCCAGTCCAGTGGTTTTCGTTTGTTAACTCAGGGATTTAGTTTATAAGTCCATTGGGAAAGAGCCTTGGAAGCTGATCCATGAACCTAAGGCACTTTCCCAAATCCACAGCAGGACAGCGAGAGATGTCATGTCTGCCGTATAGAAAGACAGCTCTGTGTCCCTCTCCAGACCTGGATTAGTTCTTGGATCTCTCAGGAGTCTGTGGGAGCATTTCCTTCCTCTGCCCTTAGAGCTCAGTGACCTCAGATTCCAGAAATAGAAGTGATCCTGGGGATTTTGTTCTCTATCTGGTTTGTTCTACATCAATAACAAGAGGCATTTTTTTCCCCCAACCTATTACAATGTCTGTAAGATTTCTTTTAAAATACATTAGCACAGGGACTTCGCTGGTGGTCCAGTGGTTAAGATGTCACCTTCCGATGCACGGGGTGTGGGTTTAATCCCTAGCTGAGGAGCTAAGACCACACATGCCTATCGGCCAAAAAACCAGAACTTAAAAACAGAAGCAATATTGTGACAAACCCAATAAAGACTTTAAAAATGACCCACATTAAAAAAAAATCTTTGAAAAAAATAAAATAAATGCTTCAGCACTATTAATGGGATAGCAGGCATGTGCCAGGGAACTTGCCTGGTGGTCAAGCAACACCATCAGTGTGCACAGACTTGGGTGAATAGCCACTGAAGGAGTCAGGCTCTAGAAGGGGCTACTGTAAGTTCTCTTCCATCCTTTAGAGATCACTAGCAATGGATTTGCTAATTAGCACATTGATATAAAAAATGGATTTTTTATTGGCAAATCTAGCGGCTGTTAATCAGTTTGATGAATGTTCAAAATGAGTTGCAGATAGGCAGCTTGGGTTAAGATATGTAGTTTAAAGATGTTCTCCTTCTATGCATGAACCTAACAAGTTTTGTACCTTTATGGATGTCACTTGCACTGTATCCTTACTTAGTCTTGGGTCCAGTCGTTGATTTAGGAGGATTTCTGATGATTCTAGCTGGCAGCTGTAAAAGCCTGTCCTAATATGCTTTGAGTAAACTTTTCACATTAGGCAAAGTTGGCGCCTCTGAAAAGTCAGAAAACCAGAACTTCATCATGGTTCTGCTTTGCTAATGAATGTTTATTTAATTAATGCTGGGAATTGTGACTGTTGGGAACCCAGGTCAACAGGACAGTGTCAGATTTTCTTCTGCTAAGTCAGAAATCACAGGAACCCCAGTGCAGGGTTAGTTAGAATTAGACAATGTCTGTTGGCTACCCTTTTCCTCCTGACACGATGGCTAAATGTTAAAGTATTAGTTGCTAAGTTGTGTCTGACTCTTTGTGACCCCATGAACTGTAGTCTGCCAGGCTCCTCTCTCCATGAAATTCTCCAGGCAAGAATACTGGAGTGGGTAGGCATTCCCTTCTCCAGGGGATCTTCCTGATCCAGGGATGGAACCTGAGTCTCCTGTATTGCAGGTGGATTCTTTACCGCTTGAGACATGATAGCTAGGAAGTTGTCCAAGATCTGCTTCTAATTTGATTCAGAAAAACTCATCAGAGTTCTGTTTTTTAAACTAATTAATTTTACTTTTGGCTGCATCAGGTCTTAGACATGTAGGGTCTTTGATTGTGTTGTGTGGGCTTCCCTCTAGTTGTGGAGCACGGGCTCAGTAGTCATGGCTCAAGGACTTAGTTACCCTGTGGCACATGGGATCTTAGTTCCTCCCCCTACCCCTAGGGATCCAGCCTGCGTCCCCTGCCCTGGAAGGCAGATCCTTAACCATCAGGGTCCATCAGGGAAGCCCTCATCTGAGTTCTGAGAGTAAATTCTGGTTTTTTAAACTTAAGAGAGAAAAAAAGAAAAATAAAAAATAGAAAAAAAAAAAAAGAAAAAAGAGGGAGGATGAGATAAGAGGGGAGAGAGAGAGAGACAGAAGGGGAAGAAAGAAGAATTTGACTACAGCTTTTTAGGTGTCTGCATGTAATTTAAATTTTGATGGATCCCTTCAATGTTAGACATCCATAATGGATGTAATATGGCAAGACAAACAAAAAGATCTTGTTCTGGAACACAGAAGCACTTGGTCCCTGGTGTGTCTGTGTCAAGTTTCTGAAAGGCCATGTTGGCTGTGACACTGAGCTCCTCATTTGCATTTCTGTGACCTGAGGGCCAGTCTGATGTATGAACAGGGAAGGTAGCTTTCCGAATGACATACCCATGACCTTTTCCTGTCTCCTCCTCCTGAGAAGATGTTAGGCAAAGTTTTCTAACTCAGTTGGCTCGAAAGATCAAATGAGAATAACAAACTTGAAAATTTTCACCATATTTCTTCTGTTACACATCTAAATTCAGTGCCTGACACATAGTGATTAACTAATAAATGTTTGTTAAATGAATGAATAAACTTTTTGTTTTTGAGGTTAATGGACCAAATATATCTTTTTGTCTGATTTTGAAATTTTTTTTTTTTAAGTCTAGAAAACATTCTTGTCAATGTCTCATGCTTCTATATAACTACTGCTGTTAATGAATAATAATAGCAATGGATCATATATATGGAGTGTTTACTGGTGCTAGGCACTTGACTTTCTGTACATTATATAATCAACCCTCACGATAACTCAATTCTATTGCTACTTTCATTTTTTTTTTTTTTTGGTGGTGCTGAGTCTCCATTGCTGCTCGGGTTTTCTCTAGTTTCAGAGAGTTTCAAGTGCTCTCTGTTGTGGTGTGCGGGCTTCTCATCACAGTAGCTCCTTTTGTTGCAGAGCACCGGCTCTAGGCACACAGGCTTCAGTAGCTGCAGCACGAAGGCTCAGTAGTCGCGGCTCTGGCGCTCTAGAGCGCGGTCTCAGTAGTCGTACATGGTCTTTATTGTTCCGTGGCAGTGGGATCTGCCCAGATCAAGGATCAAACCTGTGTCCCCTGCATTGGCAGGCAGCTTCTTATCCACTGTACCACCAGGGGCATCTTACTCTCAATTCTAGATGAGGATACCAAGATTTCAAGAGATGAAGTGGCTTGATCAAAGACACAGCTAGGAATTCATTGTTTCATTTGAACCTAGGAAGTCTGCCTCCAGATCTCATGGTCTTAATCCCCAAGCCACATTGCCTCTCTCTTTTTGAGGCATTGTAAATGCCTTCATCCTATAATGTCTTTTTAAAAGAGTAATTTGGAGTGTCTTTTTTTTTTTTTTTTTAAACACTGTCACTTGGGATTTCTTGTTATTTATAGGATTTGTTGTTAGTGTTTAGATTGAAAAAGTTAGTCTGTGTCTTAAACTTAGTATCCATGAAGATTAAATCTGTGAATGTTTGATAGAATAATAACCACATACTGAGGGAATGCTATATGCCAGACACTGTGTACACATTATTGCCAATCCTGACAAACAGCTCTGAGAAATTACTAGTTGCTTCATTGCTCCCATTTGCAGTTGAAGAAACTGAGGTTCATAGAGTTTATATAAATTGCTTTGGGTCACATACCCTTCCACTAGCAAAATTTGGGTTTAAAACAATTTATTTATTTATTTGCTGTCTTGGGTCTTAGTAGCAGCCCTCAAAATCTTTGCCCTTCTTTGCAGCATGGGATCTAATTCCCTGACCAGGATCAAACCCAGACCACCTGCACTGGGAGCTCAGGGTCTCAGCTGCTGGACCACCAGGGAAGTCCTGCAAAATTGTGGTTTGAACATAGGTCTGTGAGATGTCTAAGTTTGTACCGTTCCAAGGTTCCCCTGGTGCTCAGATGGTAAAGAATCCACCTGCATTGTGGGAGACCCAGATTTGATCACTGGGTTGCAAGATGTCCTGGAGAAGGGAATGGCAACCCACTCCAGTATTCTTGCCTGGAGAATCTCATGGACAGAGGAGGCTGGTGGCAGTCCATGTGATTGCAGAGTCGGATGCGACTGAGTGACTAACACTTTCACTTCACTTTCAGACGGTGCTCACACCCATTCTAGGTGCTAATATAGCATTGACAAGGGTTGCCACACAGGTTTCCTCTTGGAGAGGTCTCTTTTGCAAGGCTTTCAATGGAACACCCAAGTTGAATCTGACAGTGTCCTGTCTGGTTGAAAGTAGTCTGGTATTTGCCATGAATCTGCCTGGGCTATTTCTTCATATCTTGATTGGCTTTATTTGTACTGACATGAAGAATCCTATTGTTAGAGGAAGGATGGCTCAGCTTAACCTCCAGGTACAGCTGGGTAGACCCCCAGCTATCATTCTGACTGGGATTGGTACTCTTACCAGTAATAAAAAATTAATTTTAGCACTTGAGCTAATTGGAAGAAAAAAATGTGACACCCAAGCCAGAAATAAGCCTAATGAAGCTCATTAAATAATTTAATGATTACATAATTACGTTCATTTAAAATGCAGCAATTGATTACTCTCAAATTAATTTTACCATCTCTGTACTTTTTAGAGCACATTTATTTTGAACAAAATGAAAGATTAGTTTCATTTCTGATGGGCACTCTGCCATTAATAATCATGTCTCATTATAATGAGAAAATGTTGTGTTTTGAATAAATTCATGTGGCCATATATTTCCAGATAACAGACAAGCTTGCTCAGTGGAGAGATTTAAACTATTGAAAGGGTCTTACTAATTTGAATTATAAAATGACTAAGTGGAGGACTGATGTGCTCAGTGAGCAGAAATATGGATGAGAAAATCTGGTGCAATCCAGCTAATTAGGGACTTGATCAGAGTGTTATGGAAGCTCCAAACCACTTGCCAAATCAGGCATTATGGGATAGGAAAGGCTAAAAAGGCTTCACAATGAACATATATTGATTGCTTTTCTAGCATCTTTTCCTTCTTGCTTTCTCATAGCTCCTAATTTCTATTTGGGAATCACTCTCATTTTGAGGTAGAAGACTTTCTCTCAGATTCCAGGAGTCAAGTGTGATCCACTGAACCAATCAGTGGGTTTCATCCTCTGACACAGTGATTGGTTCAGAGGTGGTGGACATGTGACCTAAGGCCATCCAATCAGAATGAATCTCAGGACCATTTCAGGGGATCCTGGGAAGACTCCTTTTTTCTTTTAGCTATGAATTAAGAGGCAGTCACTTGGGGTCCTCAGAAGGAAGGCAGTCTTAAGATGTAGTTGAACTGAAGAAGGCAGAACTGAGAGACAGGAGGAATTCAGAACTTGGTGACATTGTTAAGCTCTAAGATATAAGGCTAGGATATAAGGCTTTCCTGAATCTGGCCTTTCATTTACAGATGCCAATAAATCCCTTCTATGGCTGAAGACATTGTTGCTTGCAATTGAAAGCATCCTAGGCAAGACAAGGTTTTAATAGGTTATGGGATTTTTCTTTATAGCTATACATTTTATGGCCATGGAGTCATGGAGTTTCACTCCTGTGAGAGATTTTTAAAGAGTCACCAGTTCAAACAGGGGTTGCCACACAACAATGTGAGAGTTGATTTGTGGTCTTACATGGGTTTCTTGCATTTGTATAAGATTTTATATTTGTACAGGATGTTTTCAGAATGCTTCGAATATTAAGGACCAGGTTTCTCTGTAAGGGAGGCAGGGCAAGGCCATCAACCAGGAGTTGGGCAGGGCTGGTTAGTGAAGTGAGATGATCTTTGTCATCAGAAAGTCAGTCAGTCAGTTCAATCGCTCAGTGGTATCCGACTCTTTGTGACCCCATGGACTGCAGCACGCCAGGCTTCCCTGTCCATCACCAACTCCTGGAGCTTACTCAAACTCATGTCCATTGACTTGGTGATGCCATCCAACCATCTCATTCTCTGTCGTCCCCTTCTCCTCCCATCTTCAGTTTTCCCAGCATCAGGGTCTTTTCCAATGAGTCAGTTCCTCCCATCAGGTGGCCAAAGTATTGGAGTTTCAGCTTTAGCACCAATCCTTCCAATGAATATTCAGGACTGATTTCCTTTAGGATGGACTGGTTTGATCTCCTAGCAGTCCAACGGACTCTCAGGAGTCTTCTCCAACACCACAGTTCAACTCTTCAGCGTTCAGCTTTCTTTATAGTCCAACCCTCACATCCATACATGACTACTGGAAAAACCATAGCTTTGACTAGAAGGACCTTTGTTGAAAACGTAATGCCTCTGCTTTTTAATATGCTGTCTAGGTCATCAGAAAGATATGACATCAAATCCTAGTTCTACTCTGTAATCTGGGCTCTTTTTGTACCCATAAAATGGACATGATTGTTACTTTGTAAATTTTTAAAATTTTATTTATTTATTTAATTTTTGGCTGTACTGGGTCTTTGTTGCTGCAAGTGGGCTTTCTCTTGTTGTAGGGCTCAGGCTTCTCATTGTAGTGGCTTCTTTTATTGCGGAGCATGGGCTCTAGGGCTTGCGGGCTTCAGTAGTTGCGGCTGTGGGGTTTAGTTTCCCAGAGGCCTGTGGAATCTTCTCTAGGGATCGAACTCTTGTCCCCTGCATTGGCGGGTGGATTCCTAACCATCAGGAAAGTCCATTGTAAGGGTTTTTAATTTTTTTTTTTTTTTTTAGTTTTATTGCAAAGATATAGCTTTATTGGACATATATGTATATCTTTTTTTTCTTTTTTTTTTAAATTTTATTTTATTTTTAAACTTTACATAATTGTATTAGTTTTGCCAAATATCAAAATGAATCCACCACATGTATACCTGTGGTTTTTAATTTTTTTTAAAGTGTGTGTGAAAATTTGAAAGGAGAATATTTATGAAAGGGTGTGCCATGAAGCAGGCAGATAATTTGTTAGGGTCCATGAGAAATGGAAATAAATAGCTTTTGAGTAGGAATGGGAGGTTAGAGGGCATGTTTCTGAGTCTCTGAGAGGGTGCTTCAAAGAAAGAGAAAAGGCACAGAATAGTAACAAATATCTTCTTTTGCAGGCAAATGTTTGGAGCCTCTTTAGGGTATCTGAAATGTACAAATATCATTAGAGTCTTTGTCTATCCCCACTACAAATGATGAGCTTGTCCTTAAAAGTTTAGGAACGCAGTCTAGTTATTACAAGGCACTCTCCAATAGCCTCTCTGTAGGGCCCAGTAGTAATACTCTTGTGCCCACCATGAAAAATATATATCATTTCATAAAGGCTGACTATATCATAGGCCCTGTCCCATTTTAATTTTTTTTCCATTTTTTTTTAAACCAAAAGGAAATATATTTGCTCACATATCTGAAAATTCTAGGGAGCTACTGATCCCAGCCATGTCTGGATCCAGGCATTCAACATCACCAGGACCTCTCTCCCTCCCCATCTTGGTTTCCTTGGTGTTGGCTTTATTTTCAAATGAGGGCTTTATTTGCCCCGGGCTTGCATGCATAGTCGCTCAGTCATGTCTGACTCTTTGTAACCCCATGGACTGTAGCCCACTAGGCTCTTCTGTCCATGGGATTCTCCAGGCAAGAATACTAGAGTGGGTTGCCATTTGTTCCTCCAGGGGATCTTCCCGACCCAGGGTTTGAACCTGCATCTCCTGTGGCTCCTGCATTAGCAGGCAAGTTCTTTACCATCGAGCCACCTGGGAAGCCCTTATTTGTCCCGTGAAGGCCAAGATGACTACCACCAATGCCTGGGATACCAGCTTAACTAACTGGTTTTACATATGTAATCTTCCATTCTCAGTGCAAGTTTGCCAGGCACAAGATAAAGAAACTGAGGCTCAGGGAAGTTTAGTGAAGGCCACCACGTAAGGACAGAACCCCTGCCCCATTCTAACAGAGAAGTCCTAATGCCCAAGACCTCAGAATATGACCTTATCTGAGATAAGGTTTTTACAGAGGTAATCAAATTAAAATGAAGTCATTAGCATGGATCCTAGTTCAAACCTTATATAAAGAGGAAATTTGGAGATGGACAAGCACATAGAGGGAAGGCAGTGCAAAGAGACAGAGCGAGAAGGGACTTCCCTGGTGGTCCAGTGGTTAAGATGCCACACTCCCAACGGAGGGGACTGAGGTTTGATTCCTGGTCAGGGAACTAGATCCCACATGTTGCAATGAAGATTGAAGATCACAAGTACCACAACTAAGATGTGGAGCAGCCAAATAAACAAAGGTGTGCATACGAAGTTGCATCAGACGTGTCTGACTCTCTGTGACCCCATGGACTCTAGCCAGCCAATGTTCTCTGTCCGTGGGATTCTCCAGGCAGCAATACTGGACCGGGCTGCCATGCCCTCCTCCAGGGGATCTTCTGGACCCAGGGATTGACTCACGTCTCTTACGTCTCCTGCACTGGCAGGCAGGTTCTTTACCACTAGTACCACCTGGGAAGCCCCAAATAAATAAAAATAAATAATAAAAAAGAGAGAGCTAGGGAGATGATGACCACATACATGTTCAGGAGGAAGAATTGGAAAGATCCCTCCCTCTCAGCTCTCAGATGGAGCCAACCTTAATGACTCTTGGTTGTGGATTTCCAGGCTCCAGAACTATGAGACAATCAATTTCTGTTGTTTAAGTCAAACACTTTGTGATACTCTGTCACAGAGCCCTGGGAAACTGTCACAGAGTCCTAGAAAACTAACGCAGAGCCCAAATTTGAATTCAAAGCCAGTGTTCTTTCTTGGCCATTGCTCCACTTCAGGTGTGGTGATGCATGTGGTATGTGGGAGATTTAACACGGGGATTCATTTTCTGAACTGAAAAATCAAATGTATTTCTGGATGGGACTCTGTAAGCATCTTTTGCTTTCGCAGACCTCTAGAGGAAGAAGAACATTTTCTACAGGCTGCTGTGCTTGAAAAACTCCAAACATTCAGTGTAGGAAGCAAACACATCACCTTCATACTGACTAAGAGTACATCATGAGAAATGCTAGACTGGAAGAAACACAAGCCGGAATCAAGATTGCCAGGAGAAATATCAATAACCTCAGATATGCAGATGACACCACCCTTATGGCAGAAAGTGAAGAGGAACTCAAAAGCCTCTTGATGAAAGTGAAAGTGGAGAGTGAAAAAGTTGGCTTAAACCTCAACATTCAGAAAACGAAGATCATGGCATCCAGTCCCACCACTTCATGGGAAATAGATGGGGAAACAGTGGAAACAGTGTCAGACCTTATTTGGGGGGGCTCCAAAATCACTGCAGATGGTGACTGCAGCCATGAAATTAAAAGACGCTTACTCCTTGGAAGGAAAGTTATGACCAACCTAGATAGCATATTCAAAAGCAGAGACATTACTTTGCCAACCAAGGTTCGTCTAGTCAAGGCTATGGTTTTTCCTGTGGTCATGTATGGATGTGAGAGTTGGACTGTGAAGAAGGCTGAGCACCGAAGAATTGATGGTTTTGAAGTGTGGTGTTGGAGAAGACTCTTGAGAGTCCCTTGGACTGCAAGGAGATCCAACCAGTCCATTCTGAAGGAGATCAGCCCTGGGATTTCTTTGGAAGGAATGATGCTAAAGCTGAAACTCCAGTACTTTGGCCACCTCATGCGAAGAGTTGACTCATTGGAAAAGACTCTGATGCTGGGAGGGATTGGGGGCAAGAGGAGAAGGGGACGACAGAGGATGAGATGGCTGGATGGCATCACTGACTCAATGGACGTGAATCTGAGTGAATTCCGGGAGTTGGTGATAGACAGGGAGGCCTGGCATGCTTCGATTCATGGGGTCGCAAAGAGTCGGACACGACTGAGCGACTGATCTGATCTGATCTGATAATTGAGAGAATATTTACATTTGTTCAATTTAAATGCCTGTGCCCATGATAATAAGAGGTGGTGGCCCTGACAAGGAGAGTTTCTTCTGCTTTCTTGCTTTCAATCTAAAGCACTAGTTTGATTTATACATATATATAAGTGTGTGTGTATACATATATATAAATATGTATAATGGAATCACATTACTGTACACCTGAAACTAACTCAACATTGTAAATCAGCTATATTTCAACAAAAGATAAAAAAGTAAAGAAGCAGTTTGAGCAGCCTAACTCTTCTCCTCCAGGATCTTGTCATATGTCAGACTTGTCACAGGATATTTATTCTCTTATTCCCTTAACAAGCATACATGAAGCCTCTCCTTTGTATGAGTCCCAGTACTTAATGCTATAGAGTAGCATTATCCAGAATTTAGTGTGAGCCTCAAAGGTGAGTCACGTTCACAATTTAAAATTTTCTAGTAAGCATGTTGAAAAAATAGAAAAAAATGTGAAACTTAGTTGCTGAGCCATGTCCAGCTCTTTGCAATCCCTTGGACTATAGCCCACTGGACTCCTCTATCCATGGGATTCTCCAGGCAAGAATACTGGAGTGGGTTGCCATTTCCTTCTCCAGGGGATCTTCCCGACCTAGGGATCAAACTCGGATCCTCTGCATTGCAAACACTTTCCTTAAGCAAATATGAATACATATTCTTATTTTCCTTTCTTTTAATCTAAAGGTAGCAAATCATACACATGTTCTGAATCCCATGTTTTTCACTAAGCAATTCAGATTGGAGATTTTTTCCTATTAGTATGTAGTTTCTTGGTTCTTTTTCACAGCTGCATCATATAGAGGTGCCAGAATTTAATTAGTCTTCTATTGATGAACATTTGGGTTGTTTTTAGATTTTATAGCTAAAAGCTGTATTAAAATGAATATCTTATATCCTGCATTGAACCTGGACTGGCGACTCATTTCTTATATGGTATTATACATGTTTCAATGCCATTCTCCCAAATCTTCCCACCCTCTCCCTCTCCCACAGAGTCCAAAAGACTGTTCTATACATCTGTTTCTCTTTTGCTGTCTCGCATACAGGTGCACTGGAATGATCTAGAGGGATGGTATGGGGAGGGAGGTGGGAGGGGGGTTCAGGATGGGGAACACGTGTACACCCGTGGCGGATTCATGTTGATGTATGGCAAAACCAATACAATATTGTAAAGTAATTAGCCTCCAATTAAAATAAGTAAATTTAAATTAAAAAAAATAACATGAATATCTTATACATGTGTTGTTTCACATATATACAAGGACAATTGAAGAATAAATTCCAGAAGTACGATTGCTGGGCCATAAGGTAAAGGTATATAAAATTTGAGAAATTATCATCAAATTGTCCTCTAAAGGGCTGTACCAGTTCATGCTTCTACCATAAATATGTAAGGTGTACGAGTTGTCTTATTTAATCCTTAAAAAAACTGTTGGGGGTACTTTTTTTGTAGTGAAGAAAAGTGCAGTAATTATTACTGGGTGCCAAGAAGGAGTGTGTGTGTGTGTGTGTGTGTGTGTGTGTGTGTGCACATGCTCAGTCATGTCTGACTCTGGGCCCCCAAGGACTGTAGCCTCACCAGACTCCTCTGTCCATGGAATTCTCCAGGCAAGAATACTGGAGTGGATTGCCATGCCCTCCTCCAGCGTATCTTCCTGACCCAGGGATCGAACCTGTGTCTCTTGCATCTCCTGCACGGGCAGGCAGGTTTTTTACCACTGTGCCGAGTACAGGTGGCAGGTAGCTAATACTCAAAAAAACCTGAACTTCCAGATGGCTTTCAGGGAAAGGTTTCTGGTTTTTTCTTTTCTTTTGATGCTTAGTGTCTTTTTTCTTTTAAAAAACTTATTATTTTGTATTGGAATGTAGTCAGTTAACAATGTCGTGATAGGGACTCAGCCACGCATATGCATGTATCCATTGTCCCCCAAAGTCCCCTCCCATCCAGGCTACCACATAACATTGAGCCAAGCTCCTTTGTGCTATATACCGTAGATCCTTGTTGGTTACTTATTTTAAATATAGTGATGTGACTGTGGGAGGTACTTATTATTTGCAGTAAAGTAACTGAAGACTCAGGCAGATTGGGTGACTAACACAGTAATGTTTAACTAAATGGCAAAGTCCAAGATTTAACCTCAGTTCTCTTATATGTGTGTGCATACATCATAATCTTATAAAAAACTAGGAAGTACAATTCAAAGAGCTTTTTTTCCTTTTTCTGAAACATTTGAGAGTAATCTGCCAACTTGACCCCACTCCCACATAGGTGGTCTCTGAACAGCTTGGGATGAATTTCTCTGACTGACTCTGAAACAGCAGTAACAAAAATAATCACAGTATAGTGAGTTATTCCTTAGATTGAATTTATTTAATATGAAGGATGGTACTTAATGGCCTCCCAACTTCTGGCATGCTCATATGTTCTTTCTTTTATAGAACTATGGGTATGCTAGATCAGGTTAATTTTTACACATTTTATTACGAAAATGACCAGCCTTCTTTACAAAAGCAGCCTAGTGTATTGAGCCCCCATGTACCCAACAAATGATCAATCTTGTTTTATCTAATCTTCTTCTTACTCCCCTATACCCTGTTGGATAAATTTAAAACAAAATGTTAGATGTTATATAATTTTATCCAAAAGACTTCCATATGTTTCTTTATAAAATGCTTATTTGAAAAAAAAAAAGCAGTATATATGGCTGTTTTAAATGCTTATTTAGGTGGCTTTTAAAAATTATTTATTTATTGTCTGCTCTGGGTCTTTGCTGCTCTTAGGCTTTCTCTAGTTGCAGTGCGAGGGCTTCTCATAGCAGCGGCTTCTCTTGTTGCGGAGCATGGGCTCTAGGGCACGGGGGCTTCAGTAGTTGTAGCTCTCCAGCTCGGTTGCCCGTGGCATGTGGAATCCCCCTGGATCACAGGTAGAACCCATGTCCCCTGTATTGGCAGGCAGATTCTTAACCACTGGATCACCAGGGAAGTCCTGGCTTTTTATCTAAGTTAGCTATCAAATATTGGGTCACAAAGAGTCAGACATGACTGAGCGACTGAACTGAACAAAATTTGAGGGGGAAATATTAATGGTCCATGAATTTCCCAAATCTGGGAATCACTACTGAACTCTGCTACTGGAAAGACCCTCCTAAACTTTAACCTGGGAGTATGATTGCCCCATGGCTCTGCTGCTGCTGCTGCTAAGTCGTTTCAGTCGTGTCTGACTTTGTGTGACCCCATAGACAGCAGCCCACCAGGCTCCCCCGTCCCTGGGATTCTCCAGGCAAGAACACTGGAGTGGGTTGCCATTTCCTTCTCCAATGCATGAAAGTGAAAAGTGAAAGTGAAGTTGCTCAGTCGTGTCCGACTCTTTGCAACCCCATGGACTGCAGCCCACCAGGTTCCTCTGTCCATGGGATTTTCCAGGCAAGAGTACTGGAGTGGGGTGCCATTGCCTTCTTCAGGAGCCTTCAAAATGGAGCAGACCTGGGTTTTCTGAGACCTCAAGCTGATAAAATTTTGCAATTCTCAAAGATAAATGATACAAAATTAGGACTACAAAATTACATTTGAAACTGAACACATATTTAGTATGAGAAAAGAACTCACTACAAATTACAAGTAAAAAAGCTGACACTTAGCGCCAACATCACGGAATCCAGAAAAATAATGTTTTCATTAATGAACTGATTGAACCACCCTTGTCACAGTTTCCCCCTTAAATTCTTTGTCTGCTTACATTTGATTGCCTCTCTGTCTAACAAAGATATTGTAATATCATTTCAATGGAGAGAACACAAGATAATCCAGGTCCTCCTCTGGGATGATTGTTGGAAATTTATGTTTTATTATTGACGGTGGGTGACATTACAGACAAATAGACTTGCTGTTTGTTGTACTGCTTGGAGTTCATGCCCTTGTCTGATAAAACTCTCTCTCGAGTCCATCAGCAAAGGTACATTTATCACTGTAGTTGTTGCACTCATGAATATATTCCTGATGGGAGAGAACTTCTGTTGTGATTAGGTGTCAATGAAAACTAAACTTCCACTTACGAGTTTAACACATCAGATGCTGGGAGAATTGTCTAAAGACTAGCTTCTGGTCCTGTATATTTCACTCTTTGTTAAATATTTTTCAGAGTTCCAGATCTGGACTCCATAGGACATATTTCTATTCTCATTGGACCTCTGGTCATGCATCTTCAGGTCACACAGTGCTGGGTGGTGAACTGCTGGAGCCATTCCTACACAGGGACAGCTAGTCATGGAAGCCACTGTGATTCACACGAATATAGCTCAGCAACTCCAGTCTAGGTGTAGCCCCAAGATAATTTCCTCTTCATCAGCCCCTCAAAATACCTGCAGCCTCCTTAAAGAGCCAGCACGAAGGGAAATGTGATGGAAAAGTCAGAATGGAAAGAGACAAGAATCTTAACTGACTGTGGCTAAAATATCTTACTTTTTCAGGTTATACCATGTTATACCAAAGCCTATGCCTTTCTGAGTACATTAACTTCATGGTAAGTTTGATTCTGCCCTTGACTCTGATCTCACTTCCCACAGCATTTCTCCCACATCAGTCATTCTCTTCCAGGCACTTTGACCTGCTTCTTGTTCCTCAAGTATGCCAGACACTCTCTGCTTTAGGGCCTTTGCACTGGCCGTTCCTTCTGCACTGAACACTTTCCATAGATATCCACAAATGACTTACAGCCTCATTTCCTTTAGTTTTCCACTCTCAGATGTCAGTTTTTCACCATTCGGTGTAAAATAGCACTCCTAGGAAGCGTGGGGTCCCCAAGCCAGTGAATTACCAAGCATAGACTCAGGGACTCCTAGAATCCAGCATCTACAAGCGAGCTTGTCAATTCCACCAGCTCTTTCTATCCCCCAATTAGTTTCAGGCTGACAGAAGATAACTTTTCTTGGGATGAATTTAGCTAGTTTAAAATTTTTGATTTGTAGCTGAGGAAACACTGTAATCTGTGCATGATCTCCAATTAATGTTTTCTAGATATCCAGTAAAAATGTAAAAATAAAATAGCACTCCTACCCTCTACAGCATAAATTTTTCTTGGTGACACCACTCTGGACATAAAACATATTTACTCATTTGTCTTTTATCTTGTCTTGTATTTATTAGAATGCAAGGTCTAAGAGAAGGGACTTTTTGTTGTTCCCTGCTGTGTCCTAGCATTCAGGCTGGTTTCAACTAATTGCTCAACAAATATTTGTTGAATAAATGAAGTACAACTGGAAGTACAATTGAAGAATTTCACACAGGGGAGACATGATGCTTTCCTAGGTCTGCCAAAAGAAATCAATCTCTCACTTACCTTTCTCCCCAAACATCTTTTTGTAATATTCTTTGAATTATAATCACCTGTCAATCTCATTTTCGCTACTAGATTGTAGAGGACAGGGAGTGTGTCTAATTCATCAACAGAGCTCTACCCCATGTATTTCAGAATTAATGCTGGCAGAATTAAATGGAATTTACTGTTTCTTTGCACAGGAATTCTTTAACTGGCTATGTTTGATTTTCTCAACTTACTGAATTATAAGTTGTCTCTGAGTAGGGGAAATATCCCTGGCCATTTATATCCTCTCAGCATCTCTTAGCAACGAAGACATTGTGCTTCTTAAATAGGGTTCAACCTCTGTGTTTCTGTCTATATAATTTCTGTACTTAGTGTCTCTCAGTTCTCAATTATAATGGATTCCCAAGCAAAATTCCTGTGTCTATTAGGATAGTTTCAGTTTCTATTAATCAAAGCCCAATTAAAAGCAGCTTAAATAAGTAAAGTTTGACAAAGGGATTGGCGGAAGGATGGCTTCAGGAATGTGCCATGACTACATCTTTCAGCTCTGCCGTTTGTCTCCTCATGGTCACAAGATGGCTGCAGTGGTTCCAAGTATCATGTTCTCACACACTGATTCTTCAGAGGCAGGAGAAGGAACTCTTCCTTTTCAGACATCTCTTAAATGAAAAGAAAGCGTTCCCCTGGAGCTCTGCAGTGCATTTCCCTTCACTGCTCTCTGACTCGAATTGCAACACACGGCCTTGCCTCACCAGTTCGATTAGGGAAATGGAAGTGTTCTGATTGACTTACGTTAATGAGATTCACTTTCCCTGGGATGGTGGAGGTGCTGTCATCAGTGCTGAGCAACACACAAGGCTGATACTCTAACAGCCAAGAAGAAGGCAGACAGGATGAAAGAATGGATTTGGGTTAGTGCCAAGGGTATCTGCCTCATCTTCTACATGCTAGTTCCCCATCCTGAAAGAAAGAAAATATTAGTTGCTCAGTTGTGTCCAACTCATTGCGACCCCAGGGACTGTAGCCCACCAAGCTCCTTTGTCCATGGAATTCTCCAGGCAAGAATACTGGAATGGATTGCCATGCCCTTCTCCAGGGGATCTTCCTGACCCAGGATTGAACCTGGGTCTCCTGCATTGCAGGCAGATTCTTTACCATCTGAGCTATCAGGGAAGCCAGTATCCCATCCTGGCTTAATTCAAAAGCCTGAAAAATTGGAGATCTACAGATACCTCTTCCCACCCCAAAACTAGGGTCATTCTAT
This sequence comes from Bos indicus x Bos taurus, assembly GCF_003369695.1. Lineage (NCBI taxonomy): Eukaryota > Metazoa > Chordata > Mammalia > Artiodactyla > Bovidae > Bos > Bos indicus x Bos taurus. Next base: position 44,362,707 of record NC_040093.1, read on the forward strand.
TTTTCTAACTCACTCTCCTAAATTAAAAAGCTAAACTAAATATCAAGCTGATGACTTATTTAGAAACAAACCCAGAGCAATTATCAATTAATTTGAAATTGACACTGAACGTTGAGCAAGTTTCTTATACTCTCTGTGCCTCAGTTTCCTCATCTCTGAGATGAGGAATAGTAACGGTACCTAACTTATGAGGTTAATGTAAAGATTAAATCAATTATGATGTGGTCAGTTTTCATTATTGACAGATTTGTACTTGCAAATTTGTCTACTCACTAAATTTATGTGTAACCTCAGTATCAATACCTGTGGCAACGTTGTGGTCATTCATGGAGATGTAGGAAAAAGAAACCTAAGTTGCTACAAGTGCATGTTCCAGGGGAGGTTGAACATAGTGACATTGCCTTCTTGTTTCAGCCCTCATACTATAAACAGGGTTCTTTTCATGGTCTGTTTAGTGTCACTTTTTAAAAAGTGTCTGTGTTCTTTTTTTTTGGTGATTTCCTTGTTTAAGATGGCCCTAAGGCATAGCAGTGCAGTGCTGTCTGTTGTTCCTGAATACAAGGAGACTGTGATGTCTCTTATGGAGAAAATACATATGTTAGATAAGCTTCATTCAGGAATGAGCTATAGTGCTGTTTGCCATGACTTCAATGTAAATGATTGGACAATATATGTCACATAAGGTGTCTTTAAACCCAAATACACATAAAAAAGGTTTTATGTCCATCAATGGATAAAAATATGATCAGAGGCTCATAGGAACACAGCCCTGTGTTTCCCCTAGGACTTGTGGCTTGGAATTCTTAATTCAGTATTCATAGGGCTTTTATAGAACATGACTACCATGAATTACAAGAAGCTACCATATTTAAAGTGTTGAAGATAGCTTCTACCATGTAGTAGAAACTATATAATTGTTAGTCAATGCTGTGCGTGCATGCTAAGTCACTTCAGTGGTGTCCCACTCTGTGCGGCCCTCTGAACTGTAGCCCGCCAGACTTCTCTGTCGATGGAATTCTCCAGACAAGAATTCTGGAGTGGGTTGCCATTTCCTACTCCAGGGGATCTTCCCAATCCAGAGATCGAACCCATGTCTCTTGGGTCTCCTGCATGGGCAGGTGGATTCTTCACTACTAGCACCACTTGGGAAGCCCAGTCTTAATGCTAACCAATGTAACAACGCTGCTGCTGCTGCTGCTAAGTCGCTTCAGTTGTGTCCGACTCTGTGCGACCCCATGGACTGCAGCCTACCAGGCTCCCCCCTCCCTGGGATTCTCCAGGCAAGAACACTGGAGTGGGTTGCCATTTCCTTCTCCAATGCATGAAAGTGAAAAGTGAAAGTGAAGTCGCTCAGTCGTGTCCGACTTTGTGCGACCCCATGGACTGCAGCCTCCATCCATGGGATTTTCTGGGCAACAGTACTGTAGTGGGGTGCCATTGCCTTCTCCAACCAATGTAACAATAGTATTCTCTAAACTAGAATGATATTAGAACTTCAGAATATTCTCCACAGTAAATATGAACTGAGTCTATATTTCATTCCATTTACTTTATGTCCCTGTAAAGTAAACAAACAAACAAACACAAAACAACCACACACACAGCTGGTTCCACAACCAGAGAACTGGGAGTGGAAGGATTTGACTTCATTCAAAGCCCACAAGAGCATGGCAAAACACACACACACACACACACACACAGAATAACAACAACAAAAAAAACAAAAAAGAAGAAGAAAAGAAAAAGAATGCTTTAAAAAAAAAAAGCCCACAAGGGTGACACTGGCTAAGTCACAAAGGATGAGAGGCAGGAGGCACTGAACTTTAGAAGCTGCAGAATTCCAATTCCATGGCATGAAAGAAAAGAAAGCGAAAGTGTCAGTTTCTCAGTGGTGTCCAACTGTTTGGGACTCCATGGACTGTAGCCAGCCAGGCTCCTCTGTTCATGGGATTCTTCAGGCAAGAATACTGTAGTGAGTTGCCATTCCCTTCTCCAGGGGATCTTACCTACCCAGGGATTGAACCCCGGTCGCCTACACTGCAGGTAGATTCTTTACCATCTGAGCCACCAGGGAAGCTCCGTGTGACCACCTGTGAAAGAGCGAGAGCACTGTCTCCACCAGCAGGAGCCCTTGGCTCAGCTTATCATGTCCAGCCCAGAGCAGAGGAACTCAGGCCCCAGCATCTGCTGAAGCAGGGAAGCTAGGTTTGCTCCAGCCACATGTGGGAGCGGTTTTTCTAGGCACTCAGGAGCATCCTCTCAATCTCATTCTTGTTCCTTGTGGGTCTGGGTAGGGGGAGTTAGAATTGAAGCTCTATTTGAGCTTCACCTTTATGGGAAATGAAAAGGATAGGAGAAATTCCAAGCTGGGCTTTGGGGGTAAAGGAGTGAATGATTCCATTCCATATACTCTTAGCTTTTAATATTACTATGACACAACAGTTTCAATCTATGTATAGAACAGCCTATTCAAAGCCATTTAGAATATAGGATAACAATGCCAAAATAATTTCAGTGTAAGTCTTTGATCTCCTCATTATAATGCCATTACCATACCATTATTAGCTAAGATTACAGTGACAAATCAATTTTAATTGAAGTCTTTGGAGATGCCATTTATAATGCTATTATCATGTGAATTTGCAATGGAAAAGTTACTTGAGCAAGCTTGTTGAAACAGAGTTATAATGCCACTGTAATGGAAAATTTTGATGGCAAAATTATCCCAAGTCTATAGGGACTGGTGATTATCATATAAAACAATAGACCTTGAAAAAGATACTTCCTCCAAACCCCCAGTAATAAATCATGCTCTGGATAGTATCTACTGATCAAAGAATATCTTTCTCATAGAATGAGTTCACATAAAACATAGAGTTCTGAAGCACATAAAAGGCTCTCATTTTACAGTTGAGAAACCAGACATAAAGAAGGACATGTGACTTGCCCAAGGTCATACAGTGAGTGCCAGACCCTGAACTTAACCCCAGGTTCTCTGACTCTTAGTCTTCAGGTCTTTGACAAGATTTCAGCAGTCCTGGCTTTACCTTGTCTTTCAAGAACAGGACTCCAGGGACTTCCCTGGTGGTTCAGGGGTTAAGAATTTGCCTGCAATGCAGGGGACGCTGGTTCAATCCCTGGTTGGGGAATCAAGAGCCTACATGTCGTGGAGCAACAAAAGCAGCTCACTGCAGCTACATGCCACGACTAGAGAACTTCTTGTGCTACAAAGAAAATATCCACACGACTCAACAAAGATCACATATGCCGCAGCTAAGACCTTATGCAACCAAAAATGAAAAACAAACAAACCAAAACAGGTCTTCAGGAAAACAGACCGATGCCGAGATCAGCATCAGGCTAGGACAAGAGGAGAATTTCCAGATCATGGAGGTGTTGTGAGATATTCCTTTTGGACTAGAAGATCCTTGTAGAATTTTCAGTATGTAGGGATTCCAGGACTCCCAGTGTCAGGAAGTTGGGCCATGCAGAAGTTGGGATTTCATCCTGGCTCCATGCTTTTCTGGGAGAGAATGCTTCTTTCCTAGAAGAGAAATTTAAACTCTTTCAGCTTTGAGTAGATGAAGACAGAAAGGGAAAAACATCACATTGCACGAAGGAGTTGCTTCATTCAGGCAACCAAGGACTTGCTAAACATAAAATTTTAGATTAGTTGTTGATGAAATAGAGTGTTTAATTCAATCACCCTGGGAAGTCACTGCCCCAAACTTGCTTCTTGTTAGAGGGGCTTCCATCCTCAGAGCATGTCTTGTATTGGCTCTCTTCTTACCTTAATTTGTCGAAAACCTATCACTTGAAAAAGCTTCCTCTGTTCCTAGTTCATGGCATCCCTTTACTCTCGTTTCTCCCCCTTTTGCCCTGGCCCCCTTTTTAGCAGAAAGGGCAGGACTGTGCAGAGGGAATTCTTTCTTTCTCCCATATCCGTCTCTTTCCTGGACTATTCTACCATGGTCCAAACCTTCTGGCTCATTTGCTCTGAACTTGTTCATTCCTTAGAATGAGCATCTAACATTTTTGGAGGGCTTGCATGTGCCAGGTCCAGTGCTAATGACTTTACTTAGCGAATCTTGGGATAGCAATCACAATGTATGAACCCAGAGCCTCATGGAGTCACCTGTCCAGGATCACACCTCCAGCTCGAATATGACCTTGGAGCCTAAGCTCTTCACCACTGGTGTCTCAGAGTGGTTTAGTTTAGCATGGGGGCTGAGCGTTTCTGGAGCCACACAACTGTGTTCACATCTTGGCTCTACCACTCACTTGCTCTGTTACATTGAGCCAGCTACTTAACCTCATGTTCTTTGGTTTTTTTCATTGTAGACATGAGGCTATAATAATATCTGGTGCCCAGACTCTGGGAGTCTTCATGTGTGCTAAGTCGCTTCAGTCATGTCTGACTCTTTGTGACCCCCATGGACTGTAGCCCGCCAGGCTCATCTGTCCATGGGATTCTCCAGGCAAGAATACTGGAGTGGTTGCCATGCTCTCCTCCAGGGGCTCTTCCCGACCCAGGGATCAAACCTGAGTCTCTTCTGTCTCCTGCATTGGCAGGTGGGTTCTTTACCACTGGTGCCACCTGGGATGTCTGGGCACTGGGAGTCTGTAGGGGATAGCTTTGTGCTGCCTTCCTTTTCAATGACATGACAGATTCTCCAGATTCCTCAATGCCGGGCAAGGAGGAGAAGTGAGACACTGTAGCTCGGTGATTTTACACGCACTCCCCCACGCCAAGTGTGGATGTACACATTTGACACATGTGCACAACTTAAGGAAGAAAACTAGACCTCGGGGAAGGCTGTTCGCTGCTTTTGACTGGCAGATGACAATCTCAAAGGGGCAGGATTCAAGAGGATGAAATCAGGGATTATCCCCAAGTGGGATGAAAACCAGTTTCACAAAGTCAAGGCCAAAACATTAGTGTGCCTTACTGGCTGTGGGAAAAATGGTATAACTAATTACCCCAAACTAATTTGGCCATAAGTTAAGCTGTAGATATCTCCATACAATTCTCAAGGCCTCTGTCCCACAGCCTTGGACTGAACAATGGCTCAGGAATGTCAGAATTCTGAGTTCTCATCCTTGCTCTGCTGCTGGTCTGTTCTGTGATTGTAGACCACTAATCCCCACCATGCCTCTACTTCCCTCTTGCCAAATACCAGTCCGTCTCCCTGGGTGATGTGGAGGGAAAACCAATAAAAAGGATTAGGGACAAGACCCACCCTCCAGATTGTTAATAAAAGTGGTATTTTGTACTCAATTATTTGCATCTAAACCCTTTATAGTCTCAGTTTGGTGGCCCCCACCCCCCATCTTTTTATTCTTGGATTTTTCTCCCCCTCCCCCGTGGAGAAGTTAAACACTATGTACAAGGTACAGTATCTTGCAGTGAAGTGAAAATCTGGATGGAGGGGAATTGGCCGCGCTGTGACATTTCAAGCAGTTGCCGTCCAAGGGAGATATTCACCTAAGGGATGCCCCCAGCCCAGCAAACAAAGAAGCAGTAGAGAAAATGCCACGGCAGCTCTGAGTCTCCCAATGTGACTTGACCGCTGCTGTCTGTGTTAGGCTGGCTAGTGCCTGAGCAAAGGTGATACAGAGATTCTGAATGCCAAGAAAAATAATAAAATTGCCAGTGTAACTCCAAGAGCAGAAATAATGAACACAGCACTGATTGAAATACATGATGTACTTTGCTTTAGAGATATTATTTGAATAACTGATATTGTCGTGTGTCGGGCTATGGTTTCAAATGCATTCGATTATACATTTTCATGTTTCCCCCCACCAAACAGTCTTTCAGATCAGTATAAATTGCTGTATGTAGCAGGCATGTCTTGATCTTTAGCTGCCATGACAACAGGATACAAGAGAAATGCATTTTCATAACAATTGCTGGCAATGTTTAGTATCTCACTGTTACTTTGTGTCAGGGAAAGGCTGGCTTTGGGAAGAAAACAGCATTGTTTTCTTTAACTTGAAAGCTCTAGTTATAATAATTGAAAAAATAAGTAGAGAAATTGTTGTTTACAGGAAAAGTAGGTAGACGGAGGTAAAGCCTGGGGTATGGGATGAGGAGACAGTGAGAGAGATCTCTGCTTGGGAAGACGGTAACACCAATCAGTGGGAACATGGTATAAAGCTACCTAGAAAGTATGTAATTGGGTAATCAGATCAGCAAATTGAGTCAAATGATGTGATTTTAAGTGATATAATCAGTTTTCACAAGCTGGTAGAAATATGTATGTGTATCTTCCCCTCTCCATTTGTTTTAACCAAATCTTCTAAAATAACTCAGAGAGCACAAATCTGAGGAATTTTAGAAAAGAACACACTTTGGGGAGATATTGCACATTAAAAAAAAAAGTCCAGGCAAACCTGTGCTCCAGCAAAAAGGCAGTGGGGTGGGCTTTTTTCTCCTGATTCTCTGAAATCTGTGTGTCTTACAACTAGTGGTCAGTGGTGAGGACCTATGATCTGTGCCCCCTCCATCCCCAGGTCCTCAGCCTGCCTTTTGTTTGTAGAAAAGCTTTAGCCAAAGAATAAGTTTACATCCAAGAAGTGAGAAAATGCAGAAACAAAGGAAAACCTTAGAAAGAGATCCGATAGTAATAGTTTAGTCATTAAGCAAAGTCAAGGACCTTTAGTTGCTCCTCAAGGGTTATAGATAACATTCTGAGCCATAGCCTTTGAGCTGTCTTATAAGTATGGAAGTCTCCACCAGGTTCAATTAATACATGATGACCAAACTGTAGCCATGACATGTGCACGCATGCAAGCTAAGTCACTTCAGTTGTGTTTGACTGTCTGGGACCCCATGGACTGTAGTCTGCCAGGTTCCTCTGTCCATGGGATTCTCTAAGCAGGAATACTGGAGTGGGTTGCCATACCCTCCTCCAGGGGATCTTCCTGTCTTCGGGATAGACCCCGTGGTTCTTAAGTCACCTGCATTGGCAGGCGGGTTCTTTACCCCTAGTGCCGCCTGGGAAGCCCTCATTGGGTTTGGGGAGGGTTAAATGAGACAAGGCATGACAAGGACATCTTAAAGGACCTGCTACGTAATGAGTGTTCAAAATGTGGCTGCCGTCACTAGTAATGCTGCAGGATAATTTGACCAATGAAGAAAATCTGGATGACTCTTATTTCCTACACCAAGCTCTTCATGTTCCTTAATATTTGTTTTCAGAGTGTTTAGAGGAATTAGATAACTCTCAGATCACTGATGTCTTACAGTTCTTGGATCAGTCATGGTCCTGGCAGGAAACAGAATTGCCTCCAAAAGGATTTAACTAAAGAGAGTTCTAGGAAGGACTGACTTACCCAGGTGTGGGCAGAGTTAAGGGGCCAGTCAAGGATGCTGAGGTCTCTGGGAATCAATCACAGTGGGAAGGCTGAAGAAATAAAAAGGAAAAAGAAAAGGATTAGAATCTGGGAGAGATGGAGCCATAGGGGAGAAGCAACCATTGTCAGAGGCACAGCTCTGCAGCAGGGGAAATGAGGGAGAAATATCCTGGCCTTTTCTCCTCTCACCAGCTGATCTCTTGCTGGTGCCTCTCATTGGCTTCCTCTAACCAGAAGACAGACGGCAAAGATGCAGACCACAGGGATTAGCTGCGTGGAAGCACAGAGTGAGAGGGGCAAAAAAATGGGTCCTTGGAGGCAAATGGAAATGACGTCAACCAGCAATGCAGCCTCATCTGGGGGATACTGTGGGTTCTGTGCAGACCATGGTGATAATATAAATATTGCAGTAAAGCAAGCGGCATGAATTTTTTGGTTTCACAGCGTGAAAAAAGTTGTATTTCCACTCTAGTCTATGAAGTGTGTGATAGCATCATGCTTAAGAAAATATGTACATAACTTAATTAAAAATAACACTGTTGGAAAAATGGCACTGATGGTCTTCCTCTATGCAGGGTTGCCACAAACTCTCAATTTTTAAAAATGCAGTAACTGTGAAATACATTAAAGCAAAATTTCAATAAAATGAGGTATGTTTGTACAGTATTTATCTGTGCTTAGTGTGATTTTTTTTTTGTTTGTTTCTAGCATAGGCTTTTAAGACTTGCTATAGAACTGTTTGTTTTTTTGTCTAGTATTTTCTCACCTCTCTGGTGAAATTACAAGTTCATTGAAGGCAAAGATTATGGCTTATTTCTCTTCCAGTCTAAAAGAGTTTGAGCACAAGGCAAAAATCAATGCTGACAATAAATAACTACTTATCTAATGGATGAAAAAATAATAATAGTCATTATTATAGCAGACAGGATTTACTATGTATTATGTGTAAACACTTACCATACTTTAGTAGATTGAATCCTCCTAACAGCCCTATGCAAGGTATTGTTATCAACTCCCACTTTGCAGATGAGGTAACTGAGGCCCACAGTGGTTGAGGAGTGTGACTAAATAGCCAATATGCTTCTTCTCAATGTCTCTGTAGAGAGGGAGAGAATGACTTCATCACAGACCCCCAAAGACACAGGAGACAAAGAATAACATAGAAATTTAAGGCCAAGTGCGCTGGATAGGTTTTAGATCCTCCTTTCTCAGTAGGGCAGGGGTTCCTAGTCTTCTCTGTGAACATTTTAGGTGGTGAGTGAGTTATTATTTTAGGTGGTGTACATGATGTTGAATTGGATGGAGACACAGCTGTTCATTTTCAGTTCTCTCTCTTTTTGTTTTAGCTATAAAGTATTTTTAAAATTGAGCATAATTGATGTGCAACATTATATGTTACAGGTGTACAATATAGTGATTCACAATTTTTAAAGGTTATACTCCATTTATAGTTATTATAAAATATTGGCCATATTCTTTTTCAGTTCTCATTTAATCCTTCTGATTATACTAAGAAGAAAGTCTCAGATGGGTGCTAGCCTTTAACACCTAACACCTGCAAAATCTTCCTTTTTACGAAGACAGACTCAGACTCAGCCTTTGCAGGCAGCACGGTATCTATCTGGAATTTTAAGCACATATTTTTTTCTATTATAGGTGATATTTACTTTCCTTTTTAAATAGTGATATAAAATTTTCTTTAAAACAGCATTTACATTAAAAAGAAAGTGCCTTTCCAATGTAGAAGACAAGCTTATAGTTGCATGTGTGCAAGCCAAATTGCTTCAGTTGTGTCTGACTCTATGCGACCCCATGGACCACAGTCAGCCAGGCTCCTCTGTCCATGGGGATTTCTCAGGCAAGACTATTGGAGTTGCTAGACATCCTCCACGGGATCTTCCCGACCCAGTGATCAAACCTGCCTCTCTTATGTCTCCTGCTTTGGCAAGTGGGTTCTTTACCACTAGCACCACCTGGGAAGAAAGGGAAAAGGCAGGGGAGGGATAAAGGAATAGGAAGATGGGAAGTGACATATACACAGCACCATATACAAAATAGATAACTAATAGGGACCTACTGTAAGCACCGGGAATTCTATTCAATACTTTGTAATAATCTATATGGGAAAGAATCTGAAAAAGGAGTGGATATATGTAGTTGCATGTATTTGTATGTATGTAATTGTATGTACATATATGTATATATGTAATTGATTCACTTTGCTGTACAGCAGACACTAACTCAACATTGTAAATCAACTAAATTTCAATAAAAATTAAGAAGAAACGAGTTGCCAGTCCAGGTTCGATGCGCGATACTGGATGCTTGGGGCTGGTGCACTGGGACGACCCAGAGGGATGGTGTGGGGAGGGAGGAGGGAGGAGGGTTCAGGATGGGGGACACATGTATGCCTGTGGCGGATTCATTTTGATATTTGGCAAAACTAGTGCAATTATGTAAAGTTTAAAAATAAAATAAAATTTAAAAAAATTAATTAAAAAAAGAAAGTACCTTTAATGAAATGTATTAGAAAAATAATAATGTTGGTGCTATTCAGAATATAGCTTGATATTCTATTTAGGCAAAATCTTGGAAGTTTTGTGTGAATGTTAAAATTTGGGAAATATTTGCTTTAGGGAAAGAGACTCTGGGTGTGGGCAAATTGCATTCTAAGCTCTGGGTCCCTCTCCTTTGATGAACATTGTTCTGGGATAATTTGTATGTTTATTTCCTTTCGCCATCTTGCTCCTCATTTTTACTTACTTCCTACATAGATGAATGGAAATAGGCATAAATAAACTCTTTCTGTCCTAAATACTGAGGGCCACATCAGATCAATTCATAGATATCTCAGAAACTTTTGTCAAAGACTGTTGCAAGATGAATGGTGGCCCCCAAAGATATTAATAAATTCCCAGGACTGATAAATTTTACCTTATCTGGCAAAGACTTTGAAGATTTGGTAAGAATTTTTGAGGTGAGGAGTTTAGCCTGGATTATCTGTGTGGGCTCTAAACCCAAGCACAGGTGTCCTTATAAGAGAGAGACAGAGGGAGATTTGCTGCATACAGAGGGGAGGTGTGTGGAAACAGAGCAGAGACAGGTCTGAAGATGCTGGCCTTGAAGAGGACAGTGATGTGGCAAAAAGCCAAGGACTGCTGGCAGTAACTGGGGGAAGGAGCTGGAGGAAGCAAGAGAGGCTTTCCTAGAGCTTCTGGAGGGAGCACACCTCTGCAGACATCTTGATTTCTGCCCAGTGGTGTAGAATTCAGACTCCTGTCCTCCAGAACGGTGAAAGAATAAATTTTTGTTGTTGTAAGCCACCACATGTTTGATAGTATGTCACCACTGGAAATGAATCTGTTGCCATCGGAAATGAGTACAAAGCTGCCAGGAGGACCGGAGTGATCAAGATACCCTGGATATAGTGGTAAATGACCTGGAAATCATTTCACCCTTGCCTAATGCACTCAAGACTCAAAGTCCCAGTTGTGAATGATAGATGGTGTTGGGCTTAGGTCATGTGTCTCTGAGTCTCCCTCATTCCCACTGTCCTGGGCTGTGGAGAAGAAGGAACTGGATCTTTTGGTTTAAGTAATCATTAAGAACTACCCTTCTATGAAGACTGTAATCCACATCAGAGAGGTCTATCCCCCAAGGAAATTGCAGAGCTTTTAAAAAGAAGGAAAGGATGCTAAGTAGCACCCAAATTACAAACACCTATTACAGGTATTATTATAATTCTTCCTATAGTAGTTTACGATGGTGAACTCTAAACTCTATAGAGAAATAGGGAAGGAGAGATGTCAGGACTAGAATAGGCAAGAAAAGCCTCATGGAAAGGATGCTACTTTGATACCTGGATCCCAAGACCTGACCTGGGTTTAGAGGGAAGGAGAGATGGGCTCCCCTGGTGGCTCAGATAGTAGAGAATCTGGACTCCATCCCTGGGTTGGGAAGATCACCTGGAGAAGGGAATGGGAACTCACTCTGGAATTCTTGCCTGAAAATTCCATGGACAAAGGAACCTGGGGCTACAGTCCATGGGCACGACTTAGTGACTGACACTTTCACACTGATCAAGGAATCAGGAGGGAAGAAGAGTATTATCTTAAGGATTTTGGTCAGAAAACACATCCTATGGGTCTTTATCTTTTAGAGCTTCCTGGAACACTCTTTTTACCACAGGTGGCAAAAATAACACTGAATGTTTGAAATGTATTTTTCCTCTTTTCCCTTTGCATATCTCTTCATGGCATTCAGAAATGGACAGAGAGATGAGATATAAGGATTACGGAAACGTCTTTGCTCTCAGGAGTTTAAAAAATCAAATTGATAAAAGGAAGAGCAAATTCAATTGATTGATACGCCAGTCCTGATATTTCGGTTTCTATTTCCTCTACAAAAGAGATGATCTAAGATTGCCTGACATTCAGTTGTAAGTGACAAACAGAATTAGGAATGAGACTAATCTGAAGTGCCCTTACCTGAGTAACAGCATTGCTGTATTTTGGAACCATTCACACCATTAAGGGTGAATTCTAGAAAGGCAGTATTGCTACATTAGCCCTAAAGTTTACCCAACTTTAATCATTCGAAGGACACCTTCAAGATTTTTACTATATCACATACCATTAATACTGTTATATTCTTAAAATATTAAAAAAATCAACCCACCTTTCTTCTTTGGCAATGATGGCAAATAAAAATATCAAATCTCTGAATTGGGAGTTGGGGGAAATTAGTGTCACCCCTAAGGATCTAAATATTGGTGATCCTGTCATATTTCCATTCAATTTATCAGTCTGGCCCCTGGAGAAACAAGGTGGATTCTGGAGGCTGACAGGAGACTTCCACAAACATAAGCAAGTACTAGTCCCACTTGAAGCCACCATGTCGGACGGATATCTTTCCTAACATCTAAAAGCCCTTCAGTTACATAGTATACAGCTATTAATTTGGTGAATGTGTTCTTTTCATCTTAATCAGAAAATAGGATCAGAAATATTTTGCATTCATAAGCAACAGGCAACAAAAAACATTTATAGTTTTGCCCCAGTCTATTTAACTCTCCTGCCCTCTGTCATGCTGCTGCTGCTAAGTCGCTTCAGTCATGTCCGACTCTGTGCAACCCCACAGACAGCAGCCCACCAGGCTTCCCTGTCCCTGGGATTCTCCAGGCAAGAACACTGGAGTGGGTTGCCATTTCCTTCTCCAATGCATGAAAGTGAAAAGTGAAAGTGAAGTCGCTCGGTCGTGTCCGACCCTCAGCAACCGCATGGACTGTAGCCTTCCAGGCTCCTCCGTCCATGGGATTTTCCAGGCAAGAGTACTGGAGTGGGGTGCCATTGCCTTCTCCAGCCCTCTGTCATAAGATAGTCTAAAAAGATTCTGACATTTGGGAATCCTATATAATATTATATTGATTTACTATATTGATGATGTTATACTAATCGGATTAGATGAGCAAGAAACAGCTAGAATGATGGAGAATGTGTTCCAGAGCATAAAAGGCAAAAACCTATAAAGATTCAGAGGCCTGAATCAGTTAAGTTTTTAAGGATCCAGGAGTCAGGGGAATACCAGGAAATCCCTTCCAAAGTAAAAGAAAAATTATTGCATCTTAAAATTATTTTTATTTAAAATTTTTATTTATTTTTTGCCTGCCCACTGCGTCATGCAGAATCGTAGTTCCTCAAACAGGGATTGAACCTGTGCCCCCTGCATTGGGAGTGTGGAGTTTTAACCACTGGAATGTTAGAGAACTCCCAAATTATTGCATCTTTAAATTATTGATTGTATCTTATCATGAAGGAGTAAGCCTGGTAGCCACTGTAGATTCTGGAAAATCTTCCTGTAGCCTGTATAACAGGTGTCACGGTGGACTGCTAGCTTTGAGTGGTGCCTGAAGCAGGAAATGGCTCTGCAGCAAGTTCAGCTGTGGTACAGTGAGTCATGTGACCATACTGCCTGGCAGGACTTCTTCATGGTGGTGGGAAGAAAGGACACAGCAAGAATCCCTTTGAACTACATGCTGTAGCGGCTGCCTGAGCACTTCAGATTCCTTCTGCTCCAGAGAATGTGATACAAGAAATGAGTTCCCACTGGGTGGAAGCACTTGACCTCGATACCAGGAGACATCACAACGGGCATGGAGGAATGTGTGTGGCATCCAGTGATCGTCTTGCCTGCCTCTTCCTCTCCCTCCCTCAACTGTGATGGTAAATGCACACATGTGCTCATCTTGGCCTGGGAAGGACATAGTGACCAGGAGCTCACCCCCTTCTGTGATGGGGTCCAGCAATGTGGTCCACTGAGACCTGCACAGGCGGTAATTGAGGAAAATCCAGAATGGATCGTGGAGGAAAGAGATGATGAGAATCAGTGTGGCTCCAAGACCAGCTGCAGGAATGGAGTCTATTTCATTCCACTAACCTTTATCTCTGTGTTTCCCCCAGGGAGGCCCACTGGAATCCTGGAAGAGCAGTCCTTGAACAAAATTGGTGAAGTTGGGGACTTCCCTGGTGGTCCAATGGTGAAGAATCCACCTACAGATGCTGGAGACACAGGTTCCATCCCTGGTCTGGGAAGATCCAACGTGCTGCAGGACAGCTTAGTCTGAGTGCCACGACTACTGAAGCCCACATGCCTAGAGCCTGCGACCTGCAACAAGAGAGGCCACTGCAATGAGAAGCCCGCACAACGCGACGAAGTGTAGCCTCAGCTTACCGCAACTAGAGAAAGCCCGAGAATGGCGACAAAGACCCAGCACAGCCAAAAATAAATAAATGAATAAATAAAATTAAAAAATGATGAGTGGATCTGAGCAGTGACAAATGTGCACTGTGGTGAATGTTGACATGTACCGCTCAGACCCTCCTTTCAGAGAAGGATGTGTTTCCCCAGCAGCTAGGAGGGCTCTTAGGAGGCAGCCTGTAACTCTCAGCTCCTTCAGCTGCAGAGAACCTTCTTGCCTTTCCCAGGAAAGCCCACACCCAATGACAGGTCATGGCAGGAGTATAAAGCATTTCAGCCCCTTGTGGGACAGCTCTGATTTACCATGTAGGTTCCAGACCTCCCCGCTCAGTTGGCCCAGGCTCTGATGGGACTACATTGCTGTATAACTTCCCTCTCTGCCCCCTGCCCTGGTCCTGATCCTATCCTCTTCCATCCACAGATGTTGATCCCTGGAGTTCTTTGAGAGATATAGAAAGCTCTTGGAAACCTCACAATCCCTGGCTTTCTTCCTCCCTCCCTCCCTCTCTTTCTTTCTTTTCTAGTGGGAAAATATGGACTCCTAACCTGTGGAAATACTGAGCCATTCAGATAATCAGTGTTCAGAAGTCCTAGAGAAATCATATGGATGAGAAATTTCTCCTCAATGATTGAACACCATTTCAGACAAAATTTTGGGGGATGTGGTACTGAACAGGATGTGTGTCCCAACTGGGATTTCTTCTCAGCAAAATGGTAATTCAAAAGACATTTATTTTTGGTGCTCAATAGCCAATTAAAAATTTTTTTAAATGTGTTTCTTTATTTTTGGCTGTGCTGGGTCTTTGTTGCTGTGCACAGGCTTTCTCTAGCTGTGAGCAGGGACTACTCTCTGGTGTATGTGACAAATAGATTCACATGTATGGATGTGTGCTTTGGCAGGTGGCTTCTTAAACAGTGAACCACTGGAGAAGTCCTACATTAACTTTCTGTGAGCACACAGCTGGTGCAGAGGGAAGGCATTGAAGCAGGATGTGGGTTCAAATCCTGACTCCTTAGCAGACTTATGACTGGGCTTCATTCTCTATTTTAGTTCCCTCATTTGTAAAATGGGCTTCCCTGGTAGCTGAGTTGGTAAAGAATCTGCCTGCAGTGCAGAAGACCTGGGTTTGATACCTGAGTCAGGAAGATCCCCTGGAGAAGGAAATGGCAAACCACTCCAGTATTCTTGCCTGGAAAAATCCCCTGTACAGAGGAGCCTGGTGGGCTACAGTCCATGGGATTGCAAGAGTCGAACACGACTTAGTGACTAAACCACCATTTGTAAAATGAGCAAATAGAACCTTCTTTAAAGATTATGGGAACTAGAGTGTACATAAAGCCCCAGTAGTATCATAAGAAATTAGCTGTCAATAAGTAATCATTAAAAATATTATTTATTTTTAGCTCCTTCTTTTCATTTTTAAATGTGCAGCCTATTATTTCAGGGAAGAAAGTAATTTGATTAATGCTTGTACATTAAGATTTTAGGGATTTAATGTGCCAGTTCTTCCCAGGGAAATTGCATTTTTAAAAAGGAGGAACTGGGATATCTGAATAAAGGAATGACATGTTGATGGTATGCATTTGGGGGAACAGGGGCCCTTAGATTAAATCTTGTAAAGGAAAATGTTCTCTATGTCTGGGAAAAGTTGACTCGCTCAGCTTTCAATGAAGAGGAAAGATAAAATTTTCCACCTAAGGAGAACTAGTCTCCCCCTGCCATCTATGTTGAGAAGAGTTTGCCTACATCTTGCTTTTTTCAAGTGGGACAACTAAAATATCTTCTAGCTATTTGTTCCAGTAGTTCAATATATATTCTTGGTTATATCAAATATTTGATATTTTAGGAAATCAGCCTTGTTAAATTAAACTGGATAAGATGGCATTTTAAGGTCACCTTGGTATGATCAAACATGATGCTGACATTTACAATCCATTTCCATTGCTTCTCACATGTTTCCTTGTCAGTTAAATCCAGACTCTTGAAATTTAAAGGCGTTTCAAATCTAATAATGCAATTATAAATATAGTACTAAAATCACTCACTGCCTACTGATTTTCATGCAAGTTGCAAAATCTTCATAGGTCCTATTACTTCATTAAAAATGTTAAAAAATAGCTTAATTATGTTACCTGTACAAGTATAAACAAGTATATGTATTAAATGTTGTATATCTATTCCTTCAATTTAAGATTTTTGCTCATATAAAAACCAAAATACATTTGTAATTTTCTTTTTATTTAATGTGTGATGAAATTAAATCAGTTTATTTAATTGTACATTAAATAAAAAGAAAACTAAAAATTGAAAAACATTTAATTGACAACATTAATTTAAGGTGATAGAAAGCATGGCTTTGCAGAAACCACACTATCACACATGGAATGCATCTGGGACACGCTGCTATGGTCAGGTTTTTGGCAGGTGGAGATTCTTTCATTCTTATGGGCTCAGTGATGACTCAGTTCTCACATAAGATGTTTCCATTCTAACTACTGTGCAACTTTCATATCAAGTTTGCCATGTCACTATCTGGTTTCCTGTTGAAAGCACCTTTTAAAAATGAAGTAGTCCTCTACTTTTTCCTGGATAGATCACTATTAACTCAGTGCCCAACTTAGTCACAGAAATTGTGTGGGCATAATTAGGGCAAAGGTGGCTATCCAGGTGATCCAGATTAAAAAAATGCTTAATATTTACAAATGCTTATAAAATGCAGCTGAAATTATCATAGACCTATTTAAGTTCTGAGTCCATAGTCCTCTTCATGAGTCCATAGACCTCTTTTTTAGAAATACTCATTATAAATTTATTTACAAAACAGAAATAGACTCACAGACACAGGAAACAAACTTGTGGCTGCTAAAGGGGATAGCAGGGGGTAGGGGTGGGAGGAGGAGAGACAAATTAGGAATTTGGGATTAACATATACACACTACTATACATAAAATAGGTAAAAAACAGGGACCTACAGTATAGCAGGGGAACTATAGTCGGTAATTTGTTATAACCCATATGAGAAAAGAATCGGAAAATATGTGCATATATCTAAACATATATATACACACACATATATAAAACTGAATCATTTTGCTGTATACCTGAAACTAGCGCTACATTGTCAATTAACTGTACTTCAATTAAAAACAATGGTTAAAGAAATTAAAAGGAGAAGTTCCCTGGTGGTCCAAGTGGTTTAGGACGTGGTGCTCCCACGGCTGTGGCCTGGGTTCAATCTGTGGTCCGGGAACTAAGATTCCTCAGTTGTGTGGCGCAACCAAAAAAAAAATTAAAAATAGAAATACTGATTATAAAATGTAAATGAAACAAAATATCATAACATAGTTCTCCATTGGAAATGCAGTGAGGAAAGTATATATAATTAATCTTCTTTCATACAGCCCTGGCTAGGACCTTTAGTAAGTGTTAAGTATAAAGAAGTAACAAGGATTTTTGTTTCTGCCTTTAAAGAGACCATGTGTATATAATGTTGTAGTTTTATATATGATTCTTAAAATGTCCATTTATTACTTGTTTTTGACTGTGCTGGGCCTTGCTGATGCGCACGGGCTCTCTCTAGGTGTCGCTTCACTGCGGTGCACGGGCTTCTCACTGCAGTGGCTTTTTTCGTTGTGGAGCACAGGTTCTAGAGCCCCTGGGCTCAGTGGTTGTAGCACATGGGCTCAGTTGTTCCGCAGCAGGTAGACTCTGCCAGGACCAGGGATAGAACCTGTGTTCCCTGCGTTGGCAGGCAGATTCTCAACCACTGTACCACCGGGGAAGTCCTAGATATATATTTACTGTAGGCTTTTGATAGTAAAGAAGTGCTCCCTCTTCTGTGTGTGCGAAGTCACTCGGTTGTGTCCGACTCTTTGCGACCCCATGGGCTTAGTCTGCCAGGTTCCTCTCTCCATGGAATTCTCCACGCAAGAATACTGGAGTGGATTGAAAATTTCCACTCCAGGGTATCTTCCCAACCCAGGGATTGAACCCACGTCTCCTGCGTCTCCTGCATTGGTAGGTGGATTCTCTACCACTGAGCCACAGTTTGCTAAAAGTTTTTCTGCCCCTATTACTTATTTAGATTATTATATATTTTTAACTGTTAGTATGATGAATTATGTTAGATTTTCTAATTTTTAAAAGCTGTATTTTTAATTTTTAATGAAGTATAGTTTAAAAAATTTTTCTGTTATTGTTATTTTACTTATTTTTATGTTTTGACTGTG
Source organism: Bos indicus x Bos taurus (assembly GCF_003369695.1). Lineage (NCBI taxonomy): Eukaryota > Metazoa > Chordata > Mammalia > Artiodactyla > Bovidae > Bos > Bos indicus x Bos taurus. Next base: position 44,381,052 of record NC_040093.1, read on the forward strand.
CCATGTTGAATGTGGGAAGTAGAATCGTAGTTCCATGACCAGACATCGAACCCACGCCCACTGCATTGGAATTACAGTCTTAACAACTGGATCACCAGGGACGTTCCCTGAGGTATAGTTAATTTACAATATCATGTTAGTTTCAGGTGTACAGCACAATAATTCATATATATATATATGTACACACACATACATATATGCTTATGTATATATATATATATATTCTTTTTCAGATTCTTTTCCCTTGTAGATTATTACAAAATATTGAGTATAGTTCCCATCCTTGTTGCTTATCTACTTTATAGATAATACTCTGTATATGTTAATCCCAACCTCCTAGTTTATCCCTCTCAGATTTTCTAATGTTAAGCCAACCTTGCATTCCTGGAATAAACTTTGCTTGGTTATAATATTAAATATTTTATGCATGCCGGCATTTGGTTTGTTAATATCTCATTTAGGATTTCTGTAGCTTTAGAAGTCAGTTTGATGTATAATTTTCTTTTTTTTTCCTGCCCTTGTCTGGTTTTCGTTTTGAAGTTATATTACTCTCATGAACTGAAACGCTCATAAAAGGGGAATTCTTTCTTCTTGTTTTCCACTTAGCTGTTTATAACAGTTAGACCTAATCTCTTCTAACTTCAGTTTCCTAATTTGGAAAATGGAAATGCCAACTTCATATATATATATATATATATATATATATATATATATATATATATACATATACATATATATAGAAAGTGAAGTTGCTCAGTCATGTCTGACTCTTTGCAACCCCATGGACTGTAGCCTACTAGGTTCCTCTGTCCATGGAATTTTCCAGGTAAGAGTACCGTAGTGGGTTGCCATTTCCTTCTCCAGGGGATCTTCCCTACCCAGGGATCAAACCCAGGTCTCCCTCATTGCAGGCAGACACTTTACCATCTGAGCCACCAGGGAAACTTGAGCCACAAATTAATTAATTAGTTTTTTGGCAGCACCGGGCCTTTGTTGCTGTGTGTGGGCTTTCTCTAGCTGTGACAAAGGGGCTTTGTTGCAGCGTGCGGGCTTCTCATTGCGGTGACTGCTGTTGTTGCAGGGCTTGGGCTCTAGAGCACCCAGACTCCAGAGTTGCAGCTTGTGGGCATAGTTACTTTGCAGAATGTGGAATCTTCCCAGATCAAGACTCGAACCCATGTCCCCTGCATTGGCAGGCAGATTCTCAACCACTGGACCACCAGAAAAGTTTCCATAGAGATATTCTGAGGATTAAAAGAGTTAAAATAAAAAAAGCACTTAGAACAGTGTCCATAACACAATAAGAAGTCTTTTAGTTTTAGCTATCATTGCTATTATTCTACTCACTGAAATTTTATAAAGAGAGGGATGATATATTCCTGAAGGTTGGGTAAATCAGCCAATATTCATTTTCAGTTTTTTTGAATTGCTTTTGTTGAGTTACATTTTTCTAGCAGTTTGTCCATTTCATCTATATCTTCAAATGTAGTGGTCTAATGATTATAATGTACTCATATTGATATTTGGGTATTGTTTTATCTGTGTTTATGGCTCATTTTTCACTGTTAATATCACTTTTGGGGGTGTTGGATACTTAGCTCATTCAATTTTACTTTTCATATATATATATATGTATACATATTTGCTTTAATCACACTCTATAGTCCTGATTGGTAGTGTTTTTCATTGTTACTGAGTTTTTAATTTCCATTGTAATTTCTTACTTGGTCCATGAATTCATTATATTTATAAATTAACATTTCCAAGCATGTAAGATTTTTATGATTTTCTTTTTTGTTATTGAATTTTAATTGTGTTGTCATCAAAGACCATGGTCTTTATAATATTACTCTCTTTCAATATCCATAATACATTTGTTTGTTTTATATACTCCCCCTCTGGAATATGATTTTCATGAAGAAAGGAATTTGTTCATGTTGCTATCCTGTCTCCAGTATTTAGAATGGTGTTTGGCACATAGCTATAGCCAGCATTTGTTGAATGAAAACAATGCTGATAGTAATGCCTGGTGATTAGAATCTGTTTCTTCTAGATGGTCTTTCTTGGCCACTTAGGAGATGCTGCAAATTCTCACAGGGCTCCAGTCCACATCCATAAACTTGGTTTCATGGCTTATATCCATGCGTGTGTGCGTGCTCAGTTACTCAGTTGTGTCTAACTCTTTGTGACCCCATGGACTGTAGCCCACCAGTCTCCTCTGTCCATGGAATTTCCCAGGCAAGAATACTGGAGTGGCTTGCCATTTTTTTCTCTAGGCAATCTTCCCCACCCAGGGATCAAACCTGAGTCTCCTGCAGCTCCTGCAATGCAGGCAGATTCTTTACCACTGAGCCACATGGAAAGCCTGGCTTATATCCATATGTGTCTGATAACTAGTGAAAAGTCTTAAGCATTAAAGTTCTGAAGACCTAATGTATAGCATGGTGACTCTAGTTAATAATACTGTATTATGTACTGAAAATTTGCCAAGAGAGTAGATTTCAAGTTTTCTGACCACCTAGACAAAAACTGGTAATTATAGGAGGTAATGAATATGCTAATTAGCTTGATTATGATAATCATTTAACAATGTATACTTTTCAAAACATTGCACTATATAACTTAAATATATAGAATTTAAATTTGTCAAAAACCAAGTAAAACTTAGAAGGCTATGTCTACTTCCAAATTAATTGAGTCTGATCGGCTCATTTTCAGCACCCAGGCACTGATATGACTTCTGCCCACAGATGAAGAGGTTAACCAAAGGAGAACTGGGAATTCACATGAAAAGTTTTTGTTTCCCGTATTTAATGGTCTCCACGAAACAATATTCATGCACTCTGTCAAGCAGTTACAGACTAGAGACAGCTAGCCATTACTCAGCTTGGTGTATCAAATAGATATTTTTGAAAATCTACAATCTTTGAAAAATTTTATTCTTCAGACAACTTTGCCTTTGAAAACTCTGTATATCTTAGAAGCAGTTTTATAATGTCAGTAGTTTCCCGTGATTGATAGTCACAGCATACTGAGCTCACAGAGACATTAAAAATGTGACATAGAAAAAGGGAAAAAAAAAGCACTTTACAATATTGGATTCTGTAGCAGTAAGTAATCTGTTCTTGGCTTTCCTTCCCTCTATGGAGGGTTTTTTCCCCCTCCTCTTCTGAAAGGTCTGTGTTTTATTACATTCTAGTTTTGGACATACTAATAAAATATATTTTTCTGTGCTTGCCAGAATCCTAGTTCTCAACATAGACAGAATTATTGAATAAGTGCTGTAATTCTGATCCTTTTTCGAATGCCCAAACCCCAAATTAAAAGAACAGAAACAAAAAAGTCATCAAGAGGTAGAAACACCAGGTGAGAACTCCGGCACTGACAGGTCTTTCCTGGGGGGCGGCGGGGGTACCTGTGTGCAGTATACTCTCACAAAGACGGAGGCGCTTCCATTACTGGGGCGGGGCGGCTGAAGGTCAGGGCTGAGCGATACGGAAGTGAGATGGTCTGAGGATCATTTCTGGAACCCAGGGAAGTTACTTTTTCTGAATGTGGAAGCAATTTATTATTTTCTCTAACTAGAGTGTCCTGTGAATAAGTTACATAGGACAACTCTACAACCAATAGACCTGGGAATGTAATGGCTCATCATAGAAGTTTATTTCGTGATTAAAAACTCTCTGGGAGGAGGGTTCAGGATGGGGAACACATGTATGGGGAATCCTGTGGCGGATTCATTTTGATATTTGGCAAAACTAATACAATTATGTAAAGTTTAAAAATAAAATAAAATTAAAACAAAAACCAAAAAACTCTCTGGGATTGGTGTTCGTGTTGACAGGGCATCTCTGACAAACTCACTCAGGAACTCAGATTCCTTCCATCTTGGGGTCCGTTCTCCAACTATCCAACCATGTTTTCAAACACAGGGCTCAAAAAGCAGGGCTTTGTAATCTGGGAGACCTGGATTTGAGCCCCACCTGAGCCACTTTGTAGCTCTGTGCCCTTGCGAAATTTGTTCAATCAATCTGTGTCTTACTTTCCTCTTCTGGAAGGTGAGGATCATTATGGTTCCTCAGGTCATTGTGAATGTTAAATAAAAGTGATGACTCTCACTTGATAAATATTCAGTAAGTGGTAGTTCTTATCCTTATTTTTGAACAACAGCTTATTCCACTTCCTGATAGAGTATAATTAAATGCTTTGCTGTTGGGCTTAAATCTCACCTCTGCTGCTTAGTGAAGTGAAGTGATGTCGCTCAGTCGTGTCCGACTCTTTGCGACCCGCTGGACTGTAGCCTACCAGGCTTCTCTGTCCGTGGGATTTTCCAGGCAAGAATACTGGAGTGGGTTACCATTTCCTTCTCCAGAGGATCTTCCCAATCCAGGGATCGAACCCGGGTCTCCTGCATTGTAGGCAGACGCTTTAACCTCTGAGCCACCAGGGAAGCCTACTAGCTGTCTAATTTTGTATTAATTACTTGACCCCTCTGTACCTTAACTTCTTATTTATAGAATTATGACAATAACATTATCTATCTCCTAAGGTTATTGTGATGACTAAATGATTTAACACTTGTGAAATCACAGGTGCCTAGACTTAATGCTACTCAATAAATGATGTCAATAATTATTATTTCGATACACTGATACCTAGCCTCCAGGTATATTAACATATAGGGTATATTAACATAAAGAAATCGTTGTTATAATGATATCCACACATTAAGGCATTAGGCAAATATTGAACGCTGGTGAACCAAATTCAGGGCTAGACCCTGAGGATGTAAATGGTGAATAAACCCAACATGTTTCCTGTCTTCTTGGATCTCATGATGAGTTTGCTAATGTGTGTGCTAAGTCGCTTCAGTCATGTCCAACTCTTTGCCACAGTATTGATCGTAGCCTGCCAGGCTCCCATGTCTCTGGGGTTCTCCAGGCAAGAATACTGGAATGGGTTGCCCTGCCCTCCTCCAAGGAATCTTCCTGACCCAGGGATTGAACCTGAGTCATTTATGTCTCCTGCATTGGCAGGTGGATTCTTTTCCACTAGCATCACCTGAGTTTGCTAACAGATATTTTCTTTTTTGAGGAGTCTCTGCAGTGAACACTTTAAACATGTTATCTAATTTTATCTTTTACAATACCTCTATGAAGTTAGATATTATTGCCTTTATTCTTTAGACGAGCTAAGAGGGTTAGAGGATGTAAATAACTTGACCAGGGTCACAGAACCGGCAAATGGTAGAGATGGTATTGGAAGCTATGTCCCTCAAACTCAAGTGCCAGTGTTCTTAGCAACTGTGCTGGGCTGTCAGATCTGGCCACATAAAAAATTTGCCTGGCAAAATATACACCGTTTAATGGGCAGGTGGGTTGGAGGCAGCAGGGAGGAGGGAGCTGTGATGGTGAGGGTGGCCTCTTGGCCTCTCTAGGAATTCACTTTCATCACTGGACCATTTATGACAGCAAATGCCCTCTTACTTGGAAGCTTCAACCATCCCCCAGGTTTAGAAACATGTAATCTTATCAACCAAGTTTTGGTTCCCGTCTGCGGGAGAGCTGGGCTTTTCAATTTAACCACTGGCTTAAAAAATGGAAAAAAAAATAACACAAAGAAATCTACTGTCTCTACCCTTCTTTAAAATGATGAATGCTTTTTTAAGGCAAATCCATCATTGGTCACTTGAGGGAGGAAATGTCAGGAAAAGTTATGGTTTGTTAGCTTTTACTTCTTGACATTATACAAGAAAGTAATTGAAGTACAACAAATGCCATGTTGTTTTACCTCATCTATTTATATAGCCATCTGACAAGATGAATATATATGTTACTGTGGATTTGAAAAAAGTGACACTGGCTCTATGATTCTTTCTATTGTCTTATCAGTGCTGATCAAACGTGCGTTCCTTCACAGCAGAGGAATTGGTATTCTTCCGTGTAGATTCCTGGATATTAAACAACTGAACTCATTTTACCCTCTCAGCCCCATTAGCCTCTTATCTCAAATTCTTAGAGCTTTGACATGGATGTATAATAAAACATGCACAAATTCAATTCAATACAACAAATATTTATTTAGCACTCACTGTGCATGAGATACCATGCCAAATAGAGATGCCATTAATTCACAATCTGTGATAATTCAAATGCAGCCTGGGCTAAATGTTACCACTGTACCATTCATGAAAAAAAAGAAGAGCCTGCTAAGCAAATCAGCGAGGTATATTTTACTATATTTTATGCTATGCTCCTGGAAACTCATAGGTAAATCAGATTTTAAATGCACAAGGAGAGCTTACTATTCAAAAAATTTTATAATAATATTTCTGGAGAATATATAGTCACTGACAAGTAAGGATTTTTAAGTTATATGTTTAAAAAGCGAGTGACCACTTTATTGAGGGATATTGTGTGACTAGTACAATGGAATATCCCAAGGCTTGTTTCTATGACAGCCATGATCTCTTTGTGGTTGGGTAGTCTGGTTGTCAAGCAACTTAAATAGAAGAGACATGCTAAATTATTATTTTTCTTCTGAAAGGTGTCAGCCACAAAACAAAGGTATAGAGCTGCTTATTCTGCAGTAAAGATCTCTTCAGTTCTCAACACAGATTTCTGGGGGGAAGGAAAGAGATTCTGAAACTATATTTAATAGAAAGAAGCAGGGTGAGGTTTCAATGTGTCTTAACCTTTTAATTTTGCTGAAATTGCCTTAGAAAACCAGCTGGGATCTCAGGAGAGTTATTCAGGGGTATAACATTAAGAATCATGAGACATCTCTTGTGGAAAGAATATAGTTAAGATGATGTTACTTGGTCGTTTCGTTTCTCTGTTTTTTACAGCTCCTTTCTTGAACCTGGACCCTTTGTTCCTGTCTATCTATAAATGGGTTGATAGATCTGGTTCCAGAGAAGTTGGATTAAGGACCGTCATTCATATAGCAGTACTTTGTAGTAAAGATCTTGGACTTGTTTCCCCCAAAGATGTCTGGCTTTGCCCTCAGCTTCTGGGAAGTAATCTTTGTCATACATGAGTGAAGTGTCTTTGGTTAGGGTGGGGGCTGGCCACACTGGATTGGTGTGGCACTAGTCACATCCGACAATCTTAAAGTGGGGGCTGGCCATGCCAGAAAAACCAACCGTGTGATTTATGGTGGGAGTTTGGGTCACGTGGCGTCAGTTGGCTTGCAGACTGAGTTCAACAACTGGGAAATCAGGACTATGCTATGAAGCTCCAATAAAAACTTAAAAAAATTTTATTTATTTATTTTATTTTTGGTTGTGCTGGGTCTTTGTTGCTGTGCGTGGGCTTTCTCCAGCTGTGATGCTTGGGCTTCTCACTGCTGTGGTTTCTCTTGTTACAGATCATGGGCTCTAGGTGTGCAGGTTCAGCAGTTGCAGAGCAAGGGCTTAGCTGCCCTGTGGCATGTGGAATCTTCCCAGACCAAGGATTGAACCCATGTCTCCTGCACTGGTAGGTGGATTCTTAACCACTGGACCACCAGGGAAGTCCTCCAGTAAAAACTCAGAACACCAAAGCACAGGTGAGCTTCCCTGCTTGTCACTACACTCGTGTGTTGTCATAGATCAATCCTGCGAGGGTACATCCTGACTTCATGGGAGAGGACAACAGAAGCTTCGTACTTGTCATCCTCTTAGACTCTGCCCTGTGTATCTATTCCTTTGACTGATGTTCATCATTTCCCTGTAACAAACCATAACTGTGAGTATAATAGCGTTCGAGGAGTTCTCTAAGTCCTTCTAGAGAATTGCTGAAACTGAGACTGGTTTTGGAAACCCATTCTCTCCCCACTTCCCAACTTGTGATTGACGTCAGGAGTGAAGGGAGTGTTGAGGGGACTGTTCCCTCTTGCTGTTGCAGTTTGAATGTGCTCAGTTGTGTCCAACTCTTTGCGATCCCTTGGACTGTAGCCCACCAGGCTCCCCTGTGCACGGGATCCTCTGGGCAAGAACACTGGAAAGTGAAGTGAAGTCGCTCAGTCGTGTCCGACTCTTTGCAACCCCATGGACTGTAGCTTGCCAGACTCCTCTGTCCATGGGATTTTCCAGGCAAGAATACTGGAGTGGGTTGCCATTTCCTTCTCCAGGGGATCTTCCTGACCCAGGGATTGAACCTGAGTCTCCCGCACTGTAGGCAGACACTTTACCATCTGAGCCACCAGGGAGTGGGTTGCCATTTCCTTCTCCATGGGATCTTCCCAACCCAGTGATTGAACCCAGGTCTCCTGCATTGTGGGGAGATTCTTTTTCACCCAAGCCACCAGGCAAACCCAGCAGTTTGAATAACTACAGTTAAGTACCTACTGAAGGGGGTCAATGGACACCAATGTGTCCAAATATGAACAGCAATGATATCACACCTCAAACCTCCCTCCAGCAAGAAAATTCACTTGGAGGTACTTGTAAAACAGTCTAAAGTTGATATGCTTAGAAAAAGTGTTAGACCTCTTTTTACACAGCTGTTTGTTTGATATGTAAATAATGATTTTGTATGACTTTAGGGGTTGCAAACTTGAGTACCTAAGGGCCCTAGTAGGTAACCTAAAAAAGTGAAGCACTGGGTGAGATCTGTGGTGAACTGAGGAACATTTGTCCAATCTCAAAGCATTCAGTGTTAACAAAAAATTTTTAAACACAATAAGGCTGTAAAAGAAATGTCTGCAAAAGGAGTTGGTCCAGAGGCCACCGATTTACCCTTTCTTTATAATTCAGGTTAAAGGTTCCAGTTGCAAGTTGCCTTTTTTTGTAAATTAATGTTATAAGACCATTCAAATTTTCTATTTCCATCTCTTCTTAAGTTAGTTTTTGTTGAAATTTGTCCATTCAACTTTTTTGGAATAGCTTATTGGCATAAATTTGTTTGTAATATCCTCTTATTTTTTTCTTGATGCTTATAATAATCTGTAGTAATGCCTCATTTTTTATTTCTGACTTTGATTATTTGTGTTTTCTATCTACTTTTCTTAGAGTCTTATTATGCATTTGTTAATTTTAGAGGTTTCTCCAAGAATTAACTTTTGGCTCTGGTCTTATTATTTTTTGATAAAGATTTTTTTTTTTTTGATGTAGACCATTTTTAAAGACTTTATTGAATTTTTTACAATATTGCTTCTGCTTTGTGTTTCAGTTTTTCAGCCCTGAGACATGTGGGATCCTAGCCCCCCAACCAGGGATCCAACTCTCAGCCCCTGCACTGGAATGCAACGTCTCAACCACTGGACCACACGGGGAAGTCCCTTGGTTTTCTTTATTCATACTTCTTTACTATTTTGTTAATTTCTATTTTTGTATTTCTTTATACCTACTTTATTTTTCTATCTCATTGACATATAGCCCTTTAATTACCCATCTTTCTCTTTTTCTAGTAGAGTTAAGAATTTTTCTTAAACCATGGCTTTATTTGCAACTCATAAATACTTGTGTCTATACATAACTAGTTTATTGTACATTAATTTTATAATTAATTAAAAACATATGAATCTTCCTCTATAATTTTTTACTTATGAATTACTTAGAAGTATATTACATTTTTTCAAGCTTGTGGATTTTTCTAGATTTTATTTGCAATTGAGTATTAGGGTCAGTAAACATACTCCAATGGTTTCAGGCCTTAGAAATTTCTTGTGACTTGCTTTATGAAACAACCAACCATATTTGTAAATATTCCATATGTTCTTAGAAATAATATATGTGTTTTTATAGTTGCTGATTACAATTGTCTATTCAATAAGCCACCTTTGTAATTGTATTGTTCAAATCTTCTACATCTTACATGAGTTTTGTTGGTTCTGTAAAGAATCACTGAAATGTCCCACTGATTCTGCTTTTGTCTCTTTTATATCTAGTCAATTTTTGTCTTATGTATTTTGAGATTATTGGATACATAAAAATTTCTTGTTACTGTACCTTAAGGATGAATTGAAAAATGTATCATTAGGATAAAGTCTTTTTGCAGTGAAGTTATATATGAAAAGTGAAAAGTGAAAGCGTTAGTCACTCAGTCATGTCCGACTCTTTGAGACCCCATGGACTGTAGCCCACCAGGCTCTGCTGTCCATGGAGTTCTCCAGGCAAGAATACTGGAGGGGGTAGCCATTTCCTTCTCCAGGGGATCTTCTTGACCCAGGGATTGAACCTGGGTCTCCTGCATTACAGGCAGATTCTTTACTCTCTGAGCCTCAAGGGAGCCCAAAGTTATATATACCAGCTTTTAAACATTTAAAGTTTATATAGTATATTTTCTTCCATTTTATTTGTAATGTTATGTTTTAGATATCCCCTTCGTAAACGACTTATAATTTAAAAATATCCTGTTGATGCAGCTAGGTACAGATTGTAGCTACTGGTATTTTAAGGACTTTCAATTTATTAATAGAAGTGCCTCTTTTCATACACTAAGGAATATGTCCATATAAAGAAAAATAAACATAAAATGTTTTATCTAGGATAAACAACAAAGTCCTATAGCATAGCACAGAGACGTATATTAAACATCCTGAGATAAACCATAATGGAAAAGAATATGAAAAAGAATATATATATGTATAACTGAGTCTCTTTGTATTAATTTCTGCTATACAACATTATAAATACACCATACTTCAATAAAATAAAAAAAGAAGTATCCTGTTGACAATGCATGTCATTTAATTGGAATGATTATTATATCCATGGAGTTTTTCCCTGGTGGCTCGGTGGTAAAGAATTCGCCTGCAGTGCAGGAGACACAGATTTGATCTTTGGGTTAAGAACACCTCGAGGAGGAAATGGCAACCCACTCCAATATTCTTGCCTGGGAAATCCCATAAACAGAGGAGCTGGTGGTCTAGAGTCCATGGAGTCACAAAGAGTTGGACATGACTGAGCATGCATGCCATGCTGTTTCATTCATATTTAATGTAATTGTTGATATTTTGAGATTTGTGTTTAAATCTACAGTCTTACTATGTCTTCTTTGGTGTTTCACTGAGCTGCAAAACTGGGTGATTCCAAGAATGAGAGTGGGTGGGGTGGGGTAGAAAGAAAATTGTAGGGAGCCAGGAAACTTAAATTTTAGGCATTCTCATAGCTTTATGACTTTGGCCAAGTCATTTATATCTTCTTTGGCTATTTTTGCTTTTTCTCTTATAAAGAAACTGGATTAGAAAATGGCTGACTTTTCTATACTTAAAGATTTAATGGTAGAAAGAAAAGCATTATGACAAGAGTAGAAGAGAAGGGGAAATTGTATCTATACTCTGGGAGCAGGGAGGATGAGTTTGCACACTGATTTTTCAGGAGTTTGGGTTTTCTGAAGAAATGCTAATGACTAAAACAGACATATAAACACAGCTATAACTGAAGTAAGCTTTGCTAGTTCATTATCTTTGAAAGGAATTTAAAATGCTCTTTCCAATTGAAGACAGAAATCTTCCAAATTTTTTTTGCAAAGAATGATGCCTCACAGTATGTTAAGAAGCTTACCTTTCACTACACACATGGCAGACATTTGTAACAGGAGAAATTATCCTCTATGTAAATATTGTCCAGTAAATTAATCAAACTTCTACTGAGACCTGATTAAATATCAGGTGCTTAGTTAGATGCCTCAAAGAAGGAGAACAGATGGTTCCTTGCCTCAGGGAGTTTTAATCTGGAGATGTTGAATGGAGAACCATTTAGGTCTTACAGGAAAACAAAGTATTTAAAATAAGGGAATTTAGTGCAAAAGGTAGTTATACAAATGATGGAATTGTTGAGAAGCCGGCAGGGGGAGAGCGTGGTGACCCAGGAAATGATGCGGACCTGGTTTTCTAGAGGTTTTCTAGAGAAAGAAATGGTCTATGGTAAGTGGGGTGGAGAGGCCAGCATTCCCGTGGAAGTTGGTGGAAATAGGACTGAAAGGCTCAGAGTAAAGCAGAAAACCCACCGGATAGTGTGCCATTGAGAAGTTTTGTAAACAAGAAATATGCTGGTAAGAAATGTCTCGCGCTGGCTCCTCAACTTGCCAGGGGTAACTGTGGGAGACACCATATCAGAACTGAGCTTAACAATAGCAACAGGAAAGCCAGCACTCTGGGAACATCAAGACCAGAGGGTGAATCAGGTAGGTATAACGTTTGTAAAAATTGAAGGGCTGGAGGAACAACTGCGCAAGTCTTTCCTGCAGAGTTGTGAAGATGCTTGATGGAAAATGGCATCTCCAGGGGCAAAGGAGATGAAGAGTCAATGAGTCTTACTGCGTCTAGACGATCAAAAGAAATCAAGGTTAGACGAGATCAGTCACTCTCGATAACGAGGAGCAACTACTCGCCCACTTTTGCCCATTTTGGAACCCCAAATCCAGTGTGAAGCCAATAATTCAAGAGGAAGGATGCTTCTATATCATGCAAGTATATTCAGCAATGATTCCTCCAGGTTTTCCCCAAAGGGATTTATAACCATTTACGGGAGTAACTGTACAATGGGGAAAGGGGAGTGGACTTGGACGGACACAGGCTTCCAACCTACAGCGACACCTAGAGACCAAAGTGTCGTCATGCCCTCCCGCCCTCCCCGTTAGACTGGGGGCATAGGAGACCCCGTTTGAAGTCTTAGCGATAGTCCATCTCACAGCCCACAAGGTCTCAGTCATCATGTTCCTGGTTTTCCTGCTTTCTTTCTTCCTTCCTTCTCTCTCTTTTTTTTTCTTCAAGTAGACTTGATTTACAATATTTTATTAGTTTCAGGTGTACAACATCGTCATTAAGATTTTTATAAATTACACTCCATTTAAAGTTATCATAAAATAGTGGCTATATATTTCACTGTGCTGTACAATATATCCTTGTTGCTTGTCTATTTTACACATAGTAATTTATATCTCTTAATCCCCTCTTGTTTTCTTGCCCCTCTCTTCTTCTCTCCCGCCACTGCTTAGCCACTAGCTTATTCTCTATATCTGTGAGTCTGCTTCTGTTTTGTTATATACATTGTTTTGTTTTGTTTTAGATTCCAAATACAAGTGATAATGTAGAGTATTTGTCTTACTTATTTTACTAAGCATAATACTCTATAGGTCCATTCATGTTGATGTAAATAGAATTTCATTCATTTTTTATGGTTGAACAGTATTCCACTGGGCTTCCCTGGTGGCTCAGGTAGTAAAGAGTTCACCTGCAATGCAGGAGACCTGGGTTCAATCCCTCGGTCGGAAAGAACCCCTGGAGAAGCAAATGGCTACCCACTCCAGTATTCTTGCCTAGAGAATTCCAGAGACAGAGAAGCCCGGCGGACTATAGTCCATGCAATTGCAGAGTCAGACACGACTGAGCAACCAACACTTCACTCTCATTATTCCACTGTATATACATCCATACATCCTCTTTTTAATCCATTCATCTGTTGATAGACACTTAGATGCTTTCAGACTTTGGCAATTGTAAGCAAGGCTGCTGTAACTTTAGGGTACATGTATCTTTTTGAATTAGGGTTTGTTTTTTTGGATATATATCTAGGAGTGGAACTGCTGAGTCATATGGTAGCTCTATTTTTAGTTTTCTGAGGAATTCCCATACTGTTTTCCATAGTGACTACACCAATTTACAATCCTAGCAACAGGGTACAGGGAATTGAGGGAAATATGGGCAAGATCTTACCTTGAGTGTAATCGACTTGGTAAGAGGGATTGGTACATGTATGAAACACGACACTTCCAGCCTCAACTGGGGTTACAGGTGAGAGTACTCGGAAGAGGCCATGATTGACATTTCTAGAATAGTGTTTTGTTTGTTTCCATTTGTTTTACCAGATTTCTTTCCTATCTGTCCTCATGGAGCGATTCTTCTGTGAGTGTTGATGCTCAAATGGTAATGAAGGAGAAGTCTTTGTCACAGGTTGGGCTTCCCCAGGAAGCAGACGCTGAGATAGAGATAATTCCAGTGGGCTCTGGGGCACGGGGTGCTATCAGTATGGGAGCCCAACAAAGGAGGAGGCTGAGGGTGTTGGCACTGGGTCGGCTGGCTAGCATTTGAAAAGCATGCTAGTGGGCAAGTTGTTCACTATCTCCAAGAATTGACTAACCCTGGGACGGACAGTCCCTCCAGAGTCAGCAAGGCCTCAAATGACCAAACATCAGAATACAGAAAATAAAAGACGTGGTTCATATACACAGATACAGTATATAGCCATGGATCTGGAAAACGTGTCCTCCTTCCCTACAAGGAAAGAGGGCCAGAAACAGGCTGCATTCACATGGAAAGCTCAGGAGTGTACATTAACAGTTTTGCTCCAGGACTATGTAAATTCTCTACCTTCTATCATAATATTCTCTGAATAGATCTGGGCTGTTTGGACATCCCACAGAACATCACATTGGCCTACTATATTGATAACATCATGCTAATCAGACTAGACAAGCAGGAAGAGGCTAGTATGCTGGAGACCCTGATAGTGCAAATAAACTCCAGACAGAGACAAGATTCTATGATGATCTATGCTGTCGTGTGAGTAGCATTTCTAGGGGTAACTTGTCTGAGGATGTGACTGTTCAGGGTTGGGGATAAAAACTCTCTTTTGCCCCAACTAAGGACAGCTTTGTGGGGTTCACCCATCTTTAGGACTCCCCACAGAGTCCCCCAAATGTCTTTTGAGGTCTCATCATAGTTTGACCCCTCCCTCCATCAGGCCTACTTCTTCCCTTTCTCTGATGTTGATCCCAAGAGTATTTGCAAATCAGCCGCCTGTACCCTAATCTCTATCTCAGCATCTGCTTCCTGGGGAAGCCCAACTTGTGACAAAGACTTCTTCATTACCGTTTGAGCATCAACACTCACAGAAGAATCGATCCATGAGGACAGATAGGAAAGAAATCTGGTAAAACAAATGGAAACAAACACTATTCTAGAAATGTCAATCATGGCCTCTTCCGAGTACTCTCACCTGTAACCCCAGTTGAGGCTGGAAGTGTTGTGTTTCATACATGTACCAATCCCTCTTACCAAGTCGATTACACTCAAGGTAAGACCCTGATCTAAGGCTAATTTATTCATCGGTCAGCCAGTGACAAGTGATTTGGGTGGTCTGGTGTGGAAACACAAAAAGCCAGGTCAATCAAATTCTCCACTATAGAATGGACAGAAACTGAGTGGTTTGGCTCACTCAGTTGGGCATGGGGTATAAAGGAGTGATAAGGGCAGCTGGGGAATGGATATTACAAACTCTGTACAAGAGGATGCAGCTTAATAAGACAGCAGGCTATAGAAAGGAAAGAGGTTGAGGCGGGAAGAGGGAGGGAACCTTGGTTCTTCCTGGCTTTCCATTTCCAGTTTCTGTGGGGCTGAGCAGCACTTTGGTTCTTACCTTTGAGTTCTAAGAGATTCCTGAGAATATTCTTCAATTGGGTTACATTGAATGACTCTCTTACAACCAGAAGAACCTTCCTAGAATGGAAGCTTTGAGGGGCATCACTTCTTATTTGATTTACCCTATCACTTTCTTTTCTTTATTATTAGAAACTCTCTATGTATTGTTTTTATTCCATTTAAACAGTGAGCTTTTTAAGGTCAGTGTTCTGCAGGTTTTAGAGAAGGCTAATGACAGTAATAATAACAGCTCACGTTGATTCAGCTTTTACCACGGGCCAGACACTGGGCTGGGTGCTTTACATGCACAGACTTCCGTAGTAGATGCTCAACTGTGAGTTGTTATCATAATCACTATTAATAATAATTACCTTAACCTACTTACCCTGTGGGTAAAACCAGAGGAAATGAACTTGGAAGACAGCTGGAGGGAGGAAAGGAATAATTTATTCTTAGGGCAGCCATATTTTTCCTTAAGATTTCTTTTTCTTCTTAAAAAAATGATACTTTTTTTTAAGGCGAAAATGTGGAAAATACAGAAAATCACAAGGAAGACAATTTTTAAAAATTAATTAATTTGTTTTAATTGGAGGATAATTACAATATTGTGATGGCCTCTGCCATACATCAACATGAATTAGCCATAGACATACATGTGTCCCCTCCCTCCAGAATTCCCCTCCCACCTCCCTCCCCACCTCATCCCTCCCGGTTGTCACAGAGTACCAGCTCTGGGTTCCTTGTGTCATACATCAAACTCCCACTGTCTTATAGATGGTAATGTATATGTTTCAGCATTATTCTCTCAAATCATCCCACCCTTTCCTTCTCCCACTGTGTCCTAAAGTCTGTTCTTTATGTCTGTGTCAAGGAAGACAGTTTTAAAAATCATCCTTATGTTCACCATTAGAGAGAAACATTGCTGACACTTGAGTGTATCTTTTGCACACACATGTGGGCACGTGTGTTTGGGAGCATGCGTGTGCACACACACACATGCCTTCTATTTTGTCATTTTTTCCCCACACACTCTGAATGTGTGAACATTTCCTGAACATGCTTCCCGGGCATGACTTTTTTTTAAGAGCTGTATAGCATCCGCCTAGAGGATACATGTCAGGGAAGCAATAAAGCAAAGCACCTGGGAGCCTGTTCTGGGGGGACTGTGAACTCTTTTGACAGTTTTGGGTGTATTTCTGCCTGGATCAGGGGGAAGGGCTGTATGACCTCTGGAGGGCACTATGTTTCCAAAATTCTTCTGAAAACAAGAAATTATTGCATCTTCATACCTGCCTTCCTTCTGCTTCCCTCATCTTATGTTGACTTTGAAAACTTTTGCTCTTGGACACCTCGAGGCTTCTGAGGATTGGTGCCTTGGATTTGGTCTCTTCAGAGTCTGGGTTCTGGGGCCAGTGCGAATGGCCTGAGTCTCTATTATACAGAGTCCTAGCTACTCGTTCATTTCTCTGCACAACACCAGTAGGCACCAGCAGATGGCGCTGTGAGCAAGTGCGTCTGCCTAGGTGTGATTTACACAAGCCCTTGAAGGCTTTAAATATTTATCCATAAAATTCAATAAAGCTGTTCATCAAATCTAATGCTTGGAATTTGGGCAGCCCATGAAAATATTATCATATTTTGCCTGAGGTTCCAGAATCGTCTGCTGTGTGATGTGTTTGTATATTCAGACTCCTGATATTTGTTTATCACTGGCAGGAAGGAATTCATGTTACATAGTGGAGACTGTGCACAGAGATCAGGCCTGGAAAACCCTCCTGAAATTTTCCTTTAAATATTACAGAAATTGTGAGCTCCTTACCTGACTGAGAAGTCATGTAAATTAGACATAAATTTGATCCATCTCTGTATCCTCAGCACCCACCAAGTGCCTGGCAGAGAGAAAGGGCTTCATGAACCAGTTAACTCAGGGAGGGGGAAGTGGGGTAAGATTACTTTTTGATTTTGAAGGGGTGTGTATGTGTGTGTGTATGTGTGTGTGTGTGTGTGTGTATGTGTGCACAGCAGGGGAAAATTTCGCAGTTAATGATAATTATGGTATGAGTATGCGACCCCCTAAGGAAAGTTTGGAAATGCATCTGGCCATCACAATGATTGGGTGGGTGGATGGGTGAGAGGGGTCCCCTCTGGCATTTAGTGGGCAGAATGTAAGGGTAGTGAATATGCAGGAAATAATAGAATTGTCTTGTTCAAAATGCCATCTGCTCCCCCTTTAAGAAGCCCTATATGGTTTCTTTCCAGCTGGCAATGTTATGAAAGCCAGGTAACTTCTCTGAACAACAGTTTACCTCATCTGGAGAATGGGGATATAAGCATTCATCTTGATTACCTCATAGAATTGTGAATTTCAAATATGTAACCTATGTTTTTTTTTTAAACTTTTAATTTTGGACTTGAGTACAAATGTTTAACAATGTTTAGATAGTTTCAGGTGGACAGCAAAGGAACTTGGCCAGCTTTATACATGTATCCATTCTCCCCCAAACTCTCCTCCCATCCAGGCTACCACATAACCTTGAACAGAGCTCCACGTGGTATGCAGTGGGTCCTGTTGGTTATCCATTTGAAATATAGCAGTGTGTACATGTGGATCCCAAACTCCCTAACTCTTCCCCTCATTCTTCCGCCCTGGCAACCGTAAGTTCATTCTCTAGTTCTGTGAGTCTGTTTCTGCTTTGTAAATAAGTTTATTTGTATCATTTCTTTTTTGATTCTGCATATAAAGTATGTCATACTGTATTTCTCTTTCACTGTATGACTTAACTTCACTTAGCACAATAATCTCTAAGTCCATCCATGTTACTGCGAATGGCGTTATTTCATTCTTTTTCATGGCCGAGCAATATTCCATTGTATATATGTACTGCATCTTCTTTATCCATTCCTCTATTGATGATATTTAGGTTGCTTCCATGTCTTGGCTATTGTAAACAGTGCTGAAATGAACATGGGGTGCATGTATCTTTTCAGGCCATGTTTTTCTCCAGATATATGCCCAGGAGAGGGATTGTGCAGTCATGTGCTATGCTGTGCCATGCTGAGTTGCTTCATTTGTATCCAACTCTTTGCGACCCTGTGAACTGTAGCCTGCCAAGCTCCTCTGTCCATGGGATTCTCCACACAAGAATACTGGAGTGGCTTGCTGTGCCCTCCTCCAGGGGATTGAACCTGTGTCTCTCATGTCTCCTGCATTGGCAAGAAGGTTCCACTGGGAAGCCCTGTAGGGTCATATTAGCTTTAGTTTTTGGTTTGTTTAAGGAACCTCCATACTGTTCTGCATGGTGGCTGCACCAATTTACATTCTCACCAACAGTATAAGAAAGTTTCCCTTCTCTCCACGCCCTCTCAATATATAATCTATGTTAATGCACTTTAAACAAATTACAATGCCTTATATAACCAAGCAACGTTTCTTGATCTTGGAAAGTTTCATCCATAAGCCTGTCCTCATTGGCCACAGAAGCTGTAACCAGCTGAGATCTGAGTCACACAGGTAGGGCTCAGACCTCTTCCTACCTGAGTCTTCAATATCACAGTCACTAGCTCTACTCTCTTCCCTGTTGCTCAAGCCCCAAATCAGAGCCATCTTTGATTCCCCCTCAAAGTCCAAATTCTCAGCATTTGTATCTATTCTACACTAAAAATTTAACTCCAATGTATTTCTTTTCTTCATCTTTCCTGCTTCCACCCAGGCTAGTCATGACCTTTGACCTCTGACCTCCTGAGTGAACCCCTGAGGCTACGGGATCACAAGGTCCCCCTTTGCCCTCTCTATGGCATTCTACCACACAGCAGCCATAATCAGCTTTAAAAGATACACAGTAGATCTTTATATGGAAGTGTCACTTCCCAGCGTAAATCCCTCCATTGACTTCCTACTTCCGTTGGAATCAAAGCCACTCCTTCCTTTGACTTATAAGACCTTTTATGTTGTGGTCTCTTCTGACACTTTTTGTGATTTTTCACATGCATTGTCTCTATGCTCATTCCAGTGCACTTAAATTTTGATTCTTGAAATACCAAGCTGTTTCCAGCTTCAGAAAATTTTCCTTTGCTGTTCTCTCTATCCAGAAGACTCTTTTTTTAAAAAAACAAACAAACAAAAAAACAAGATGTCAGTTTCATTGACCAGGTTTTTAATGATCATTTTTGGCCATACCACACACATGTGGAACATCTCCGACCCAGGCCCTCTGCAGTGGAAACTTGGAGTCTTAACCACTGGATCACCAGGGAAGTTCCCACCCAGAACACTTTTCCGGGTCTTTTACCTCTTAGATCTCAGTTCAGTTATCACTTCTCAGAGAAGCTACTGCTGGTCTTACCATGTAGACCCATCCTACTAGGCATCATCTATCCTGTTAGCCTGTTTAATTTATTTTTTAACAATGCTCATCACCCTCTGGAGGGGTCCCATTTGTTTTTATCCATTCTTTAGTTGAGTCTATTAGGATGCTATTGCGGTGAAAGCAGGCACTCTCTCTGACTTCTCACTGCTGTGTTCCTAGGATCTAGAACACTGCTGAACACACGCCTTAGTGAATATTTGCTGATGAACAAAACGGGGCTCTGGCTCAGCATTTCTCTTGGGGTTGCAGCTGAGCTGTTGGCTGGACTCAGTCATCTGAAGGCTTGACTGGGGCTGGAGGATGAGTTTTTAAGGTGACTCACCCACGTGGCAGGGGGCCTCTGTTCCTTGCCATGTGGACCTCTCCATGAGACGCTCGGGGGGAAGCTGGGAGGACATTTCTGATCTTGCCCCCCCCCCCCCCCCCCATTGTCACTTTTGCAATATTCTGTTTGTTGGAAGAGAGTCACTGAGTTCAGCCTACACCCAAAGAGAGGGGAATTAGAGACCACCTTTGGAAGGGGGTATGTTGAAGAACTGGTAGACATATTTTAATTTTTTAGTTTTATTTTTTCATTTTTTAAATGTAAGTATAGTTGATTTTTGGCTTAGTCAATAAAGAATCTGCCTGCCAATGCAGGAGGCAGAAGAGACATGGGTTCAATCTCTGGGTTGGGAAGGTCCCCTGGAGAAGGAAATGACAACTTGTGCTGGTATTCTTGCCTGGAAAATTCCATGAATAGAGGAGCCCGGTGGGTTACCGTCCTTGGGGTTGAAAAGAATCGGACACAACTGAGTGCATGCATGTGCACACACAGTTGATTTACAATGTTAATTACTGCTGTGCAGCAAAGTGATTCAGTGAGGTTCAGTTCAGTTCAGTTCAGTCGCTCAGTCGTGTCCGACTCTTTGCGACCCCGTGGACTGCAGCATGCCAAGCCTCTCTGTCCATCACCAACTCCCAGAGTTTACTCAAACTCATGTCCATTGAGTTGGTGATGCCATCCAACCATCTCATCCTCTGTCATCCCCTTCTCCTCCTGCCTTCAATCTTTCCCAGCATCAGGGTCTTTTCAAATGAATCAACTCTTCACATTAGGTGGCCAAAGTATCGGAGTTTCAGCATCAGTCCTTTCAATGACTATTCAGGACTGATCTTTAAGATGGACTGGTTGGATCTCCTTGCAGTCCAAGGGACTCTCAAGAGTCTTCTCCAACAGGGTCTTAGTTGCATCACGAAAAATCTTCACTGTGGCATATGGGAGCGTTAGTTGCAGCATGTGGGATCTAGTTCCCTGACCAGGGATCCAAGCCAGGCACCCTGCCCTGGGAGCATGGAATCTCAGCCACTGGGATCACCAGGGAAATCCCTCCATTATGGTTTAGCACAGAATATTGAACATGGTTTTCTGTGCCATGCAGTAGAATCTTGCTGCTTATCCATTCCACGTATAAAAGCCTACATCTGCTAACCCCAACCTCCCATTCCCCCAACCCGCTCCCTCTTGGCAACACCAGTCTGTCCTCTTGTGGACATGTTTTAAAATAAGCACTCTCAGGCCATCATTTGCTAAGCCTGGCACTCTTTCACTGAACCATATATCTCTTCCAGGCTTCATTTATTGGTTTAAAACATGTCGCTGCCAACACGAAGGCAAGAAGTGAGAACAGGAATGGCTAGACACAACTACGCGCCCAGCTTCTGAACCCCAAGAGACTCAGCCTAGTGATGTGTGACTAGAAGCATCCTCTTGGTCTGTGAAGGAGTGCATGGGAAGCACAGGCTTGACTTTTGTTCTTACTCTTTGTACTGACTTCATATCTTTCAACATTGGTATTTGGTGCTGGGTGGCACAGATACAATCTTGGCCCTTAAGCTACCAGAAATGAAACCCCAGTGATAATAACTGGGGCTAGAAAATCCAAAGCCAAGGGAAACTTGTCTCTGAGAATCCTAGTTAATTGCAGTAATTAAATCAGCAGGAAGCCATCTGAACAATTATCACACTACAAGGAAAAACTCATTTTAAGGCCTTCAAATAAACATTCTAATAAATAGCTATTAGTTTATATTTGTAAATACCATTGGTTTATCAGGAAATTTGCTAATTGATTTTTAATTAAGGGGAATTGCACATTTATAGTAGGACTGCCTTGAGTTCATGGCTTCCCAGGTGGCACTGGTGGTAAAGAACCAGCTTGCCAATGCAGGAGACATAAGAGATGTGGATTTAATTCCTAGGTCAGGAAGATTCCCTGGAGGAGGACATGAAAACCCACTCCTCCAAAGCCAAGAAGAGAAACAAAATAAGGTCACTAAAGAAATTTCAAGCTTTTGGAGAAGGAAATGGCAACCCTCTCCAGTATTCTTGCCTGGGAAATCCCATGGAGAGAGGAGCCTGGCAGGCTACAGTCCATAGGGTCGCAAAGAATCAGACACAACTGAAGCAACTTAGCATGCCTTGAGTTCAAATCCTCCTTCTAGTTTGGACGTGGAGCCCTGGACTCACTTTGAGAAATTAAGAAATGAACTTGGTCTCTCTTGGGCAAAGTTGCTGTTTTCTTTTTAATGCGGGATCCTACATTAGATTATTCCATGAGGAGCTAGTTAATGATGTCTCTATATCTTCATGAGTAGAGGAATCCGAAGTCATGTTACCATGAGAAAAACAAGAGGGTCCTTATAGAAATACAGTTGAGGGACTTCCCTGGTAGCCCAGTGGTTAAGAATCCACCTTCCAATGCAGGAGACGTGGGTCATTCCCTGGGTTGGGAAGATCCCCCGGAGAAGGGGAATTGCTATGGCCAGAGGAGCCTGGCGGGTCACAGTCCGTGGTCAGGGAGTTAAGATCCCACGTGCCTGGGGGGCAACTAAGCCTGTGCTCTGCAACTGAACTCTCAAGCTGCAACTAAAGAGTTCAGTGCACAGCTTCGAAAGATCTTGCCTGACATAATGAAGATTCTGCTTGCCACAACTAAGACTCAGTGCAGCAAAAAAAAAAAAAAAGAGAGAGAGAGAGTCTGCAGGCCTTTGCCAAGGGGGAAAAAAAAAGCCATTTGCACACACACACTTTTATGTACAATTTGGGGAATTTAATCCCCCTTTGGAAATCAGTGGTGGACTCCCTAAGGGTCTATTTATCCCAAGATAAGAACCAGGGCCATTTACGCAGCAACAAGGTGTTATCCACCAAGCAGAGGTGTAGACTTCATATCAGAACTGAAGATACAACTGTTTGGGCTCTCAGTAGAGATTCCCTTCCCACTTCCCTTAAGTCTGCTGTCTGTCAATTATTAGGGGGAAAGGGCACCAGGTTGAAAATAGCAGTTTATCAGGGATTCAACCTCCTTGTTGGCTTCCCAGATGATGCTAGTGGTAAAGAATCTGCCTGCCAATGCAGGAGACACAGGAGACGCGGTTCCATCCCTGGGTTGGAAAAATTCCCTGGAGGAGGGCATGGCAACCCACTCCAGTATTCTTGCCTGGAGAATCCCATGGACAGAGGAGCCTGGTGGGCTACAGTCCATGAAGTTGCAAGAGTCGGATATGACTGAAGTGACTTGGAATGCATGCATCCTCTTTGTTACCTTATTGGGAGGCACCTATGTTAGCTTTTCTCGTAATATTTATGTAAAGATGTGTTTTGGAATCAGATATGCTAACATAATCGCTCACTCCTTTCTCCAATTCAAGGTTCATTTGGGTAGGGGGGTTGCTTGGATTTGACAGTAACTGGCTCTGTTTTATGGGCATGTCCCACATCCCCCTCCACTTCTTCGACATATCAGTGGCAGAGTAATATGATAAAGTTCTTACTTGACACACTGAGTAGTCTGTAATATGCTAACATTTCTGTATCATGTTAGTATTGCATTAAGCTAATATGATACTAACTCAAGATGACAGGAGAAATGACTAATACAATAAGACCTTCAGCTGGTCTCTTGGGCTGCCACACGTGTCTGATTTAATTCACCTGAAACCTCCAATGGATGGGCAGGGTTAAGGTGCCACGGGGCCACTGGAAGTGAAAGTCTCTGAAAACCAAAAATGACTGGAGATTTCCTGTCTGTCTTTCCCTCCCGCACGCTCCATCTCTGCATCCCAATTCCGGGGAGGCAGAAAAAAGAGGAGTGGTCAGACAGGAGGAGTGGTTGGTTGAATCCCTCAAATTCAAGGTCTTAGCTCTCAAAATATTCATCTTGGTCAAGTTACTTAATTCTTTTGCATTTCAGTTTCCTGTGGAAAATAATGTAATATTTTCCTCATGGGGCCATTTGGAGGATTGAATAAGGCAATGTGATGAGATGGTTAACTAGCATCACGGACACAATGGACGTGAAATTGAGCAAACTCTGGGAGACAGTGGAGGACAGAGGAGCCTGGCGTGCTGCAGTCCATGGGGTTGCAAAGAGTCAGACATGACTCAGCAACTGAGCGACAAATCCATAGAGCTCAAAACATGATGATGGTGAGGACAACAAAATGGTATCTCACTGGACCTACAAACTGAAGGCCTTACTTGGAAAACACTTAGATCTAGAGATTTACTTGAAAAAAGTTTTTATTGTGGTAAAAAATGCAGACATAAAATTTACCATTTCAATCACTTCTGTTTTCCCATATAATTGTATCTTCTTTCATTCTTTCAGCAATGTTTTGCTGTTTTCAGTATATGTCTTGCCTCTTCTGTTAAGTTTATTCTTTTTTTTAATATAAATTTATTTATTTTAATTGGAGGCTAATTACTTTACAATATTTTATTGGTTTTGCCACACATCAACATGAATCCACCACAGGTGTACACGTGTTCCCCATCCCGAACCCCCCTCCCACCCTCCCCATCCCATCCCTCTGGGTCATCCCAGTGCACCAGCCCCAAGCATCCTGTATCCTGCATTGAACCTGGACTGGTGATTCATTTCATATATGATATTATACATGTTTCAATGCCATTCTCCCAAATCATCCCACCCTCTCCCTCTCCCACAGAGTCCAAAAGACTGTTCTGTACATCTGTGTCTCTTTTGCTGTCTTGCATACAGGGTTATCGTTACCATCTTTCTAAATTCCATATATATGCATTAGTATACTGTATTGGTGTTTTTCTTTCTGGCTTACTTCACTCTGTACAATAATTCTTAAGTGTTTTCTTCTTATTTTTTGAGGTTATTATAAATGGAATTGTTTTTCTTAATTTCTTTTTGGATTGTTCAGGGAGACACCTTTTGTTATACATTTTCTTGAAATGTTCAGTTTTTTAAAATTACATGAGCACATGGTAAAAAATTCACACATCATAGAAACATTTACAGTGCAAAATAAGTCTTTCCTTCATACCTGACCTCCAGATTCAAGCTCTCTCTCCCAGAATCCCTCATTTTTGTTGCTAATTGATTGTTACACCTTCCAGAGATGTGCTGTCTTGATAGAGTCATTTCACGAACAGATGGCATGTGCAATGCACGCTGTTTTGGACCTTGTTTTTTTCCTTTTAAATTCAGTATATCATAAAGATGGCTCTAGATCAGCACACCAGGAAATACCTTATTCTATTGAAAGGCTACTGACTTTTTACTTGTATACCTTTATTTTTCAAGCCATTTCCATAGTGAGAAGCATTTAGATTATCCCCAGTTTTTGCTATTAGAAAGAATGCTTCAGTGGACATCTTTGTACATGTATCTTTGAGTGCAGCTATCTTTGAGTACTACTGCAATAAATTCTTGAATCTGTTTCTAGAAAGGCAATTGCTGAATCAAGATTACGTACATGGGAATTATGGGGAGATTGTGTTGGAGTTTTAACAATTTACATACTGCTGATAGTCTACAAGGATAGATGTTTTTCCCATATCAGTAGTGGCATTTTGATTTTTGCCAGATTTTGATAGGTTATAATAATGGCATATTTTTAATGGTTTAATTTTCATTTTTTAATAACAAATCATGTTCAACATATTTTTCTTTTTTTTTTGAGATATAATTGACATATGGCACTGTATCAGTTTAAGATGTATAGCATAAAGATTTGAATTACTTACATAATGAGATGAAACCACAGTAAGTTTAGAGGACATCTGTCATCACACATAGATACAAAATTAAAGAGATAGAAAAATTTTTTTTTCCCTGTGATGAGAAGTCTTAGGGTTTACTCTGAATAACTTTCATATATAACATTGTCATTGTTCAGTTGCTAAGTCGTGTCTGACTCTGCGACCCCTTCCCTGTCCTTCACCATCTCCCAGAGTTTGCTTCAACTCATGTCCATTGAGTCAGTGATGTCATCCAACCATCTCATCCTCTGTCTTCCCCTTCTCTGACTTCCCTCAATCTTCCAGAAATGTTAATTATATGTATTATGTTGCACATTACATTCCTTGTACTTATTTATCTTATAACTGAAAGTTCATGCCTTGTGACTACCTTCATCCAATTTCCCTCCCCCCAGTCCCTACTCCCACCTCTGACAACCACAAATCTTATCTCTCTTTCTATGAGATTGTTTGTTTTTGAGTTATAATTGACCTTATGTTAGTCTCTGTTATACAACATAGACTTAAAATTTCTATACATTTCAAAAACGATCACCACGATAACTCTAGTTACCATCTGTCACTATACGAAGATATCACATAATTGACTGTATTCCCCACACTGTACATTTCATACCCACGACTCACTTATTTTAGAACCGAAAGTTTGTACCTCTGAATCTCCCTCGCTTGTGTTTTCTCCTTTCCCCCACCCCCTCTGGCAGCCATCTGTTTGTTCTCTGCATCTATGCCTCTCTTTCTGTTTACTGACTTTGTTTTTTAGATTTCACATACAGGTGACATCATACAGTATTTGTCTTTGTGTGGCTAGACCACACTGACGCCTTTCAGTCATCTCCATCCTGCAGTCCCCCTCCTTCCCCTTTCTGCACGGTTGAGCTTTAGCCTAACTCATGAGGAATGTGCCCAAGCCAGATGAGTTCCCTACTAACCTTTACTCTTGCCTTCATCTAATATGAAAACTGGAAGGATGTCCTTTGCTGATGCAGATAGTTAATGACCCTTGAGGAAAAATGGTCATGAGAGCTGGGGCCGGGGGATGGGGGAACCTTTGGTTCCCATTGGTGCAGACGGCCTTCTCCCTTAGTGAAAGTGAAAGTGAAGTCGCTCAGTTGTGTCCGACTCTTTGCGACCCCGTGGACTGTAGCCCACAAGGCTCCTCTGTCCATGGGATTCTCCAGGCAAGAATACTGGAGTGGGTTGCCATTTCCTTCTCCAGGAGATCTTCCCAACCCAGGGATCAAACTCAGGTCTCCCGCATTGCTTTAACCTCTGAGCCACCTAGGTGTGGCACCTTTAAATCCCCTTTTTAAAAATCAGTGTAGAGTGCAGCTGTGAATACCTTTGGCTCGTCATCTGCACAATCCTACCTATATGTAGGTAGTTTATTCACAATAAACTTCATAATTGCACTGTACGGAGTTGCCTGTTTTGTTTTTCTGTCTCAAAGTGTCTTTTCATTTCAGAGACTATTATTCGAAATCATCACATTCCAACAGTCTTTCTCCATCTGACTTTAGCATAATACCCTCTAGGTCCATTGATGTTGTTGCAAATGGCAAGATTATGTTCTTTTTTTGTTGTTGTTGTTCTTTTTATGGCTGAGTACTATTCCATTGCATATCTATACCACATCTTCCTTATCCATTCATCTATTGATGGGCACTTAGGTTGTTTTCATATCTTGGTGACCTACATAATTCTGCAGTGAACAGAGGGGTACAAATATCTTTTCAAATTAATGTTTTCCTTTTCTTTGGATAAATACTCAGGAGTCAGATTGGTAGACTGTACAGTAGTTTTATTTTTTAATTTCTTGAGGAATTTCCGTACTGCATTCCACGGTGGCCGCACCAATTTACATTTCCACTGACGGAGTATGAGGGTTACTTTTTCTCTATGCCCTTGCCACCACTTGTTTTTTGGTTGTCTTTTTGATAATTGCTCTTCTGATTGGTGTGAGGTGATAGCTAATAGTGGTTTTGCTCTGCATTTCCCTGATTATTAGATGTTCAGTATAAAAAAAACCTACGAAGCATAGCACATATTTCATGTTAATTTATATATTGGGTTGTTGAATTTTTCTTAACTTGTAAAAAAAAACCTCTTATCCTGGACAAAATTACCTCTTTGTCATATGTGTCATAAACACTTTTTTTTGTTTGTTTTTACACTTTGTTTACAGTGACCATTTTATTCTAGAGATATTTAAAAATTTTATGAAATCAAACTTTAAACTTTAAAATTAATTTTCTTTGTAATTTTTGGGTTTTATATCAAGTGGCCTTTTCTATTACAAAATTTAAAAAACTGAATTATCCTGTGTTTTCTTTTAGTGTTTTTACTTTTTTTGGTTTGCTTAAATGTTTGATTTATTTAACATTTATTTTGGGATAAGAAGTGAATTAAGGATCTGGTTTTCTCCCCCACTAAATAGCTAACCAGTTGTCATAATGCCTTTTATTAAAAATATTTTAGTTTCTCCACAGACTGAAATACTAGCTTTGGCACATAATACATTTCCACAGGTATTTAGACTCATTTCTAGTCTTGCTATTCTTTTCTGTCTGTTTTAAGCACCTGGATCAAATTATTTTAATTATTGAAGCTTTACAGCTCCCTAGAATGAGCTTTACTCATTTAAGAAATATTCCGTTGCTATATTATTGAGATTATATAAAATTATGGCTTGATTTAGGGTGAAGTGGCATCTTCACACTGCGTAATCTTCTTTCCAAGGACAGAGCTGTCTTCTCATTCATTCGAGTTTTCTTTCATGTCCCTCAGTAGTGCCCTGAAGTTTTCTTTTTATAGATTCTGCACCTTTTAAACTTATTCCTTAATATTTTATCTTTTTGAATATAAATGAGATTTTTTCCCTTCCACTATGTGTTCTAATTGGGATATTGTATACAGAGAGCTACTGTTATGTGTATATAACATTTAAATACTTACTTTATGATTTCTCTCTTTTTTCATAGCTTTGTAACTGGTCCTCTTGAGTTTCATTGGTATACAAGCACATGATTTTGCCTTCCTATTTCCAACTTTAACCATCACATTTTTGTGGCTTGCTAGAGCATCTGGAGGAATGTTAAATAGCAGTAGCGGTGATGGGTATCTTCCTTTCTTTCTTTAAAAACATTGTTTATTTATTTACGACTGTGCTGGGTCTTCCTTGCTATGTTTGGGCTTTCTCTAGTTGTGGCGAGCGGGGCTGCTCTTCGGTTGTGGTGC
Source organism: Bos indicus x Bos taurus (assembly GCF_003369695.1). NCBI lineage: Eukaryota > Metazoa > Chordata > Mammalia > Artiodactyla > Bovidae > Bos > Bos indicus x Bos taurus. The sequence continues at coordinate 44,410,059 of NC_040093.1, forward strand.
GAAGGCTTCTCACTGTGGTGGCTTCTCTTTTTGCAGAGCAAAGGCTCTGAGATGTGTGGGTTCAGCAGCTGTGGTACAAGGGTTTAGTTGCCAAATGGCATGTGAAATCTTCCCAGATTTTAACTCTTGTTATACTATTCTTTTAGTGTGCTGCCAGATCCTAAGTGCTGATATTTTATTCAGGATTTTTGTATTACTACTCATAAGTGAGATTTACTCTGTAATTTTTTTTTTATTATACTATTTTTGTCAGGTTTTGGTTTCCAAGTTTTGTTAGCTTTGGAAAAAGAAGTTGGAAATACTCTTAAGACTCTAAACAGTTGAAGTAGCACGGGAGTTCTGTGAAGATTTGGTTATTTTTCTTTTTGAAACTCTCTTCTAGCTAGCTCTTTTATTCCTCTCTGAATTACTACTAAAATTAGTGTATTTTAAGAAAGTATAGCTGTATGCAGTGCCAGTTGTGATATAGAAACATTATGATAAATTAAAGTGCATAAAAATTAGTGTATTTATATTCTCACCTCTTCCTGGGTCAGCTGTGATATATTTTTCTAGGAAATTATCTATTCCATCCCAGTCTTCAACTTTACAAGGAATTGAAGTCTTTATTATCATTCTTTGAATTATCTCTTTTATTATTTCCCTGTCATCACTTATATTTTGTGCCTCTGCTGTTTTCTTGTTTCTTTATTAGATTAGTTAATGGTACATACATTTTATTATTTTTTCCCTCAAAAATCTAGCTCTTGGATTCATTACCTAGTCACTACTTTTCATGTTAAGTCACTAATTTCTGCTTTTGAACCTGCTTATTCCTTATTTTTTATTTCCTTAGATTTATTAAAAAAAAACCTTTTGGAAGTTTTGCAGCTTATTTTTATTCTTTCTTATTTAACAAAATACATATTTTAAGCTTTGATTTTCCCTGAATATTATTTTTGTTTTATTCCACAGGTTCTGATGCACTGTCTCTTCACCTTTGTACATAGTCCAAAATTTTGATTTTGATTTCTTCTTTGGCACAAAATTTATTTAAGATGAGGTTTACCACTTTTTCAGTGGCAATGTGTTTATTGTTTAGTGCATTTTTATTAATTTCTAGCTTTATTTCTTTGTAATTAGAGTGTGCTGTCTGAGTTTTTTTCCCTTGTGGTAAAATATACATAAACATAACATTTATCATTTTAACATTTGAAATATATAGCCTGTGCCATTAAGTACATTTACACAATTGTGCAACCTCCATCAACATTAATTTCCAGAGCATTGTCATCTTCCTTGTACTCATTAAATAATAACTTCCCTTTTCCCATTTCTCCCACGGAGGTGTTTCTTTTTTCTTTTCCGCTTTTTCTAAATTTGTTTTTTAACTGGAGGAAAATTGCTTTACAATGTTGTGATGGCCTCTGCCATACAACATGAATCATCTGTAATCATACATGTATCACTTCCCTCTTGAGCCTCCCATCCCTTCCTCCATCCCACCCTTCTAGATCATCAGAGCTCCTGGCTGTCTTTTTTTTTAAACGTGTTTTTAATTGGAGGATAATTGCTTTCCCATATTGTGTTTATTTCTGCCATACATCAACATGAATCAGCCATGGACATATACGTATGTTCCCTCTGTCCTGAGCCTCCCTCCCACCTCCCAGCTCATCCCACCCCTCTAGGTTGTCATAGAGCACTGGTTTGAGCTCCCTGAGTCATACAGCATTTCCCACTGGCTATCTATTTTTTATGTGGTAGCTTCCCAGGTGGGTATATGAGCTTTATATATGAGCTTCCCAGGTGGCTCAGTGGTAAAGAATCCGCCTACCAATGCAGGAGACACAGGAGACATGAGTTCGATCCCTGGGTCAGAAAGACCCCTGGAAGAGGAAATGGCAATCCTTTTCAGTATTCTTGCCTGGGAAATCCCTTGGACAGAGGAGCCTGGTGGGCTGCAGTCCACGGTGTCGCAGAGTCAGACATGACTGAGTGACCAGGAGCGTGAGCGTGTGTACGTCTCTGCTTCTTTGTCCATTTGCCTTCTCCTTCCCGCACTGTGTCCACAGCTCCATTCTTTGACCCTGAGAATTTGCTGAGGTTTGATTTGTGGCCTTGCTCACACATGACCATTATCTGTTTGTTTTTACCTGGAACATCATCTTACTCACTCTTTCACTTCCAATCTTTCTGAGGGATTTTGTTTTAGATATATGTCTTGTGTGTAGCATACAGTTGAACTTTATATTGTGATCCAATCAATGCATTTTAAAGGGTGTCTTCAGTCAGGCAGTCAGTTCAGTCACTCAGTCATGTCCGACTCTGTGACCCCACTGACTGTAGCACGCCAGGCCTCCCTGTCCATCACCAACTCCCAGGGGCTACTCAAACTCATGTCCACTGAGTTGGTGATGCCATCCAACCATCTCATCCTCTGTCATCCCCTTCTCCTGTCGCCTTCAACTTTCCCAGCATCAAGAAGTGAAGTCACTCAGTCATGTCCAACTCTTTGCGATGCCATGGACTGTAAGCCTACCAGGTTCCTCCATCCATGGGATTTTCCAGGCAAGAATACTGGAGTGGGTTGCCATTTCCTTCTCTAGGAGATCTTCCTGACCCAGGGATTGAACCTGGGTCTCCCACATTGTAGGCAGACGTTTTACCATCTTAGCCACCAGGGTCTTTTCAAATGAGTTAGTTCTTTGCATCAGGTGGCCAAAGTGTTGGAGTTTCAGCTTCAACATCAGTCCTTCCAATGAACACCCAGGACTGATCTCCTTTAGGATGGACTGGTTGGATCTCCTTGTAGTCCAAGGGACTCTCAAAAGTGTTCTCCAACACTGCAGTTCAAAAGCATCAGTTCTTTGGCACTCAGCTTTCTTTATAGTCCAACTCTCACATCCATACATGACCACTGGAAAAACCATAGCTTTGACTAGATGGACCTTGGTTGGCAAAGTAATGTTTCTGCTTTTTAATATGCTGTCTAGGTTGGTCATAACTTTTCTTCCAAGGAGTAAATATCTTTTAATTTCATGGCTGCAGTCACCATCTGCCGTGATTTTGGAGCCCCCCAAAATAGTCTGTCATTGTTTCCATTGTTTCTCCATCTATTAGCCATGAAGTGATTGGAACAGATGCCATGATCTTAGTTTTCTGAATGTTGAGTTTTAAGTCAACTTTTTCACTCTCCTCTTTCACTTTCATCAAGAGGCTCTTTAGTTCTTCAGTTTCTGCCATTAATTGTGGTGTCATCTGCATATCTGAGGTTATTGATATTTCTCCCTGCAATCTTGATTCCAGCTTGTGCTTCCTCTAGCCCAGAATTTCTCATGATGTACTCTGCATAGAAGTTAAATAAGCCGGGTGACAATATACAGCCTTGACGTATGCCTTTCCCGATTTGGAACCAGTCTGTTGTTTCATGTCCAGTTCTAACTGTTGCTTCTTGACCTGCATATAGACTTCTCAGGAGGCAAGTTAGGTGGTCTGGTATTCCCATCTCTTTAAGAATGTTTCACAGTGTGTGAAGAATGTTTCACACAGTCAAAGGCTTTGGCATAGTCAATAAAGCAGAAGTAGATGTTTTTCTGGAACTCTCTTGTTTGTTTGTTTGTTTTTTTATCATCCAGTGGATGTTGGCAATTTGATCTCTGGTTCCTCTGCATTTTCTAAAACCAGCTTGAACATCAGGAAGTTCACGGTTCACATATTGTTGAAGCCTGACTTGGAGAATTTGCTAGTGTGTGAGATGAGTGCAATTGTGCAGTAGTTTGATCATTCTTTGGCATTGCCTTTCTTTGGGAATGGAATGAAAATTGACCTTTTCCAGTCCTGTGGCCACTGCTGAGTTTTCCATATTTGTAGGCATATTGAGTGCAGCACTTTCACAGCATCATCTTTTAGGATTTGAAATAGCTCAACTGGAATTCCGTCACCTCCACTAGCTTTGTTAGTAGTGATGCTTCCTAAGGCCCACTTGATGTCACAGTCCAAGATGTCTGGCTCTAGGTGAGTGATCATAGCATCATGATTATCTGGGTCATGAAGATCTTTTTTGTTCAGTTCTTCTGTGTATTCTTGCCACCTCTTCTTAATATCTTCTGCTTCTGTTAGGTCCATACCATTTCTGTCCTTTATCGAGCCCATCTTTGCATGAAATATTCCCTTGGTATCTCTAATTTTCTTGAAGAGATCTCTAGTCTTTCTCTCTATTTTTTTCCTCTATTTCTTTGCACTGATCTCTGAGGAAGGCTATCTTACCTCTCCTTGCTATTCTTTGGAACTCTGTATTCAAACAGATACATCTTCCTTTTCTTCTTTGCTTTTCGCTCTCTTCTTTTCGCAGCTATTTGTAAGGTCTCTTCAGACAACCATTTTGGCTTTTTGCATTTCTTTTTTTTGGGGATGGTCTTGATCACTGCCTCCTGTACAATGTCACGAACCTCCATGCATAGTTCTTCAAGCACTCTGTCTATCAGATCTAATCCTTTGAATCTCTGTGTCACTTCTACTGTATAATCATAAGGGATTTGATTTAGGTCATACCTGGATGGTCTAGTGGCTTTCCCTACTTTCTTCAATTTAAGTCTGAATTTGGCAATAAGGAGTTCTTGATCTGAGCCACCGTCAGCTCTCGATCTTGTTTTTTGCTGACTGTAAAGAGCTTCTCCATCTTTGGCCACAAAGAATATAATCAATCTGATTTTGGTATTGACCATCTGGTTATGTCTATGTGTAGAGTCTTCTCTTGTGTTGTTGGAAGAGGGTGTTTGCTATGACTAGTGTGTTCTCTTGGCAAAACTCTGTTAGCCTTTGTCCTGCTTCATTCTGTACTCCAAGGCCAAATTTACCTGTTACTCCAGGTATTTCTTGACTTCTTACTTTTGCATTCCAGCCCCAATAATGAAAAAGACATCTTTTTTGGGTATTAGTTCTAGAAGGTCTTGTAGGTCTTCATAGAACTGTTCAGCTTCTTCAGCATTACTGGTTGGGGCATAGACTTGAATTGCTGTAATATTGAATGGTTAAGGTAAGCATTTCCCAGATCCTGACCCAAGGATTCCAGAGCAAGCAATTGATTTGGGAGATGATCCCAGGAGATAATTAGCAGGGAAGAGGGGAAGTGAGACAGGGAAGTGAGGACAGCCAATCCAGGAAGCAGAAATAAGCAGCTTTCCACTCCATCCTACTGGGGATCTCTGGAAGACAGTGTGGTACCCACCTCTGCATTGTCTACCAAAGGGCTAAGGCTCCTGTTCTTCACTGACATAGGGCTTCTCTCTATCCTGCCCCTCATGTGGGCTGAGCATGCTCCTGCAGCTAGAGAAAGCCTTCAGACACAGTTCCGGTGTTCGCAGTAGAAACCATTGGTCCACACGGTAATGGGGAGTGCTGAGGGGTTACCAGCGGAGGTTTGACATCATCACTCTGAGAAGTGAAGTTCACTTCTCAGAGTGATAGGGTTTCTGAGATGCTTGGAAGCTAGGCTAAGAATATGGTTCAGAGACCTGAGGCTCTGCCTTGCTTTTTTCTTTTTTAAACTGTGTTAAAACATTACCCTACCAACCCTAACTTTGGTTTGAGAAGTGGAAAGGCTGTGATGTCCATACATATTTTCCATCAAGGGTACCAATTGTTTATGCACAACTTATAAGTCTCATGTGAAGCGGTAAAAATTGAGCTTCTCAGTTCTTTCCGAGCCTTGGCTTTAGCATAACAGAAGCTGTAGCCCCGCTGGGGTTGCAGTTATAGTCCATATGGCCATTCTGCACCTGTGAATTCTCTCTACGTTTGGCTAAACAAATCAGGAATTAATCTTACGATGGGCGTGTGCATCTTTCAGTTTAAGGCTTACCTGCAATACTGCTATCCCATTTTCCCTACTGGGAAGAGATCTCTGTTTTTAGATGGGTCGTATGTTTTACTGTCTGTTTTTAATTCTGTCAATGCACTGAAGGAATACATGTACTTAAGTTCTTTTGATTCTATAACTTTTATTTATTGGGCCAGATTGTGTAATGTTGAGCAATCAGTCATACTGGGTTTGAGTCTTGCCTCCTCTGCTCTCTGTGTGACCTTGAATATGTCACCCAAAATTTCCATTTCAGATTATTACACTGAGAGCGAGAACAGAGTATTTTCTAAGCTATGAAGTTAAGTCCTATCCAGTGTCTCTTATTCAATAAAAGTTTATTGATAAACCAAAAACTTTTTTTGATTCTGCCTCCTAACTGTATTTTACATTTATCTCTTGTTTTGTTAATATCATCATTACTACCATCCTCATCCATGACATACTCAATGCTCACCTGGACCTCTGCAGGAGCCCCCTAAGTGGTTGCCTGATATTTGTTCTTGCATCCTCAGGGTGGACATCCATTCCCATTTTCTTGGTTGCAGAACTGTGATTTTTCTTGGGGGAACATCCAGTTCCATTAGGTACAGTCCTAGTGGGAGGATCAAACGAGATACTCCTTGCTCCTTGCAACCCACTCATCTGCCCAGCGGTTAGCATGTGACCTATACAAGGCATTCAGATTCTCTGTCTTAGAAATTTAAGTTTTGAGCAGAATGTAATAAAGACTGAAAATAACTGGAGTTATTCATCCAGTTGGCAGTACCACAAGAGACTAACCATTAATTTTTGCTTCCCAGCCAGGCTCTTTAGATTTTCCTTTGATTGTGGGCCCTAGTCCATAACCTTCTAATAAATTGCCTTTTTTTTTTTTGCCTAAGTTAACCTGAGTGAATTCCTGTTGCTTATGACCAAAGAAATTTAACTAATATTCATGATATTGGTGAGGATAAAGCCTAAACTGCTGTATCAGAAGTTCTAAAACACAGTGGGTCAAGTTTGTCTGTTAGAACAAAGATCTAAGTTTTTTTTCTCTTGTATAACAGTCCGGCGTGAGGGAAAAGGTCTGTTCCCTGAGATCACGTGGCCCTGGGAGCTTCCAACTTGTTGCTCTGCCAGTTCCTGGGGTTCTGTCCTTGTTCTCATGATCGATGCTGGGTCACTGCCACATTCACAGTCCAGCCCACAGAAAAGGTGAGTGGAAGCCTGTGGCAAGCCATTCCTGTTAAACAAGCAGCTAAAAGTGTTAGCCACTCAGTTGTGTCCCACTCTTTGCAACCCCATGGACTGTATTCTGCCAGGCTCCTCTGTCCATGGGATTTCCCAGGCAAGAACACTGGAGTGGGAAGCCATTCCCTTCCCAGGGGTAGAACCTGGGTCTCCCACAAGTTGCAGGCAGATTCTTTGCATTCTGAGCCACTAAGTGACTGCTGCTGCTGCTGCTAAGTCGCTTCGGTCGTGTCCGACTCTGTGCGACCCTATAGACGGCAGCCCACCAGGCTTCCCCATCCCTGGGATTCTCCAGGCAAGAACACTGGAGTGGGTTGCCATTTCCTTCTCCAATGCATGAAAGTGAAAAGTGAAAGTGAAGTCGCTCAGTCGTGTCTGACTCTTAGCAACCCCATGGACTGCAGCCTACCAGGCTCCTCCGTCCATGGGATTTTCTAGGCAAGAGTACTGGAGTGGGGTGCCATTCACTAAGTGACTAGAAGTTGTTTACTCTGCTAATGCTCATGTAGTTGGCCATACCTCGCTGAGAAGGAGGCTGGGAAATGGAGGCTCCAGCTGGGTGAACATGTGCCCAGGAAGAAAGGAAGGAGGATTTGGAGAAAACAGGCAGTTTGCCACATGCCATCTTTCAGATTCATTTCTTCACACCAAGGTGAGAGTGGTCACACACACACACACACACACACACACTTAAGCATGTCATCTTCCTGCTTTTAAGCCTCCCATGGCCTCACACTGTGGCTGGATTAAGACCAAGATCATCCCATGGCTTCTAAGTTCTGCTCGCTGGGTCCACTTCTTCATTCTCCTAACCCTGCCAAAGCACCCTGGCATCTTCTTGGTTATATGAGTATCACTTAAAAAAACCCTGCATCCTGGGTGGTTTTACCTGTTTGGAACATTCTTCTCTCCCTGTCCCTTGATTTGTTAATTCCTATTTACCTTTCATTTCTCAGCTTAGTCATCATTCTTTCCAAGGATGCCTTTATAGACCCCAAGATTAGGTCCTAATCCTCTGATAAACCCTCTTGTAGTAACCCATACCTTATTTTTCTATTATTTATAAGCTTAAGTCAACATGTGACTGATCAGTACTATTCTCCTTTCCCAGAACATCAGTCCCATGAGGCCAGGAAACACGCCACCCATCACCTTGGGATCCTTAGCACCCAGCACAGTGTGTGACGTGGAGAAAATTCTCAAAAAATGCCCAGTGAGTCCACAAATGAAGGAAGGATGTGGGAGGGTGGTGTAAGAGCATATTTGGGATGAAGGTTTCTTGGTTTGAAGAAACTGGTGTAGATTCCAAATGTATGTATGCATGTCCTGATGCAGAATTCTCAGAGATGAGGGATGCAGACAAGGGATAGGGAAGAACCAAAGACCTCGGCTACCACTGGAGATTTTAACTGGGAGTTCTCCCTGCCTGGAAGCAAACATGGATGCTGTTTTTCTTGGCTGAGTCCTTGGCAAAGAGAAAGGGAGGAAGGATGGGGAGAAAGAAAGGAGGAGAGATAGGGAAAGAAATAGCAACGTGAGTGATGACATTCCTTGGGTAACAGCTAAGATGTTCATGCTGGTTAACAAGCACAGTGACCATTCTTTACCTTCTTCTGGGATTCAGTGTTCTCGAAGTGTATTCACAGATGTCATTTCATCTGTCATTTCTTCCTTTCACAGCCCTTTGGGGCAGGCAAGACTTCTTATCTACTTATAAGGTACTTCTTATCTTCATTAAAAATATCTTAAATTGTTTTTGTTTCTTATCACAAATGACACATATTTCCTATAGGAATGTTACCAAACACAAACTAGAAGAAGGAAAAAAAAATCTTCTCACTCAGAGATAGACACTGTTAACACTTTGATGTATATCTTTCTCCATTTTTTCCCCTATATATTTAATATTCTCACTTTAGGGATGATGATGAAGCTGGGGAGGGTGAGTGTTTATGTGTCTATTTCTTTATTTATATAACTATTTCTTCCTAACAACCTCCGTAGGAAAAGGATTTGAGGCATTGGGCTGACACCATCATGGGAGACTGACTCACACTGGGAGCACATATTCAAACTCTTATTTACATTCACATGGCTGTTTCCACTTCTCCAGCCAATGGAACTGCATGAATAAGAATTTGTCTTCTCCTCCCGGGCAGGACTGGCTTGAGCACCAAGAGACATGGGACCTGGCTCTGGAGAGAGTGGTAAGAAGGCAGGTTGTGGACGGGAAGCATAAGGAAGGCTGATACAGCCCAGGACAGATGGACAGACTTTCTGATGACACATTCTGATGCCCAACCTAACAGATGACAATTAGCAGTCACCAGCTGTAAAGTGACTGTAAATGCTGCTTCGAATAAAATGAGTCTTTTTTTTTTTCTCTCTGATGCATTTAATGAAACATTTAAAAATCCAACAATGAGTGTTTGTTGGCAGCCCAGACGCTGTGTGACACCAGGGAGAGGCTGGATATTTGCTGCAGATGAAGGCTCCTGGTGGTGTGCTCTTTCTGCTTAGAGCAAGACACCGTTGCCTAGAAGGAGGGACATGAACCCATTCAGCAGTGCTCCTGTCTTGCAGGTTGACCTTGAGAGAGTTCCCTTCCTCCGTCTGTAATGGGTCTCCCTGCTTCCACTCTTGCCCCCCACCAACTCCCACCCTCCTACCTTCATTTTTGACATAGTCTCTAGAAGTGATTTGTAAAAATATCAATTCATTTGAATCAATCTCCCTATGAGGATTTGAATTAAATCCTCCCCGTGTCAGCCCTTTATAATCCTCCCATGTCAGCCCAATCTCCTGCTTTAAAACCCTGGTGGCTCAGAGGTTAAAGCGTCTGCCTCTAATGCGGGAGACGTGGATTCAATCCCTGGGTCAGGAAGATCCCCTGGAGAAGGAAATGGCAACCCACTCCAGTACTCTTGCTTGGAGAATCCCATGGACGGAGGAGCCTGGTGGGCTAGGAGTCCATGGGTCCCGAAGAGTCGGATATGACTGAGTGACTTAACTTGTAACTTTCATGGGAGTGAAACTCAAACTCATGAAATGTAGAAGCACATAATAAGGTTCTATGCCAACTAGTGCCCACCTACTTCTCCAGGCACATTTTTTTTTTGGCTGCATTGTGTGGCATGGGGGATCTTATGTCCCTGACCAGGGATTGAATCTGTGCCCCCTGTAGTGGAAGTGCAGAGTTTTAACCGCCGGACCGCCAGGGAAGTCCCTCCAGCTGCGTCTTTTACCACACTCTCTCTTGATCGCTAAGATGCAGCCCCACCCCCAATGAACCAACCTGGTTTTCTGGCTTGGGGTCTTTCCATTTACTCTTCCCGCTGCTGGAAACTCTCTTTCCATAGCGACTATGGCAGGATCATGATTGTCCAGGTCTCAGTTCAAATGTTACCTTCTTTCCTGAACATCCCAGCTTAGGGGGCCTCCCTGGTCCCCATTTTTTCTTGACTTAACTCTATTTATTTTATTTTATTATATTGTTGTACAACATATCCTTGTAGCTTATTTTATACATAGTAGTTGGTGCCTCTCAATCCCCTACACTTATCTTACCCCTCCCTCTTCCCTCTCCCCACTGGTAATCACTAGTTTGTTCTCCATATCTGTGAGTCTGCTTCTTTTTTTGTTATATTCACTAGTTTGTTGTGTTTTTTAGGTATTCCATGTGTAAGTGATATCATATATTATTTGTCTTTCTCCATCTGACTTTTTCCTCAGTCAATACTCTCCAAGTGCATCTATGTTACTGCAAATGACAAAATTTCATTCTCTTTTTATGGCTGAGTAGTATTCCATTGTATACACCCACTTCCCTGTGTTTCCTGGGATCCTCTCCCAAATAAACAACTTGAACTTGAAACCTCTCAGGATTTGTTTCTGGGAGAAAATAAATTGAAATCTGTGTGTTTCCCATTGACAAAAAGGCATTGTACCATGCATTTTATTTATTGTATGATTTGCTTTTTTCACATCAGTAACCATACGGATACATAGTAATCAATACAGATTGATCTACCTCATTTCTTTTATCAGTATGATGCTCTTACTTCTAGTTGGAAGTATGGAGTTTTAAAATGATATATAATATCTTTTGCTGCTTTTCTTGGAAGCTTCGAGGACCCTAAGAGATCATATCTGGGCTTGTTGGTTGGCTCCAGCTCTTGTGAGATTTTGGTCTGCACATTTCTTTGCTGTGGGTGACTATACTGTGCGTTGTGGGATGTTCAGTGGCATCTCTGATCTGTATTTACTAGATGCCCATAACACACTCCTAGCTGTGACATCCAAAAATATGTTCAGAGTCACCAAATACCCCTTGGGGAAAAAATGATGCCCAGCTGAGACCACTGCCATACGCACACCCCAGTTTTACCCAAACCTAGAACTGTATCCAATTGCAGTCGCACTCCCTTGGGGGGTTAGGGTGCATTCTAACTGGAAAGTTACACATTCAAAGATTGTTCAAAGGATCTCAGACATGCGTTTGGGTCTGCTGATTGTTGTCCCCCAGGGATTTGTATCACATTACCTAAGTTGAAGCTACATTTCCCAGAACTCTTTTCCTTGAATTTTTCCAAATTCCTTTCCTTGTGTGGTTCTGGTTAATCCAGAACTGGCTATGAGAGAAGCCCGGGTAAGGTTTGGAAGGTGGAGATGCTGCCATCACCTTGTTTCTATGGAGGGTGGTGGGAGGCTCAGATTCTGCTGCAGCTCACATTGGAGGTCTCTGGTCCGATGATCACACTGTGGCCATGGACCAGCATACAGGGCGGGGGTGGGGGGATGGGGAGCAATGCCTCCTCCTGCTCCTGGCAGCTCCTCTCTCAGCTTCTCTGAATTCTCCATCAGGCTCGTGTAGGGCTCTCCAGCAGGTCACCTGTATCAATGATGCTAGTAGGCTTGGAAGTGGTGAGAGACCAATGTGGGTGCCCACGAGAGCTAGACACCTATTCCCATGACTCCTTGTGATTCCAGAATGTTCTTCTGGTCCGTTTTGGCCTTGTTCACCCTCATGTCATGATTATCTTCCTTTTGCAATGTCTAACCCTGCTAACTTCAGGACTAGACACAGGGCACAGACCTTCACCAATGACTAACTGGCTCCTGGATCACTGATGGCCTAAATCCTATAACAAATCTGTCTTTTCTCTCATGGTGGCTCTGTGTCTCTGATGGAAACTTAGCTGCTAGATACATACCCCTTTGGGTGTTCAGGTACATTCTGACTAAGAAATTGCACATTCAGATTGCTCAAAAGAGCCATGGTGAAACCATTTTAGTGCAGTTTTGGAGTTTTGCTCTTTATTGTTCCCTGGGAGCCATCAGAGGAAGGAAAACAAATTCTTTGCTCTCTCTCTCTCTCTCTCTTTCTTTTTAAAATCTACTGCAACTGTAGCCCTTGGACTTCAGGAGTCCTTAATATTGACTCAACAGAATTGCATGGTGGGAGAATCAAGAAAGGATTCATTATCTGGCAGGCTTTTTCTACAGAAACGCTCTGAAAACTCAACATTTGAAAGTATCCATCTCATCTGAGACTGCGTGCCCTCTTCATACTCAGGGCCACGTCTTCCTGCTCATGCAGGTGGCTTCTCACCCAGTACACAAGGGGTTAATGTACCCAACTGCCTGTGGACTCTATGGGTGATCCCATATTTATTTCAATTATATAAGTATACTGGGCCAGTGTATTTATTTTAAATCACATTATCTACAGCTTCCCAAGCATGTGTCAACAAAAAGAACGGTTTCAATTTAGTAGACTTTGAAATGGTGTGCAGTTTATCCTCACTTCAATTATACCCTCTCCAGTAAGTCATGGGCAGCTTCAGGATTATTCAGGGCAACGTAATGCTATCTGAAAGCATTGATTTTTCCCTCCTCTTCAAGAACAGTTCACTGAAGGATGCACTGGAGCCTCCTTTAAGGAAACATAAAAATACATTTCTCAGCTGCAGCTTCTGAGAAATCTCAATCTTAGGGGCTCCAGATGAGACTGCTGGGAAAGTTTCTAACCTTTAAAAGAAGCTGTGCAAAGCTGGTTGCAAAGGAGTGACTGTAGCAGGAATCGTGTTTCTTGACTTGAAGGGATGGGAGATAGATGGACCAAGGAAGAAGAGAATGTCAGAGAATTTCTGCACTTTATCTACTTCTAGACACACAAATATTTGTTGGACACCTGCTATGGAGCATGTATGCAGTGGGAAACCTAAAGACCAGAGCCAGTTTTATGGGTGTGAGACTTATTCCATTGCCCTGGGAGCCATATGCTTATAAGGTCCCATGCTTGGTTTAATGTTCTATTGATGCTGTCTTGAAATTTTTAGTAATTTTGAAACAAAAAGGCCAATGTTTTCATTTTGCCTGGCTTTGAAGAATATATAACTGGTCTTGATAGATACACAATTAGTTCTGCTCTCAGGGAGCTTAGAGTTTTGTAGAGGAGACAGACATGAACTAATTACAGAAGTTACTCTTTCAATTGTGATAAGGGCTACTAAGAGACAGGTCCAGGGGCTTAGAGGGTATGTAACTGAGGGACCTACTAAGCTGGAGTCGGTGGAGTCATCAGAAGAATGATTTGAGCAGACATCTGAAAGGTAGATCAGGCAAACCTGCAGAATTCTCTAGGGAGATCGTTCCAGCTGCAGGGAATAGCATGCGCAAAGGCCCCCAGGCAGGAAGGAGCTTGGCCTATTAGAGGAGGGTCCAGTGAGAATAAGGCACAGTGGACATAGGAGTAGATTAGTTTCTCTTAGCATGAATAACATGATCTGGATGTACCATGGTTCAGTTCAGTTCAGTTCAGTTCAGGCGCTCAGTCGTGTCTGACTCTTTGCGAGCCCATGAATCGTAGCATGCCAGGCCTCCCTGTCCATCACCAACTCCCAGAGTTCACTCAGACTCACGTCCATCGAGTCGGTGATGCCATCCAGCCATCTCATCCTCTGTCGTCCCCTTCTCCTCTTGCCTCCAATCCCTCCCAGAATCAGAGTCTTTTCCAATGAGTCAGCTCTTCGCATGAGGTGGCCAAAGTACTGGAGTTTCAGCTTTAGCATCATTCTTTCCAAAGAAATCCCAGGGCTGATCTCCTTCAGAAAGGACTGGTTGGATCTCTTTGCAGTCCAAGGGACTCTCAAGAGTCTTCTCTAACACCACAGTTCAGAAGCATCAATTCTTCGGCACTCAGCCTTCTTCACAGTCCAACTCTCACATCCATACATGACCACAGGAAAAACCATAGCCTTGACTAGACGGACCTTTGTTGGCAAAGTAATGTCTCTTCTTTTCTATATGCTATCTAGATTGGTCATAACTTTCCTTCCAAGGAGTAAGCGTCTTTTAGTTTAATGACTGCAGTCACCATCTGCAGCAATTTTGGAGCCCCAAAAAATAAAGTCTGACACTGTTTCCACTGTTTCCCCATCTATTTGCCATGAAGTGATGGGACCAGATGCCATGATCTTCGTTTTCTGAATGTTGAGCTTTAAGCCAACTTTTTCACTCTCCACTTTCACTTTCATCAAGAGGCTTTTGAGTTCCTCTTCACTTTCTGCCATAAGGGTGGTGTCATCTGCATATCTGAGGTGATTGATATTTCTCCCGGCAATCTTGATTCCAGCTTGTGCTTCATCCAGCCCAGCGTTTCTCATGATGTACTCTGCATATAAGTTAAATAAGCAGGGTGATAATATACAGCCTTGACATGCTCCCTTTCCTATTTGGAACCAGTCTGTTGTTCCATGTCCAATTCTAACTGTTGTTTCTTGATCTGCATACAGGTTTCTCAAGAGGCAGGTCAGGTGGTTTGTTATTCCCATCTCTTTCAGAATTTTCCACAGTTTATTGTGATCTACACAGTCAAAGGCTTTGGCATAGTCAATAAAGCAGAAATAGATGTTTTTCTGGAAGTCTCTTGCTTTTTCCATGATCCAGCGGATGTTGGCAATTTGATCTCTGGTTCCTCTGCCTTTTCTAAAACCAGCTTGAACATCAGGAAGTTCACGCTTCACCTAATGCTGAAGCCTGGCTTGGAGAATTTTGAGAATTACTTTACTAGCATGTGAGATGAGTGCAATTGTGTGATAGTTTGAGCATTCTTTGGCCTTGCCTTTCTTTGGGATTGGAATGAAAACTGACCTTTTCCAGTCCTGTGGCCACTGCTGAGTTTTCCAAATTTGCTGGCATATTGAGTGCAGCACTTTCACAGCATCATCTTTCAGGATTTGAAATAGCTCAACTGGAATTCCATCACCTCCACTAGCTTTGTTCATAGTGATGCTTTCTAAGGCCCACTTGACTTCACATTCCAGGATGTCTGGCTCTAAGTGAGTGATCACACCATCGTGATTATCTGGGCCATGAAGATCTTTTTTGTACAGTTCTTCTGTGTATTCTTGCCACCTCTTCTTAATATCTTCTGCTTCTGTTAGGTCCATACCGTTTCTGTCCTTTATCAAGTCCATTAGATTGATAGAATTTCCCTGTTGGTAACTTGAGGTGACCCATAGACATTTATCTCTTAGTGTCCCATCATTGTTGGCTGATTTATGCATGCATCTGGCCTCTCTTAATATGGCAGTTTTTAAGAAATGGGTAGATATTTCACAAATACCTCAATCTCTTAAAATGCTAACCATATGAAATTATTTACATTTAAATAATATGTAAATAATAATTATGGAGTATTTATTTAAGAATCCAGAATGAAAACGTCAGCTACACTCTTGCCCAAAACTTTGGCAGTAGATATATACATGTACAGCCTGCACAGCGTTTGTAAGTTCATTATAGCACTGGGTGTTGAGCAAATCATTTTATTCTTGTTTGTTCTTTACCTACCTCTTTGACAGTTAAACAAAATAGTTCCGTAGATCTTGGCCTTGTAGAATTTGGCAAACATGCAGATTCAGGCAGAATGTAATTTTACAGAGTTTGTTATTGTTTTATCTCTCCTCTTCAAAGCTGTAGAGAACTGGCTCTATTAGAGTCTCTTTGCACATGAGTGGGGAATGCCACACTCTTTGTCTCCTGTGCTCAGTCATGTCTGACTTTTTACAGTGGGAAAAAATCGAAATCCATTGTACATTAGAAAGTTTACTTGGAAGAGCAGTATGGAGGTTCCTGAAAAAACTAAAAATAAAGTTACCATATGACCTAGTGTATATCCTTAGAGCGTGTCTGGAAAAGATGAAAACTCTGATTCGAAAAGATACATGCACCCCAATGTTCATTGAAGTACTATTTATAATAGCTAAGACATGAAAGCAACCTAAATGTCCATCAGCAAATGAATGGATAAAGAAAATGTGGTATATACATATACATGGATTGTAGCCCACAGGCTCTTCTGTCCTGGAATGGAATTCTCTAGGCAAGAATACTGGAGTGAGTAGCCATTCTCTTCTCCAGGGGATCTGCCCGACTCAGGGGTTGAACCTGAGTCTCTTGCATTGCAGACAGATTCTTTACCCTCTGAGCCACCAGTGAAGCCTTGTCTCCAGTGCCTCTGTCTACATGGGAAGCCTTTGACCTTTGTCATGACAGATGGGCTAGTGCAGTGGTTCAACCTACTTGTAGAATTAGACAGCTTTGAGTTCCAATCCTACTTCCATCACTTCAAAATCAAGAATCTTTGACAATCTTCTCAGCCTCCCAAAACATTTGATTGCCTCATTTGTGAAAGGGAGGCTATTAGACCTACTTGAGAGAGTTGCTGCAGGAATTAAGGTCATGTTGGATAAGCCCTTCGCTCCCTTGCCATGTGTTGAGAGCCTGGCTAAGTAGAGACTCAGTAAACAATGGCTGCTGTTCTCACTGGTGAGAACCACCAATCAGAACACTGTAGGGGCAGAGCTCTTGCCCTTTGATGGTCCCCTTATGAAGCAGGGGCTGCTGGGAAGGGTGCTCCTTGGCTGATGAAAAGACTGAGATGCTTAGAATGTCAAAGCTTGAAAGGAGTTTAGTGGGACTCTAAATGTCTGACCTATGACATCATGTGGGGGCTGTTATGATGCAGATGCCTGAGTTCCATCCCAGACCTATGATTTGAAATCTCTAGGGAGAATCCTAAAGGAAATCAACCCTGAATATTCATTGGAAGGACTGATGCTGAAGCTCCAATACTTTGGCCACCTGATGCGAAGAGTTGACTCACTGGAAAAGACCCTGATGCTGGGAAAGATTGAGGGCAGGAGGAGAAGGGGGTGGCAGAGGGTGAGATGGTTGGATGGCATCACTCTCTCAATGGACATGAATTTGAGCAAACTACCAGAGACAGTGGACAACAGGGGAGCCTGGTGTGCTGCAGTCCATGGTGTTACAGAGAGTCGGACATGACTTAGCAATTGAACAATAACAACAACAAAGAAGAGACTTGGAAATATACAAAAAAGTCTGAGATCATTTTGAGGGGCAGTCAATACTTGGGAACCTCTTTCTTGTCCCTTCCTTTTTTTAATACCTTATGTGGTTCATAAACCACCGATGGGCCCATCCAGGCTTCTGTATAAACTGAACCTTTGCTTTATCTTAATTGAGGAACTGTGGGACTGAGGAAGGAATCATTGATATTTCAGAAACCCATAGCTTTTAGAAAAAGAAACTTTTCTCTCCAAAAGTAATTATGGAAATGTCATAAAAAGGTGAAAGATTTTCGGGGAGAGTCAGACATTAAAAATTACATTTTGCAAATTGTACTTGGAAAGAATCATTTTAATTGAAGTAGTTATTCCCAAGCCTAAATCCCATATGCTCCTGTAACCTCAGAATGTTCAGTTCATTCTTGTCAACTACTTTCTCTTCTGATATGGCCTAAATATGCCACTTAAGTAAGAACTACTTAACAGGAGCTACTTGGGGATGATGTGTGTGAATCCGGAGAGGTGAATCTGTGCAGAAAATTTGGTAATCACAGCAGGCCAGCAGGCAGATCATTTTGAGGCCCACAAAATCTTTTACACTTCCTTCTTTGTGAGAGTCTGTCTTTCCAGAGAGGAGTATCTCTCTCCAGGGTGCTTGAAGGCAGTCCTATGAGTTGGCTTTATTTATTCATTCACTTTTTCATTCCATAGATATTTATGAAATGCTAGCTGTGTGCCAGGCACTATGGAACTAAGCATGGAATGGTGAATCACACTGACACAATCCCTGCGAAGTCAGAGCTTAACATCACAGGGAAAGACAGAATTTGGGCAGGTAATTACAAGTGTGAATCAAGCAATGATAAGAGAAACAGCAGTTGCTATGGAAGTATGACCTAACACCATGAGTGAGCAATGAGGGCACAAAAGGATTTCTACCTAGCTTTTTAAAAAAATGTATCTATTTTTAATTTGAGGATAATTGCCTTGCAAGATTGTGTTGGTTTCTGCCATACATCACTGTGAATCAGCCATAGACATACATATGTTCCTTCCCTCTTGAACCTTCCTCCCACCTCCCACCCATTGCTCTAGGTAGTCACAGAGCACTGGCTTAGCACTCCTGTGTCATACAGCAAATTCCCACTGGCTATCTATTTTACATATGGTAGTGTGCATGTTTCAATGTTACTTTCTCTATTAGTCCCACTGTCTCCTTCCCCGAATGTATTCACAACTCTGTTCTCTATGTCTGCATTGCTGTTGCTGTCCTGAAGCTAGCTTCATCAGTACCATCTTTCTAGATTCCATATATATGTGTTAATGTATGATATTTGTTTTTATCTTTCTGACTTACTTCCATCTGTATAATAGACTCTAGATTCATCATTTCTTGGCCTTTTGGCTAAGATCAAGTATAGCTTTCTTTTTTTAAAATAAACCTCATCAAGGTGAATTTTATTAATTAATTTATTTGTTTGGCTGTACTGGGTGTTAGTTGTGACACTCGAAGTCTTGCAGCATGCGGGACCTGTTTTATTTTTTTTAATTGCCACGTGTAAACTATTAGCTGTGGCATATGGGATCTAGTTCTTTGACTAGGGATCAAACCCAGGTCCCCTGTATTGGGACTACAGAGTCTTAGCCACTGGGCTACCAGGGAAGTCCCCTACCTGTTATGTTTTAAGGGATGAATCATTGGCATTTGTCTCCTAGTGTTATTGTATTGAAATAGAAGAAGAATGAATATGGGCTGTATCTGTGATGCTAATACTCCTGAGTGAGAAGTATTATCTGCCTGATGAGAAATAATTGATTTGTCTTTTTTGATATTCATTAAATATAATCATATATCTATTATAAATATAACCATATATCTATTATAAATATAACCATATATTTATGTTAACCATATGCATTAACTATAGATAATAAATATAACCATATATTTATTATATAATATATAATAATACTATATATTATTAAATACAGCCAAAGAATGTTCAAACTACCGCACAATTGCACTGATCTCAGAGGCCAGCAAAGTAACTCTCAAAATTCTCCAGCAAGTCTTCAATAGTACGTGAACCAAGAACTTGAAGATGTTCAAGCTGGATTTAGAAAAGGCAAAGGAACCAGAGATCAAATTGCCAACATCCACTTCCACTGGATGATAGAAAAAGCTAGAGAGTTCCAGAAAAACATCTACTTCTGCTTTACTGACTACACCAAAGCCTTTGACTGTGTGGATCATAACAAACTGTGGAAAATTCTTCAAGAGATAGGACTACCAGACCACCTGACCTG
The DNA here is from genome assembly GCF_003369695.1 of Bos indicus x Bos taurus. NCBI lineage: Eukaryota > Metazoa > Chordata > Mammalia > Artiodactyla > Bovidae > Bos > Bos indicus x Bos taurus. Next base: position 44,429,814 of record NC_040093.1, read on the forward strand.
CCTCTGGGGAAATCTGTATGCAGGTCAAGAAGCAACAGAACTGGACATGGAACAGCAGACTGGTTCCAAATTGGGAAAGGAGTACATCAAGGCTGTATATTGTCACCCTGCTTATTTAACTTATATGCAGAGTACATCATGAGAAACGCTGGGCTGGATGAAGCACAAGCTGGAATCAAGATTGTTGGGAGAAATATCAATAACCTCAGATGTGCAGATGACACCACCGTTATGGCAGAAGGTGAAAAGGAACTGAAGAGCCTCTTGATGAAAGTGAAAGAGTTGAGTGAAAAAGTTGGCTTAAAACTCAACATTCAAAAAACAAAGATCATGGCATCTGGTCCTATCACTTCATGGCAAATAGATGGGGAAACAATGAAAACAGTGACAGACTTTATTTTGGGGGCTCCAAAATCACTGCAATGGTGTCTGCAGCCATAAAATTAAAAGACGCTTGCTCCTTGGAAGAAAATCTATGATGATCTTAGACAACATATTAAAAAGCAGAGGCATTACTTTGCCAACAAAGCTCCATCTAGTCAAAGCTATGGTTTTTCCAGTAGTCATGTATGGATGTAAGAGTTGGACCATAAAGAAAGCTAAGCACCAAAAAATTGATGCTTTTGAACTGTAGTGTTGGAGAAGACTCTTGAGAGTTCCTTGGACGGCAAGGATATCCAACCAGTCAATCCTAAAGGAGATCAGTCCTGAATATTCATTGGAAGTACTGATGCTGAAGCTGAAGCTGCAATACTTTGGCTGCCTGATATAAAGAACTGACTCATTTGAAAAGACCCTGATGCTGGGAAAGATTGAAGGCAGGAGGAGAAGGGGATGACAGAGGATGAAATGGTTGGATGGCATCACAAACTCAATGGACATGAGTTTGAGTAAGCTCTGGGAGTTGGTGATGGGCAGGGAAGCCTGGTGTGCTGCAGTCCATGGGGCTGCAAAGAGTTAGACACGACTGAGCAACTGAAATGAACTGAAGTATAACTATTTTGTGAGTTGACCTGATATGGCTGTTTCCATATGTAAAAATAAAATTTCATCCTGGGACTCAGTGATGAGAAACTCAGGCATCTATTGACACAGGCAACAGAGCTCTGAATCTAGAAGAGTGATCATGGGCTTAGAGAACATGTGATGGTGCAACATTTAGAAAGTACCAGAACATTCAGGTATGACCTAAATCAAATCGCTTACCATTATACAGTAGAAGTGAGAAATAGATTTAAGGGGCTAGATCTGATAGACAGAGTGCCTGATGAACTATGGATGGTGGTTTGTGACATTGTACAGGAGACAGGGATCAAAACCATCCCCAAGAAAAAGAAAGGCAAAAAAGCAAAATGGCTGTCTGAGGAGGCCTTACAAATAGCTGTGAAAAGAAGAGAAGTGAAAGGCAAAGGAAAAAGAAAAGATACACCCATTTGAATGCAGAGTTCCAAAAAATAGCAAGGAGAGATAAGAAAGCCTTCCTCAGTGATCAGTGCAAAGAAATAGAGGGAAACAATAGAATGGGAAAGACTATGGACCTAACAGAAGCAGAAGATATCAAGAAGAGGTGGCAAGGATACACAGAAGAACTGTACAAAAAATATCTTCACGACCCAGATAATCACGATGATGTGATCACTCCCCTAGAGCCAGACATCCTGGAATGTGAAGTCAAGCTGGCCTTAGGAAGCATCACTATGAACAAAACTAGTCGAGGTGATGGAATTCCAGTTGAGCTCTTTCAAATCCTGAAAGATGATGCTGTGAAAGTGCTGCACTCAATATGTCCGCAAAACTCAGCAGTGGTGATAGGACTGGAAAAGGTCAGTTTTCATTCCAATCCCAAAGAAAGGCAATGCCAAAGAATGCTCAAACTACTGCACAATTGCATCTCATACGCTAGTAAAGCAATGCTCAAAATTCTCCAAGCCAGGCTTCAGCAATACGTGTACTGTGAACTTCCAGACGTTCAAGCTGGATTTAGAAAAAGCAGAGGAACCAGAGATCAAATCGCTAACATACATTGGATCATGGAAAAAGCAATAGAGTTCCAGAAAAACATCTGCTGCTGCTGCTGCTAAGTCGTTTCAGTCGTGTCCGACTCTGTGCGACCCCACAGATGGCAGCCCACCAGGCTTCCCCGTCCCTGAGATTCTCCAGGCAAGAACACTGGAGTGGGTTGCCATTTCCTTCTCCAATGCATATAAGTGAAAAGTGAAAGTGAAGTCGCTCAGTTGTGTCCAACTCCTCGCGACCTCATGGACTGCAGCCTACCAGGCTCCTCCGTCCATGGGATTTTCCAGGCAAGAGTACTGGAGTGGGATGCCATCGCCTTCTCCAAGAAAAACATCTATTTCTGCTTTATTGACTATGCCAAAGCCTTTGACTGTGCGGATCACAATAAACTGGAAAATTCTGAAAGAGATGGTACTACCAGACCACCTGACCTGCCTCTTGAGAAACCTGTATGCAGGTCAGGAAGCACCAGTTAGAATTGGACATGGAACAACAGACTGGTTCCAAATAGGAAAAGGAGTATGTCAAGACTGTATATTGTCACCCTGCTTATTTAACTTATATGCAGAGTACATTATGAGAAACGCTGGGCTGGAAGAAACACAAGCTGGAATCAAGATTGCTGGGCGAAATATCAATCACCTCAGATATGCAGATGACACCACCCTTATGGCAGAAAGTGAAGAGGAACTAAAAAGCCTCCTGATGAAAGTGAAAGAGGAGAGTGAAAAAGTTGGCTTAAAGCTCAACATTCAGAAAACTAAGATCATGGTACCCGGTCCCATCACTTCATGGGAAATAGATGGGGAAACAGTGGAAACAGTGGCTGAGTTCATTTTTTTAAGCTCCAAAATCACTGCAAATGATGATTGCAGCCATGAAACTAAAAGACACTTACTCCTTGGCAGGAAAACTATGACCAACCTAGACAGCATATTAAAAAGCAGAGACATTACTTTGTCAACAAAGGTCTATCTAGTCAAGGCTATGGTTTTTCCAGTAGTCATGTGTGGATGTGAGATTTGGACTATAAAGAAATGTGAGTGCTGGAAAATTGATGCTTTTGAAACTGTGGTGTTGGAGAAGACTCTTGAGAGTCCCTTGGACTGCAAGGAGACCCAACCAGTCCATCCTAAAGGAGATCAGTCCTGGGTGTTCATTGGAAGGACTGATACTAAAGCTGAAACTCCAATACTTTGGCCACCTGATATGAAGAGTTGACTCATTTGAAAAGACCCTGATGCTGGGAAAGATTGAGGGCAGGAGCAGAAGGGGATGACAGAGTATTAGATGGTTGGATGGCATCACTGACTCAATGGACATGAGTTTGGGTAAACTCCAGGAGTTGGTGATGGACAGGGAGACCTGGTGTGCTGTGGTCCATGGGGTTTCAAAGAGTTGGACGCAACTGAGTGACTGAACTGAACTGAGCCATGGCAGAACAGGCAACCTTGCTCTGGAATTCCTAGAGGCCATACTGCTCATCACAATGATACATTGCTTTTCACCCTGTGACTGACTTTTCTTCTTCTGTTTTATCATTGCTATAAGGTCAGTTCTTTAAAAGTGAAATTAGTGCATCAGTAAATAATTTTAACTTGTTAATTTTTTATCATTAAATTCCTCACAAATGTTAATTTTAATCTTTTGTTTTTTTAAAAATTGAAGTGTAGTTCATTTACAATTTCTCAGGTGTACAGCAAAGTGATTCAGTTATTCAGGTGTGTGTGTGTGTGTGTGTGTGTGTGTGTGTGTATATATATATATATATATATATATATATAATGTATGTGTGTGTGTGTGTGTTAGTTGCTCAGTCATGTCTGACTCTTTGTGACCCCAAGGAATGTAGCCCACCAGGCTCCTCTGTCCATGGAATTCTCCAGGCAAGAATATTGGAGTAGTTATATCTATATACGTATATACCCCCACACACATGTATATGTGAACATAAGTGAATGGGGTTGCAGAGTCGGGCATAACTGAGCAACTAAGCACACAAGCACACACACACACACATGTAAAATCTAATATGTGCCAGGGACTTCACACACAATTGTTGTTGTTCAGTTGTTAAGTCATGTCTGACTCTTTTGCCAGCCCATGGACTGTAGCCCACTAGGTTCCTCTGTCCATGGGATTCTCCAGACAAGAATACTGGAGTGGGTTGTCATTTCCTTCTCCAGTTCTTCCCAACCCAGGTATGAATCCATGTCTCCTGCGTTGGCAGGAGTGTTCTCTACCCCTAAGCTACCAGGGAAGCCTTGACCACACCTCTGGCAACTGGCAAAGACTCCTCTTGGCTAGTAGCTCCAGTGACCTTATTTGTGATCTCAAACTTGGCTCTATATAGACAACACCTTTTCAAGACTTTCAGGACACTCCCAAGGCCTCATGATAGAGGTTAGAGTCCTAGCTTTTTATATATCTTCTAGCCTAGGCCCAGTAAAGTAAGAATATTTGCATCTCAATTGAGTTGACTCATTGGAAAAGACTCTGATGCTGGGAGGGATTGGGGGCAGGAGGAGAAGGGGATGGCAGAGGATGAGATGGCTGGATGACATCACCGACTTGATGGACATGGGTTTGGGTGAACTCCGGGAGTTGATGATGGACAGGGAGGCCTGGCTGCAACTCATGGGGTTGCAAAGAGTTGGACATGACTGAATGACTGAACTGAACTGAACTGAACTGAACTGAATTTGCTTTCTATTCAAGAAGTGAGAAAGTTAAAGCTGGAAAATACCTTAGACATCATCTAATCCAAATTTTTCATTTTGCAAATAAGGATATTGAGGATCAGGGAAGGGTTCTTGGCTGCCTAAGAACTCCTAGTTGATTTTGCATCTACTACATTTTGGTGAATAGTAGAAACTTTTATGAAGACTCTCCAATGGTACCTTTTATACCCTGCGTAATCACATATATTCTACATTTTAAACTATTTTGTGTTTGAGACTTGAAAGCAACTACTGAACAGAAGCTTGCATGTGCCTATATCTTTATCAATTCATACATATTCGGTAGCATAAAAATGTCAAAAATCTATTTTGGAGTTCTGCAAAAGAGAACTCCTTCCAGAATGACACTTGAACTGTTAAATATCATCTCAAATCTCATTTTGGGGACTATAACCTTCTAAAAGCCTGGCACAAGACTAAAGTGGATTAAGGTTGAAATTTTCCAGAGGCTTTGTCTCAGCCCAGTGAAGTACTTCTAATCACTTTCTATCATTATCAAAACCAGAACGGCTTCTGAATCTCATGGTCCACTGTCGTTATTGAGAGGAATTGTGTACCAGGGTTGAGAGAATAATTGCTGACCAGAATTCCTGTTATCAAAACAAATTTAAAAGAGGGGAAAGAAAATCTGCATCCTTGACTTTATTAGGTTGCTGGATCAGTTTTTAAAGAAGGATAGGGACTCCTAATTATTTTGTTTTCTAAAAGAAGGATAGGGACTCCTAATTATTTTGTTTTCTAAAAGAAAAAATAAATTCCAAGAACTCAGGGTTAAAGGGTTTCACCTGTTATGTGTTTAGGATCCCAAGCAATATGTCTGACTAGTGGGAAGATATATGTAATTTTGCAACACTTTTCCCTCCTGCAGGAATGAAATCTTCATCTTTAATAAGGTCCAAGCCTAGGCAGATTATCTATGAGAAGATTTGGCAGGTAAATGCAAAAGCAAGATCATCTCTACGCCGTTCCTTGTGAAATTCCAAGCAGCATGACTAAGTACTCCGGCATAAAAGTTTCGAATCGGTGTCTTTGCAAGAATTTAATCATCTCCATCAGAATCCTTAAGGAATTACAATAACAGTGATTCATTCATAATTCACAATTTCCATTATCTTCTTTCTACATCTAGTGTGTGGGGGGGTGAAATTTATGGCTTCATTTACATTGTGTTCTATGAATAATAGAAGAAATACAGTAAAGACCCATGGAAATGTTCTTGCTGCCGACGCAGCTTGGAGCACATCTGCATCACAATAGCCTTCTTGCCTTTGAACAGTGCAGGATCCGCCAGCTTGCAGCTGCAGAGGGAACATTTCAAAGGGGCTATTCTCATTAAGCAGAGTCTTCTCTTTCTTTGAACTTCAAAGCAGAAGGAGGAGCCCTTAAATGATATTGGGGTAGGTAAGTGGTGAGATTGTAACTTCAGGTAGAAAATATCTTCCATGATGTGTCTGGGGAAACAGACATTACGCAGAGCGAAAGCGTTTGTTCAGAGCGATATCTGGCTGGCAGGCAGGAACACAGTTAATCTTGAGGTTTCTTTGAGCTGCTGGGGCCTTGAAGATAATCTAGCTCAAAGCCCTCCTTTTGTGCAAGCGGGGAAACCAAGACAGAGAGAAAGACAGTGACTTATTTAAGGTCATACAGTAGAGGGAGGGCCAGGAACACAGACCCCTTACTCTTCGTCCAGAGTTCTTTCCAAACACCTCGCTACCTTTGTTTTACACACAAAGCACCTGGCTTTGTGACACTGCAATAAAGCTAGCAGTAATCTTCTTGGTGAGGGATTTTAAAACAGGGAGCAAAGACGTTGTCAAGGATTTCCCCCCTAAATAATAATCTCTCTCAATTGAAAATCTTCACTGGAAAACATTCTGAGATTCAAAGAAAGAAATTTGTCATACTTCTGCGATTAAGTAAATCTCATTTTTCTTCTTCCAAGGAATGACAATAAAGCTGATGAAAACCTTAAGACATTCAGCTTTCTCCCCCTGGTGTCTGGTAGGAGCCCGGTGCAATACTTTATTACTTATCCATCCACAAAAGAATAAAAACACACCCATCTATTTACAGAAGTGTCTGTCCTTTGAATCAGTAGTTTTCCATCGACTAAATGGAACATGATCTAGCTAAGCCAAACTCCGTTCACATAGTAGAGGTTTAATGGTTTTTTTGTTGGAAAGATTACATTAAAAAATGTGCATTTACTTGGAGTTTGTTGGAGGCTATAAAGAATTGTTTCTAAAACCTATTATGTCCATCATTCCCTAGTCTGTGCAATGGCTGCCTACTTCCACATCATCCCTCATCTTTTCTTATTTTGAAGAAAACATGAATCACAGAAAATCAGTGTATATATATATATATATATATATATATATATATATATATATAAGGCATTGGGAAAGATCTTTGTTTCTTGCAGAAGACTCACATAGCACGTTCTGACTCTAATTTTATTAAGGTAATTCAGATATCATGTTAATAGGGAGGCCTTTTGTAGCTGGAACGGGCAGCTGATATTAGCAGGCAAAACACATACAAATTCAACAGGGCCGTGATTCACAGATGCATATTCTCTGTGATCCAACATGTCTAATACATTTAGTCATGCACAATAAAAACCACACAAAGGAATCAACCATTGGCCTTTCACTGCCTGCTTCCTACCCCAAGCCTGAAGGAATTCCTCCAGTTATGCACACCAAACACAAAATAATGTGTCTACTGTCTCTGCCCACCCTCCCCACAACTCTTAAGAAGGCTCACTCAAAGTGCATTTGTTACAGACACGAAAAAGAAGAAAAAAAGAGAATAGATCACTTTGTTTACCTTCTAAGGGTTACCTTCTAACCCCACTAAGGGTTTACACTGCCTATTCCCAAAGTAGGATTTGGTGGCAAGCTGATCTCGTTCCAGAAAAAGAATTCTAGTCTGTCCCGAAAGAGAAATGTTAAACTAACATTAGTCACAAACTTGAACTTCTATGGCTTACAAAGTAACCAGGATCCAGTCTATTGCCCATTTCAAAAGTGTACCAGCTAAGCTAAATTCAGCCTGATTGAGATTCTCCTTCAGTTCTAGGGTAAAAGTGTACTGTCCACCTAATCTGCTTTGTACACACCAGACTGTTATTCATTCAGTCAAGGATAAGTTCTGTTTATTAAGCATACGATGGAGAACAGATTTTTGATTTTGACTTGGACAACTCTTGAGGGTGCTAAGAATCTGACCGTCTGCTGGAACTCTATCGTTGCCATAAACTTCCGTCAACGCCTCCCCGGCATAATGGGGTGGGGGTGGGGTTGGGGGGAAATTAAACTTATGCCTACTTTGTTTCTGGACCTGGGGTCTCTTTCATCTGGTCACCGAGCCTCAAAGTTTGCCTGTTTAATTCTACTCTGACAGTTCTCTCCTGAAAGAAACATGGATGTAAAAATAAAACGACTAACTTTATTTTATTGGAGCAAAGAGAGAGAGAGTGTCTTCTTTGGGGTCGCGGCACCACTTTTGTATTTTTCTGGGCAGTTGTCTTTTTATTCCACTTTATTTTATGTGTGTACATAATTATTTTGGGTGATGTAGTTTAGGGCAAGCAAGATAAAACTTGTAGTTATTGCCTGAGAAGTCCATGTAAAGTCGACAATTTGGAGGCTTACGGGTAGATGTAGAGAGTCCAGACAGAAACCCAGGCCATTGTGCCGTTTCTAGGTCAGTGGTTTTTAACTCGGTGCCATTTTGTCGGCCAGGGGACATTGGCAAGGTCTGAAGACATCTTTAGTTGTCACAGCTAGAAATGAGGGATGCTGCTCCACGTTATACCATGCACAGGACAGCCCCTAACACGAAAAATTATCCTCTCCCAGATGTCAGTTGTGTAAGGTGGAGAAACCTTGCTCTAGGTCAAGTCTCACCTAGAATATTGTATTAGTGTCTGGTTCTGAGTCTAGGACTTTAATCAGTATCTTGCCAATCTGGAGCTTGTCCCCAGAGGATGGCTGGAAAGTGGGGTAAATGAAATGGTATCAAACGTGATTAAGGGGAAAGGGACCAAGACTGCTGAGTCCAGAGAAAAGGAGGCTCAGGAGACCTGGAAGTCTGTTCTGCTCCTTTGTAGGTGACATTGGGTGAATTCCATGGGGATAGAGACTTTGGAAGCCATCTCTTTAAAAAAAAAATTATTGAAATATAGTTGATTTACAGTGTGGTGTTAGTTTCACGTGTACAGAAAAGTGATTCAGTTGTATATACATGTTATATATATATTTTTTTTCTTTTTCTTACATTCTCTTCCATTATAGGTTATTAAAAGACATTGAATATAATTCCCTGTGCTACACAGTAGGTCCTGTTGATTAGTGTGTATATTTTAATTCCAAGTTCCTAATTTATACCCACCCCCCTTTCCTTTTGGTAGCAGTAAGTTTGTTCTCTATGTCTGTTTGAGTCTGACTCTGCTTTGTAAATAAGTTCATTTGTACCAACTTAAAAAAAAAGATTCCACAAAATAAGCAAAATCATATATTTATCTTTCTCCGACTGACTTACTTCACTTAGTATGATAATCTCTAGGTCCATTCATGTTGCTGCAAATGGCATTATTTAATTCTTTTTTTATGACTGAGTAAGAGGAGAGTGAAAAAGTTGGCTTAAAGCTCTACATTCAGAAAACTAAGATCATGGCATCTGGTCCCATCACTTTATGGGAAATAGATGGGGAAACAGTGGAAACAGTGTCAGACTTTATTTTTGGGGGCTCCAAAATCACTGTTGATGGTGACTGCAGCCATGAAATTAAATGACGCTTGCTCCTTGGAAGGAAAGTTATGACCAACCTAGATAGCATATTAAAAAGCAGAGACATTACTTTGCCAACAAAGGCCCATCTAGTCAAGGCTATGGTTTTTCCAGTGGTCATGTATGGATGTGAGAGTTGGACTGTGAAGAAGGCTGAGCACCGAAGAATTGATGCTTTTGAAGTGTGGTGTTGGAGAAGACTCTTGAGAGTCCCTTGGACTGCAAGGAGATCCAACCAGTCCATTCTGAAGGAGATCAGCCCTGGGATTTCTTTGGAAGGAATGATGCTAAAGCTGAAACTCCAGTACTTTGGCCACCTCATGCGAAGAGTTGACTCATTGGAAAAGACTCTGATGCTGGGAGGGATTGGGGGCAAGAGGAGAAGGGGATAAGAGAGGATGAGATGGCTGGATGGCATCACCAACTCGATGGACATGAGTTTGAGTGAACTCCGGGAGTTGGTGATGGACAGGGAGGCCTGGCGTGCTGTGATTCATGGGGTCGCAAAGAGTGGGACATGACTGAGCGACTGAACTGAACATTTCATTGTGTATATATACCACATATTCTTTATCCATTCATCTGTCAATGGACACTTGGGTTTGGAAGCCATTTTTAATAATTAAAGTTATTGGGGGTAGACTTTTCCAACAATGATCTGTCTAACCAATCTGTCTAACCAATTTTCCAGCAGTCATGTATGAACATGAGAGTTGGACCATAAAAAAGGCTAAGTGCCCAAGAATTGATGCTTTTGAACTGTGGTGTTGGAGAAGACCCTTGCGAGTCCCTTGGACTGCAAGGAGATCAAACCAGTCACTCCTAAAGGAAATCTGTCCTGAATATTCATTGGAAAGACTGATGCTGAAGCTCCAATAATTTGGCCACATGATGCAAAGAGCCAACTCATTGGAAAAGACCATGATGCTGGGGAAAATTGAGGGTAGGAGGAGAAAGGGGCAACGGAGAATGAGACAGTTGGATGGCATCACGGACTCAATGGACATGAATTTGAGCAAACTCTGGGAGATAGTGAAGGACAGGTAAGCCTGGCATGCTGCAGTCCATGGGGTTGCACAAAGTTGGAAATGACTTAGAGACTGAACAACACCAGAACATACATTCCCTGAGAGCAGCCAGAGTGCCCATCTTCCTCACTACTGTATCCCCTGGGACTGGAATGGAACTCTAGATATAGTAAATACCTAATAAATGGCTACTGAGTGAGCAAAACTTTAATTATTTGTCAGAGATATTGTTGACGACATTCACAGATAGAAAGACTATCTTTATTTTTGGTTAGGCCTCATATTTAGTCGCTCAACCCCAGGAAAATTATAATCTAAATTTTAAGGCCACTTTTGTCAGAACTGAGAACTAACAGAACTCAATAAGATAATTTAAAGCTACACTTGGGGAATTCCTTTTCAGAGAGTCTGAATCCATACATAACCACATATACCTGCATTGCCATGAAAGGTATGTTCCACTTTCAGCAACTCCAACCCAGTAGATAATCTATAGGTACATATTTTGAACTTTTTATGGAAGTATGACATATAGATGGGGCGGTGCACATGAGAAGGCTATAGTTTGTTGAACTCATTGATTCATTTCATTTTTTCCAGCTTTATTGAGATATAATTGACATATAACATTGAGTAAGTTTAAGGTGTACAACAAGATGATTTGAGGCACACTTACATCACAAAATGATGAACACTATAAGGTTAGTTAACATGCCTATCCTGTCATATAATTGCACAGTTTTTTGGTGGTAATAGCATTTTTTTTTCCATTCCAATAACAGGCATTATTGTCTCTTCTGTTCTTGAGAAGATTCTAGACACTTCAGGTCACACTTTTAGCTGTAAAATGATGAAGGGCTTCCCTGGAGGCTCAGCGGTAAAGACTTCGCCTGCAAGTGCAATAGACGTGGGTTTGACCCCTGGGTTGGGAAGATCCCCTGGAGAAGGAAATGGCAACCTACTCCAGTGTTCTTACCTGAAGAATCCCATGGACAGAGAAGCCTGGCAGGCTGCAGTCCATGGGAACCCACCGTCAGATGTGACTTAGTGACTAAACAACAGCAACACAAAATGATGAAAGATCTAAAAGTGTCTATTTCACAGAAAAAGTAAGAGAGGAAGAAGGAAAGAAACAGAAAAAGAGGGAAAGAAAGGAAGGAAGGAAAGGAGGTAGGCTTTGAGATTAAAGTGCTTGCAGTCCTCAGCATCAGTTTCAGTCTCTTTGTGTAGCTAGACATGAATATCTGTCCACAAATTCTGATATGTGGGACATGTAAAGCTATTTTTCCATAATCCAACATAATTTGCTTATTGAACGTCCATCCTGAGAGGGATGGTGGAAGATGGTACAAAAAATAATTCAGGGTCCATTCCACTCGATTCTGCGTGATTCTCCTGGGCTATACCTAGTTTCTTTAACTCCTGTTACAGTTTTGTAGAAGACGGATATTGAGTCTCCTGGGCCTGCAAGTCACCCTGCTGGCATTTGCTGAGATGGGGCCATGTGGTCTGGGTCCTTGATCCAAGCTTCTGTGTTGTCCTTCACTTCTGGAAGCCAATTTTTCTAGCTTTAATCTTCACCAGCTACTTCTGCATCCCATTGGGGATCATGAGAAACACTGAATTGCTTTCCTGTTCCAATCTGATGTTGAGGGAAACTTGCTTTGGATTTGCTCAAAGCCCTAAATTGGGTACTCCCACAATGTTTTGGGCTGCAGGCAACACCATGGGGACCACTCTTTGCCCCCTGGGACCTTTGTTCTCTGCTGTTGACCTCCTTTCTTGGCTACGGTTGCTCCTCAAACCTACTGGACTCAGCCTGGGAAGTGGGGGAACGGTGGGGTGAATTTGAGAGGCTACAATGGATTGTAACCATTCTTGCATCCTGAGTTCCAAAAATATTGAGAAGGGTAAGCAGATAGAGAAAATCATTCATTCATACATTTATTCAAATAACTACGTCTTGAACTATGTGTGAAGGAAAGCTGGTATCTGAGAATGTGACTTAGGCCTGGGTCAGCAATTAACTTACTATTGTCATAGTCAGTTTTATGTATCCCCTTGGCAGTCAAACACCAGTCTAGGTGTTGCTGTGAAGGTATTTTGCAGATGTGATCAACATCTGTAATCAGTGCACTTTATGTAAAGGAGATTATCCTGGATAATCTGTGTGGGTCTGAACTAATCAGTTGAAAGTCTTTAAGAGCAAAATAGGTTTCCTTGAGGAAGGACCGATTAAGCCTGTGGATGACAGCATCTGCTTCTGCACCAGAGTTTCCAGCAATAACCTCAGATATGCTCCTTATGGTGCTAATGGTGCTAATGAACCCACCTGTCAATGCAGGAAGCATCAGAGATGTGGGTTCAATCCCTGGGTAGGGAAGATCCTCTGGAGAAAGAAATGGCAACCCACTCTAGTATTCTTGCCTGGGAAATCCCATGGACAGAGGAGCCTGATGGGCTATAGTCCATGTGGTCGCAAAGAGTCAGACATAACTGAAGTGACTTAGCATACTAGCTAACTCTCACAATTTCATAAGCCAGTTCCTTGTAATAAATCTCTTTCTGGTTGGAACACTGATGAATCCATACACACTAGTTACAGGCAGCCCTGGACCTTAGAATAAGGGGGGCGGGGAGATGCTTCTGGTGGACAATCAGCCTATGAAAAGGAAAGAGAGGAAGGGAGGGAACTATGCATTTTCAGTTTCTTCTCTTCACTTGCTCTCATCTGGCATGGGTGATGGGGCACAGACAGGCCAGGAGTCTTATGCTAAAGCAGATTCCTCCTCATGGAAGAAAGCATTATGAATCTCTCTTACTTCCTCAAACAGTTGATGAAAAACAATGATCAGGAGCTGAGAGAGAAAATTTAATTTTGTATGCTCACATTATAAAAAGTTTGAATATTAGACTACCTTATTTTACCAGCTGAAGTACCTCTGATGAAATTATTGACTTTGATCAAAATATTCACTGAAGCTCATATTTCAGTCTTCTTTGTTCACTCAACAGCATTTTATTTAGAATGTTACTCAGTATATTACAATCCAATAAGATGCCAGTTGGAATCCAAACTTTCAAACAATTGTTTAACTAAACCCAAGATGTCAGAGTACAAATACTTATGTAATGCATTTTAATTCAAATGTGAGTGTGTGAGTGTGAAAGTCACTCAATCGTGTCTGACTCTCTGGAACCCTATAGACTATACAGTGGAGAAGGCAATGGCACCCCTACTCCAGTACTCTTGCCTGGAAAATCCCATGGATGGAGGAGCATGGAAGGCTGCAGTCCATGGGGTCGCTGAGGGTTGGACATGACTGAGTGACTTCACTTTCACTTTTCACTTTCATGCATTGGAGAAGGAAATGGCAGCCCACTCCAGTATTCTTGCCTGGAGAATCCCAGGGACGGGGGAGCCTGGTGGGCTGCTGTCTATGGGGTCGCACGGAGTCGGACACGACTGAAGCGACTTAGCAGCAGACTATACAGTCCATGGAATTCTCCAGGCCAGAATACTGGAGTGGGTAGCCTTTCCCTTCTCCAGGGGATCTTTCCAACCCAGGGATCAAACCCAGGTCTCCTGCATTGCAGGTGGATTCTTTACCAGCTGAGCCACAAGGGAAGCTGACCATAGGGGACTTTAGATTAGGGTCCAGAGTCACAACCATGTATTTTTCTTTTTAGATCTACATGATTGCTGTACAACTTCCCAGGGGGCTCAATGGTAAAGAATGTGCCTGCCAATGCAGGAAATGCAGGAGATGAAGGTTCGATTCCTGGGTCAGGAAGGTCCCTTGGAGGAGGAAGTGGCAACTCATTCCAGTATTCTGGCCTGGGAAATCCTATGGACAGAGGAGCCCGGTGTGGATGAAAATGAGGCTGCAGTCCAGTGGTTAGGACTTCTCCAGGTCTGGGAACTAAGATCTCACATGTCTCTCAGCCAAAAAGCCAAAACATAAACAACACACACACACTTACACAGCAGGGACAACAACAAATGCGGGTCTGGAGGCAGAGCAAATTTTAAATCCTAGTTATGGCTTGTATTGGTTGTGTGTCCTTGGGTAAATTAATCCCTCTGAGCTTTGGTTTCCACCTCTGTGAAATGGGGATAATAATTGTACTTTGCTTAGAGGGGGATTGTGAGGAGAAAATCAAGTAATGTACGTAAAGTGCTTCTTGGAACATCTGAGTAAAGAAAACGTTTGGAATCCGTGGATTTTACTCATTTGCTTTCATTCTCTCCAGAAACACCACTAAATAAGGTGGTTTTTTTTTTTTTTTTTAAGATTTATTTGTTCATTCATTTATTTATGGTTGTGCTGGGTCTTTGTTGATGCGTGCGGGCTTTCTCTAGTTGCGGCAAGTGCGGGCTACTTGTCATGAGCTTCTCATTGCCATGGCTTCTCCTGTTGCAGAGCCCAGGCTCTAGGCAAGCAGGCTTCAGTAGTTACAGCATGCAGGCTCTAGAGCACAGGCTCAGTAGTTGGTGGCACATAGGCTTCGGTACCCTCTGGCACGTGGGATCTTCCCGGAGCACAGACTGAACCCATATTCCCTGCATTGGCAGACGGATTCTTAACCACTAAGCCACCAGGGAAGCCCTAAATAAGGTGTTTTGTGCTGAATACATGAATGGGAGAGGAGACAGAGCAATAAGTTTTTAGAGGCTGTTAATAGATAAATAGGATAGTGTGCAACTTAGCACACTTCAGAAAACGGAATCGCAAGTCTGTAGTGTGGAATGCTAAAAATCAATCTGATTTAAGCCACAGACACCAAGCCTTAGGATCACGGGTGGAGTAAAGCAGGACATCAGAATCCCCTTTTTAAGTGAACAAGGCATTTGAGTGAGCCAATGCATTCTGGCCGCTAAGGCCTCCCACTCTTCCTTCACGCAGTTTCCAGAAGTGACATTCTGGCTTTTTTCCTTCCTAGGAGGTGGTCAGTCTTATCTAGAGAATTTGATCTACTTTGTGGATATTTTTCAAGGGAATGGTCCAGCAAGATCACCGAGTCAAGTTCATGGTCAGTATCTTTCAATCAGAGCTTATAATTGTGTTTTCTCTCCGCACTCCTTTTTTTTTTTTTTTTTTTGTTTCCGACACAGTGCATGGCTTGGGTACCTTAGTTCTCCCAGCAGGGAGTGAACCCCAGTGAAAACTTGGAGTCCTAATCACTAGACTGTCAGAGAATTCCAAGCTCCGTACTCTCAAATACGCAGATCACTGGACTACCAGACATAAGAGAAAGCTTAAACATTGAAAGATAGAAATAAAAATGAGCAACAAAAAAATCAATAACAACAAAACAATCTGGGAAAAAATGGAGCCCATGCAGGGAAAAGAAATTAAGAAAAAAAAAATCCTTTTATCATTGTATGCATAAAGCAAGAACAGGATGCTTTAAAAGGAATATTTAGAAAATAAAATAGAACTCTCAGTAATTCCAAGTGAGAACAGAAACGAGACATTCCATAGAAGAGACTGAGGATTAAGCCAGGGGAAAGATGAAGTGAAGAATATATCCTGGAAAGCTGAGTAAACAGATGAAATGATGGAGAGGACCAGCCCAGAAAGTATAAGATCTGAATGATGGGGTTCCAAAAAGAGAACATGGAGGGACAGACAACTGAACATTTCTCAGAAATGAAGGGTGAATTCCCAGATAGGGAGGGCCACTGAAATATCAGCACACTGGATGGAAAATGATTGACACCAGGTCCACAGATCTCAGAAAAGAGGGAGAGGGGAAAGTAGCCACACGGAAAAGGACCAGGAATCGGAATGGTTTCACACTTCTCAACAGCCACAATGGATGTTGGAAGATGATGGAGAAATGCTTTCAGAATTTGAAAACATTTACTCCCACTTGGAATTCTATACGTAGTGAAATCAAGTATGAGCGTAGAATAAGGATTTTTATATTTTTTTGACATGGACCTTTTAAAAAGTCTTTATTGAATTTGTCACAATATTGCTTCTGCTTCATGTTTTTATTTTTTGGCCATGAGTCATGTGGGATCTTGGTTCCCTGACCAGGGACTGAACCCACACTCCCTGCATTGAAAGGTGAAGTCTTAACCACTGGACCACCAGGGAAATCCCATAAGGATGTTTTTGATAAGCAATGTTTAAATAATTTTTATTTATCTGTCCCATCCAAAGGAGGAGAGGCAGAGGGGATCCACAGGATCTATTTTTAAAATTCTGTGTTTTTTTTTTTAATTAAAAAAATTTTAATTGGAGTGTAGTTGCTTTACAATGTTGTTGTGTTAGTTTCTATTGTACAGAAAGTGAATCAGTTCTACATATAGAATATATCCCTTCTCTTTTGGATTTCCTTCCTATTTATGTCACCACAATACATTGAGTAGGGTTCCCTGCATCATACAGTATATTATCATTAATTATTTTAACACCTTAAATACGTGCATTTATATTTTTGATAAGCATAACATTTTTAAAAGTCTTAGTGTTGTGCCTGTTGTATAATAAGCCTTCAATATTTAACTCTTTTCATTCATTTTATGATTCCTAGGATGTCAATCCTGAGCAGATGTGAAAGGAAGCAAGGAGAAATTTTCTTGGTGCAGAACAATGCCATCTAATGTTAGCTCTAAGCAGTTTTCTTTATGATGATCTAATCGTTGAATTTTAGTGAGGATATAGAACCCTACAATACTTTGGGAAGTAAAAGGGAGGAAGCAAAATCCCGTCCTGGAGTTCTGGCTCCGTGTCTGGGATGGTGTACTTTGACCCCATGATTTCATTTACCCCTGTGTGCGTGCTAAGTCAATTCAGTTGTGTCTGACTTTTTGAGACCCCATGGACTGCAGCCCCTCAGACTCCTCTGTTCAGGGGATTCTCCAAGCAAGAATACTGGAGTAGGTCGCCATGTCCTCCCCTAGGAGATCTTCCTGACCCAGGGATTGAACCCATGTCTCTTATGTCTCCTGCATTGGCAGACGGGTTCTTTACCACTAGCGCTACCTGCTAAGCCCTCGTTTACCCTTATGCTGTGCTGTGTAATGCTCAGTCACTTTAGTCGTGTCCAACTCTTTGTGACTTATGGACTGTAGCCCACCAGGCTCCTCTGATCATGGGATTCTCCATGCAAGAATACTGGAATGGGTTGCTGTGCCCTCCTCCAGGGGATTTTCCTGACCCAGGAATTGAATCCATGTCTCCAGCATCTCCTGCATTGCAGGCAGGTTCTTTACCCACTGAGCTACCTGGGAAGCCCCATTAACCCTTGTATGTGTTAGTTGTTCAGTCGTGTCTGATTCTTTGTGACCCCATGAGTATAGACTGCCAGGCTCCTCTGTCCTTGGGATTCTTCAGGCAAGAATACTAGAATGGGTTGCCACTCCCTTCTCCAGGGCCATTTACCCTTAATACCACCCAATTCTAAAAGTATTGTCATTTCATTTAATGGTTGAGGACAGTTAGTCTCAGACGTAAAGTAAGTAAAATTTGTCCTTTATCACACAGTAAGATGTCTTTTTCATTATAGGAGACTGGAATGCAAAAGTAGGAAGTCAAGAAACACCTGGAGTAACAGGCAAATTTGGCCTTGGAGTATGGAATGAAGCAGGGCAAAGGCAAATAGAGTTTTGCCAAGAGGAAGCACTGGTCATAGCAAACACCCTCTTCCAACAACACAAGAGAAGATTCAACACATGGACATCACCAGATGGTCAATACCAAAATCAGATTAATTATATTTTTTGCAGTCAAAGATGGAGAAGCTCTATACAGTCAGCAAAAACAAGACCGAGAGCTGACTGTGGCTCAGATCATGAACTCCTTATTGCCAAATTCAGACTTAAATTGAAGAAAGTAGGGAAAACCACTAGATCATTCAGGTATGACCTAAATCAAATCCCTTATGATTATACACTGGAAGTGAGAAATACATTTATGGGGCTAGATCTGATAGACAGAGTGCCTGATGAACTATGGACGGAGGTTTGTGACATTGTACAGGAGACAGGGATTAAGACTATCTCCAAGAAAAAGAAATGCATAAAAGCAAAATGGCTGTCTGAGGAGGCCTTACAAATAGCTGTGAAAAGAAGAGAAATGAAAAGCAAAGGAGAAAAGGAAAGATATAAGCATCTGAATGCAGAGTTCCAAAGAATAGCAAGAAGAGATAAGAAAGCCTTCCTCAGTGATCAGTGCAAAGAAAAAGAGGAAAACAATAGAATGTGAAAGACTAGAGATCTCTTCAGGAAAATTAGAGATACCAAGGGAACATTTCATGCAAAGATGGGCTCGATAAAGGACAGAAATAGTATGGACCTAACAGAAGCAGAAGATATTAAGAAGCGATGGCAAGAATACACAGAAGAACTATACAAAAAAGATCTTCATGACCCAGATAATCATGATGGTGTGATCACTAACCTAGATCCAGACATCCTGGAATGTGAAGTCAAGTGGACCTTAGAAAGCATCACTACGAACAAAGCTAGTGGAGGTGATGGAATCCCAGGGGAGCTCTTTCAAATCCTGAAAGATGATGCTGTGAAAGTGCTGCACTCAGTATGCCAGCAAATTTGGAAAACTCAGCAGTTTCCAATTTCCAAATTTGGAAAACTCCAGGCCACAGGACTGGAAAAGGTCAGTTTTCATTCCAATCCCAAAGAAAGGCAATACCAAAGAATGCTCAAACTACAGCACAATTGCACTCATCTCACACACTAGTAAGGTAATGCTCAAAATTCTCCAAGCCAGGCTTCAGCAATACATGAACCGTGAGCTTCCAGATGTTCAAGCTGGTTTTAGAAAAGGCAGAGGAACCAGAGATCAAATTGCCAACATTCGCTGGATTATCGAAAAAGCAAGAGAGTTCCAGATAAACATCTATTTCTTCTTTATTCACTATGCCAAAGCCTTTGACTGTGTGGATCAGAACTGTGGAAAATTCTGAAAGAGATAGGAATACTAGACCACCTGACCTGCCTCTTGGGAAATCTGTATGCAGGTCAGAAAGCAACACTTAGAACTGGACATGGAACAACATGGTTCCCAATAGGAAAAGGAGTACATCAAGGCTGTATATTGTCACCCTGCTTATTTAATTATATGCAGAGTACATCATGAGAAACGCTGGGCTGGAGGAAGCACAAGCTGGAATCAAGATTACTGGGAGAAATATCAATAATGTCAGATATGCAGATGACACCACTCTTATGGCAGAAAGTGAAGAGGAACTAAAAAGCCTCTTGTTAAAGTGAAAGAGGAGAGTGAAAAAGTTGGCTTAAAGCTCAACATTCAGAAAACTAAGATCATGGCATCTTGTCCCATCACTTCATGGGAAATAGATGGGGAAATAGCGGAAACAGTGGCTGACTTTATTTTTCTGGGCTCCAAAATCACTACAGATGGTGACTGCAGCCATGAAATTAAAAGATGCTTACTCCTTGGAAGGAAAGTTATGATCAACCTAGACAGCATATTCAAAAGCAGAGACACTGCTTTGCCAACCAAGTTCTGTCTAGTCAAGGCTATGGTTTTTCCAGAGGTCATATATGGATGTGAGAGTTGGACTGTGAAGAAAGTTGAGTGCCAAAGAATGGATGCTTTTGAACTGTGGTGTTGGAGAAGACTCTTGAATCTTCTCCCTTGGACTGCAAGGAGATACACCAGTCCATTCTAAAGGAGATCAGTCCTGGGTGTTCTTTGGAAGGACTGTTGCTAAAGCTGAAACTCAGGTACTTTGGCCACCTCATGCGAAGAGTTGACTTATTGAAAAAGACTCTGATGCTGGGAGGGATTGGGGGCAGGCGGAGAAGGGGATGACAGAGGATGAGATGGCTGGATGGCATCACCGACTTGATGGACATGAGTTTGAGTAAACTCCGGAAGTTGGTGATGGACAGGGAGGCCTGGCGTGCTGTGATTCATGGGGTCACAAAGAATCGGACACAACTGAGCTACTGAACTGAACTGAACTGAAGATGGGAGTGGATCTGGGAGTTGACTCCAGGTTTAGCATCAAAGTCCATACTCCTGTCCTTATCATTGCCATTCACAGCATCAATAAAGTATATTTAGGCAAGATCTTGGATGACCGTTTTATAGCAGACTAACAAAGGAAATATGGATCTTTGGAGCACAGGTCTAACTAGCAGGGTCCAACCATGCCTGTTTTCTTTTGTTTAAAAAACTCTGGGCTGGATACCCTGGAAGCTAACTCGACATGCTGCCCTTCTGTTCCTGCTGTTTGCAGAGCGCCCAGTCTTGCCAACTCCAGATCCACAGAACCCGTCCACTGTTTGCTTAATTGTCTAGATCCCTCCTGAGAGCACACCGTGTTCTCCTTCCCTCCTAGTGAGATAGGGGAAGGCTGAATGTGAACAGTCTTTCTTTTTCCTGTTCAAAATGTAGAGAAGCAGTTGAAGCCAGCAGTTGGAAAGAGAGAGTGGCTGCTGCTGCTGCTAAGTCGCTTCAGTTGTGTCCAACTCTGTGCGACCCCACAGACGGCAGCCCACTAGGCTCCCCCATCCCTGGGATTCTCCAGGCAAGAATACTGGAGTGGGTTGCCATTTCCTTCTCCAGAGAGAGTGGCAATTGTCTTAATTAAACCCCTGGAGAATAGGATGGTGGGTAAGACCCTGAAAACAAAGCCCCCACCTTCTGATTCTTCTGACCTTACCCCAATCCAAGTGGTCAGAACCGGTGTAATGGGGACAACCAGTAACCTTCAGCGTCCCTGCAGTTGCATTGGGATAGAAGCCTATTGTGGAAAATTGGAAACAAATGCAAAGTACTGTGTCAGAGGATATGAGGATAAGTGACGATGATATGCTCACAAGGGCTAAGAGGATATGTTTACCGTATGGACTTTATACAAATGTGTGGGCAGGATTAAGGGAACACAATAAAGAAAGGTGAAGTGCCCCAAGCCAGTGACAGGAAAGAGCAACTGTAAGCCTGAAGGGACTTTGGAAGGGAAAGTTCACCAGACCCTGGAGTGGGAAAGGTACATTAGAGAGCTGAGATATAGGTTGAGGGACATAATCCCTCCCAACCTGTACTGGCAAAGAGGGAGGTCCAGTGTCTCTCTCCTCCCACCTTTGATCATCTGGTGGTGACTTCCCTTGGTTGAATCCAACTAGAAACCACAGAACAAGGACATAGGTTTACAGAATCTCTAAAGATCAGCTTCCAGGACACAGAGCAGCATGGAAGTGAGTGGAGAATGGGTTTGGAGAGGGGCAGAAAAAGAAACCTTCCAACAGGGGTAGGAGAAAATGCAACAGAAGTCACCCATGATCCCCAGCTTTAGTAATGTGGGTGCCTGCCCCTTAGCTGTGTCTTGGTGATGGCTTTGACAGTCTTCCCCTCTTTGTGTGTCTTTGCCACACTGTGGATCCAGTGCTCCAAACTGTGCCAACTCTTCTCAAGGAGACGAGCACTCCTAGTGAGTATATTTTTATTGTGAAGACATCTGCACCTTCTTGCCAGCCAAAAATAACATATGGAAACATTTCCCACATTTTCACCAGGGGGCACTCACTCCTTTTCCATGGATGGCTAGCAATGTTTTTTTGGAAGTCTTTGCTGGCCAAAACAGAATCCTTTTGTAGCCACAGTGAATGTTGGAATCGGCTCTGTCTGGCCAAATGATGTTTCTGTTTGAAATAATATGACTGGACTCAGAGCATGTCTTAGTAAATGTTTAGATCCAACTTGCGTGTTCCATTTGGAAAGTGCTTTGGGTCTAAACACTGCCTTACTCTTCTCCCACTGAAATGAACAAAACTGAGAAGACATTGAGAAGATAATTCACATGCTTAATTTGCAGGTGTACTTTTCAGAGCCGAAAGCCCAACCAATCAAAGCACGTGAGCAAATCCTCTCTTTGGGGAATTGCCTTTGTCACCCATCTTCATGATTCATCCTGGTGGATAAATGGAGGCTTCCTGGGGGAAACATGTTTTCTCAAGTATAGATTCTCTTGAACAGAAAGGCATTTGTTTGGTATCATATCAATCCTACTCAGCTATTAAGTATGAAAGTGACATGCTCTTTGTCAAGGGAACTATGCAGATGGTTGAGTAATAAAGCTATGCTTGGGAGTGGGTGTGAGGCCTACGATACATATTTCTAAGAATCTTATTAAAAGTGCAGATCATGTTTGAGACAATGAAAATAATTATAGCTCTCTGATTCTTTTTACGTGAGCATTATAACTACAGGGAAATATAAGTCTATATTAAAATGTGAATAATGAACAATGATAGGAAAAATTGGCTCCTATTTCCTTATTGGAGTCTTATTAATAGAGACTATATGGTCTATCACTAAATCAATCAATCAAAGGGATAGATTAAATTTGGCTTCTTCTGATAAAAAACAGCTTATCTTTAAATCTGGACACTGTGTGGTGGAACAAATAAGAACAAAAGTTTTGGCAGAAAATCAATTTGGATTTGAGTCCTGGCTCCATCATTTCTTATCTCTGAGACCTTGGGAAGGTATTTAACGCTTGGAGCCTTAGTTTTCTAATATATAAAATGGGGGACGTTAAATTCTACTTAATAGATTGATGTCAAGATTAAAAAATACACCACCAGTTAAGTGTCTGGCACATAAAAACACTCAGTATTTAATGGATATTGTCATTATTTTTATAATAAAACAATCGCATTAGAAATTTAGAGATAACCCATAATAAAGAAATCACCACATGGATTGAAATAATTCATTGCTAGACTTTTTTTCCCCCAATTAACTGTAGTAGCCAGCCATGGTAGTGCTAATTAGTTATTTAAAAAACAACAGCTGTTTGAGAGAATTTACTGTCATAAAGCATAGGCTCCCAGAGCTAGGAGGACTAACAGATTCATCTCATCCAAACTTCTTTTAAGATGAAGGGGATTATTTTAAAAATCTTCATAGTAAAACTGGTTTGTCTGCAGAGCCATAAATTGGAAGTATAGGCAAATAATTGCAGTTCCTTATGGATTTAAAAACTGTGATTTTTGTGTTACCTCTTTCCTGAAAACTCAGTGAGAGGAAGAATGATTTCTTTTTATTTGCTGTATTCCAGCTGACGATTAAGTTTATTTTCATTGCTTTCTGTAGACTTTGGAAACATGCTTGGGATTCTCTTATTTTAGGTTTTAATGGAAACTGAAAAATAAAATTTGATTAAAGAATTCTTTTAGGGAGCTCAGAGAATAAGCTGAGAAGATCAAAATTACCAGGACCATTATTTCTGCCTGATTGAGCTGCTTAAATAGTGTTTATTCATTTGAACATACCCTTGTCCTTAGGATGTATCGAGAAGAATAAGGTTTTTCTGGGGTTTGCCCAACTCATGATCATGCGTTTTTGTGTCTCTGTATGGGACAGGCAAAAGCCCAACTGGCCCACACGTTCTCATCTTAAATAGATATGAATCCTGGTCTTGCTGATTTTTGTACTAATAAAAGCAAAAAGAGAACAACAGACTAGTCTACGGCTGATTTTTTCTTCAATGTCACCTACTATGTCCAGGGTTTCACCTATTCTAGTCCTATTTGACCTTCCAGTTTGACTGATACGTGTTCTGGAATCTACTCACTGAAAATACATTGCCGCTGGTGGCTCAGACAGTAAAGAATCTGCCTGCAATGTGGGAGACCTAGGTTTGATCCCTGGGTCAGGAAGATCCTCTGGAGAAGGGAATGGCTACCCACTCCAGTATTCTTGCCTGGAGAATTCCATGGACACAGGAGTCTTGGCAGGCTACAGTCCACGGGATCCCAAAGAGTCAGACACGACTGAGCAACTAACACTTTTCTCATATAGCATCTGTCCTGCTAAATGTCAAATAATGAACCAAGTTGAGATTCTAGCATAATCTCACAACTCATTCCCGGAGAATTTTCTCAGTTAAAGATAATATCTCTCCCTTCTAAGAATATCTAATAATCCATTTATTCTGCTCTTAAGGTATTTTTAGTTTTCTACACACATGATTATAACTTCTTAATAAACATTGATTTGTAACGTTATAATAATAAAACATTCTTGTTCTAAAATCTTCAAAAATGCAGATGTAAATTGGAAAATAGAATGTCTCTCCACTCCATGACCCTTCTCACAGGTAATCTCTATTGAGGTATGGGGCGTAGCCTTCATGACATTTTCCTATGCATTTACACGATGGGTGATTAGCGTCACTGTCTATGCGGGCCTGGCATAGACATACAGAAATAACATAAATGAGTGATGGAAGTGGGGAGTAAAACAGTGGGGCAGAGTAGGGGCGGAAGTCCTAGTGATGCATGCGCAGTAGTTACCCAGCAGCTTTGGCCAGTTACCATCATGTGGAATGACAGACAGGTCCAGTGTGGCAAAAACTTTTGATTTTTCAAGAGAAGCCTGAAATAGAGATTTTGAAGAAGTTCTTAATTTTCAACTATTGACAATTAATTCAAATATTTTATAGTCACTCGTGAAGTTAAACAAAACATACCCGAGGCTTGATGTGGCTGGAGGATGCTTTTTCAGCTGTGCCCCCATTAAAAAAATGTCACATTCAGCAAAATCTGGTTGTTTCTCTGTGCCAGACTGATGGTTCATTAGTATGCAATATGCAATAGTTGAGAGTCACTGGTCTAGATACTATATATAGACAATCTACTAATGTTCGTGGCTAATGCAAATTATTTTTATAGAGTCCAATTAAAACTTTATGTCTTTTGTGGCTATTTTAGACTTTTCCTTTTCCTTTAACTCAGCCTACACTATGTATTCTAACATGTGATTTGTAAACTTTTTGTCATTTTGTAATTCTTCATTAAATCTATGTTTTCTCATTCTGGTAAGAACTTGTAAGTTTCATGAAGACAGGAGAACCATCTGCTACTTCTTTTGTGTCACTTCTCCCTTGGCTCTTGAGTGAGTTCAATTCCATTCTATCTGTTGATTCTTTAAAAAAAAAACCAGTAGGGAGATTTATCTAGATTAGGTGATTTAAACAAAAGCAAGAAAACTTTTATCTTGCCTATGGCAAACTTGTGATTAAAAAAATTTCCCCAACTGTTATGTAGAAGATACTATCTAGAGAATGAAAAGACAAGCCACTTTCTCCACAAGGAGAAAGTACTTGCAAAAGACACATCTGATAAGGGATTGTTATCCAAAATACACAGATAGCTCTTAAAACTCAACAGTAAGAAAACAACCCAATTGAAAAATGAGCCAGAGACCTTAACAAATACTTCACCAGAGAAGACCTACAATTGGAAGATAAGCATATGAAAAGATGCGTCACATCATATATCATCAGGGAAATGCAAATTAGAGCAACGAGACACCACTACACATTTATCAGAATGGCCAAAATCTAGAATACTGACGATAACAAATGCTGGCAAGGATATGGAGCAACAGGAACTCTCATTCACTGGTGATGGGAATGTGAAATGGAATAGCCACTTTGAAAGACAGTTTGGGAGTTTCTTACAAAACTAAACACACTCTTAACCATATGATCCAAAAACCTCTCTCCTTAGAATTTACCTAAAGGAGTAAAAAACTGAGAACCACATCAAAACTGGAACACAATATTTATAGAAGCTTTATTCATAGTTACCAAAACTTGGAAGCAACCAAGGTATCTTTCAGTAGGTGAATGAACAAATGGATATATACAGACCATTGAATGTTATTCAGTCCTAAAAAAAATGAGCTATCAAGACATGAAAAGACTTGGAGGAAACTTAAATTGCTATTACTAAGTGAAAGAGGCATATATGAAAAGGCCACCTACTATATCAGTCCAACTATATGACCTTCTGGAAAAGGCAAAACTATGTGGAGAAGGTAAAAAGATTAGTGGTTGTGAGGAGTTAAGGATGAAGGAGGGATGAACAGGTAGAGCATAAAGGATTTTTGGGGCAGTGAGAATGTTCTTACAATACTCTATGTATGATACTCTAATGGTGGATTTGTGTCATTAATGTTGTTGTTGTTTTAGTCACTAAGTTGTGTTCAACTCTTTGAGACCCCGTGGACTGTAGTCCACCAGGCTCCTCTGTCCTTGAGATTGCCCAGGCAAAAATACTGGAATGGGTTGCCATTTCCTTCTCCAGGGTATCTTCCCAACCTAGGGATCAAACCTGCATCTCCTGCTTGGCAGACAGATTCTTTACCACTGAGCTACCTGGGAAGCCCATGTGTCATTATATACTTGTCCAAACCTGCAGAATATATAGCACCAACAGTAAACTCTTCCCAGTGGAGGGCATTGCTAATGAGGGAGACTATGCATATGTGTGGGCAGAGGGTCTATAAGAAATCTCTGCAACTTCTTCTCGATTTTTCTGTGAATCTAAAACTGCTCTAAAAATTAGTCTTAAAATGCAGACAAAATTCTGGTTAATACAGCCACATGACCTTCAAGAAAAGCATTCTGTAGTTACAATATTCACTTATTCCTTCCATAACTGTTTGTGGATCATGTACTATAGTGCCTTCCAGTGAGTAGGTTCTGAAGATATTGGAGGAGCAAGATAGATGAGGTTCTTGCTTTCATGGAGCTTACACAGGGTCTCCTTCCTCAATGGGACCCTGAAACCAACACATTTCAGTCTCAAGAATGTGGGCTATGCATACAGAAATGCTTCAGTACATATGTGCTTCCTTAGGGCAATTCACCCATATACAACTTGAGAAAGACTCATTATTGTGCCTGTTTGATAATAGAGTATATCAAATTCAGAATCTTTAGAACACGTTACCCAGCTGGCTGATCCATGCTTCTGATTTTCTTCATTTTGGATATAGCTTCATTTTTTTTTTCTTTTCACGTCCATCCCTTCCTGTGAATATATAATAAAGTGGTATCCAATTGCACATGCTGTTTATTAGCTTGCTTCTCAAAACCCCCATATATTGTGGGCCCGTTTCCAAGTCAACAAATATGTGGGTTTACATACACGTTGGAGTCAGAAAGCAGTTCACTCAGGCTCTAAAACCACACTGCTTGGGTTCACGTCCCTACTCCAGAATTACTAGCTGTGCTGATCTCGAGGAATTGAATTACCCTCTTAGTGCCCCTAGTCTGCCAATTGGGATGGTGGTAGTGGTGGTGGTTTAGTCACTAAGTTGTGTCTGAGTCTTGCAGCCCCATTGACTGTAGCCCTCCAGGCTCCTCTGTCCATGGGATTATCCAGGAAAGAATATTGGAGTGGGTCCCCCTTTCCTTCTCCAGGGGATCTTCCTGACCCAGGGATTTAACTTGCATCTCCTGCACTGCAGGCAGATTCTTTTCCACTGAGCCACCAAGGAAGCATCTAATTGTGATAGTAATATGACCTAATTCATTGTGTTGCTATAAGGATTAAATGAGAATGACTGTACAGTACAGTATAAAGACTCAATGATTTTAACTACCTTTCTATAGGATTGTTTTCAAACCTGTTTAAAGCAACCTTGTAAGAAAATCTTTTGCAGGGACCTACCTAAGTGAAGTGGTCCTGGAGAAGACTCTTGAGTTTCCCTTGGACAGCAAAGAGATCAAACAAGTCAGTTCTAAAGGAAATCAACCCTGAATATTCATTGGAAGGACTGACACTGAAGCTGAAGCTACAATACTTTGGCCACCTGATGCAAAGAGCCGAATCATTGGGAAAGACCCTGATGCTGGGAAAGATTGAGGGCAAGCGGAGAAAGGGACAACAGAGGATGAGATTGTTAGATAGCATCACTGACTCAATGGACATGAGTTTGAGCAAACTCCCGGAGATTGTGAAGGACAGGGAAGCCTGGCATGCTGCTGTCCATGGGATTGCAAAGAGTCAGACTTGACTTAGTGACTGAACACATCCACAAACACAGTGAGGCTAGGGAGAGGATCCAGAGTGTCCAATGCCTAGAGGTATTCCAGAAAAGTGGTTCTTTTGTTTCAGTGTATCTCATCACCAGCTGGAGACCCTGATGGAAATACAGAGGTTCAGATCTGATTTTCCTTCAGTGAGCTTGGGCCTCTGTGATCTTTATTACCTCCCCAGGTGAATCCCCAAGCGGTCCACAAAGAAATTGACAATCATAGCTCTACAAGTCTCTGCAACACTTTCAAAGCCATTGATCCATATCATAATTTGTAATGGCCACTTAAACTTCACAGAATGAATACAGACTGATCTAGTTAAACACTCCACTATTGATGGGTATTTAGGTTGTTTGCATTCTTTTTTTTTCAGTTGCAACAGTTGCTGCAGTAAATGTTCTTACACACCCATATTCTCTGTACATGTGTGAATGTCTGCAAGATAGATTTTTGGAAATGAAATTGCTGGGCCCAGAATATGCATGCTTTAAATTTTGATAGATATTGCCCAACTGCCCTCTGAAAGGTTATATCAATTTACTCTCCTGCCAACAGCGCTGAAGAGGGTACCTCTCTCCTTACCCTGTCATTTTTCTTTTGACTCAGGTTTTAACATTGTTTATTTTAGGGCACTGATGAAATCCACATCACTGATGAATGGATCCGTAAGCACCCAACTGATTACCTTTCAGGAACACATTCAGCAGCCCCATTGATACTTCAGAAATTTTCTTATCAGTGGCCTCCTCTATCACACAGCCAAGGCCACTAAATCTATATGCTTATCTTGGTATCTCGGGTGTACTCAAACATATAAGGAATTTTGCTGCTTCTCCTGGTTTCAGGCTGAGTTTTCTGTTTTCTGTGAAAGAGGTTATTATTTATAGCCAAGAAATTCTGAAGTCAAAAAATATAATTCTCCCATTGTTGAGTTCCTGGATGCCTTTCTCCGATCAGAGCCGTATCTCTGAGTAACACATCACGGGAGTGACAGCTCTCTGGTGATTTAGGAGCCTGCCAGATCATTAGAGCATTACCAATGTAAGGATGTATTAGTGTAACACATCATCAGCGTGTTATCGCTCTGTGATGAATTGCTCCAAATCAGAACAATGGCCTAAAGAAACTATGAATTCTTTTAGAGTTACAAATGAAATCTTTTTTTTTCAATAAGGAATAAATAAATATGAATGTTCTTTTTTCACAGTGAAGAGGGGTTTAAATCATGTATTTTTGATCTTTTGATTATCCTTTGGTTATTGTCTAGTTTGAGCTAGAGATGGGGTCTCCAGGCCAGATAGGTGGGAGATTTTCTAGCTATGAAATTAATTACTTGTGCCGAGGGAAGGTGAGCATTGGGAAGAAAAGGTTTTCTTCACTGCAATACTTGGGGGATATTTTCCTCTACATTGTGGGATATCTGTGAATATGGAGCTTTTCATTTGTGCATTTGCTTTTAAAAGG
The DNA here is from genome assembly GCF_003369695.1 of Bos indicus x Bos taurus. Lineage (NCBI taxonomy): Eukaryota > Metazoa > Chordata > Mammalia > Artiodactyla > Bovidae > Bos > Bos indicus x Bos taurus. Next base: position 44,459,701 of record NC_040093.1, read on the forward strand.
GATCTCCTTGAAAGCAGAGACCATCTTTTTAGTAGCTTGGTCAGCCACCACAGTGCCTGAATGCTGTGTATTGAAATCTTAGAGATGGAGAAGAGAATGTATTGCTTCAAAGCCAAATGTTCCCACCATTGGAGTCATTCTTTTGCCTAAAAATAGTCCCTTCAGAGGCTTCCCAGGTGACACTAGTGGTAAAGAACCAAGCTGCCAATGCAGGAGATGTAAGAGATTCAGTTTCGATCCCTGGGTCAGGAAGATCCCCTGGAGGAGGGCAAGGCAACCCACTCCAGTATTCTTGCCTGGAGAATCCCATGGACAGAGGAGCCTGGCGGGCTACAGTCCATAGCGTTGCACAGAGTCAGACGTGACTGAAGCCACTTAGCACAGCATAGCACAGCAGTCACTTTAGAGGGCTTCCCAGGTGGCTCAGTGCTAAAGATGTAGATTCGATCCCTAGGTTGGGATCTTGGAGCCTGGCGGGCTACAGGGCATGGGTTGCAAAAGAGTTGAACACGACTGGGCATTTAAACAACAATAAAAACAGTAGCTTTAGAATGGGCTCCTTGGGGACTTTCCTGGTGGTCGAGTGGTTGGGACTTCACCTTACAATACAGGGGTTGTATGTTCAATCCCTTATTGGGGAGCTAAAATCCTATGCTCCTTAAGGCCAAAACATCAAAACATAAAACAGGAGCAACATTGTACCAAATTCAATAAAGGCTTTAAAAATAGTCCACATTAAAAAAAAAAAAAAAGCTTTTTAAAAAATGAATGGGCTCCTTAAAGTGGAATTGTGCCAACATGAGGAATGAGAAGGGTCTTGCCCAATGGCTCAGCAGGTAAAGAATTCGCCTGCAATGCAGGAGACATAGGAGCCCACAGGTTCCATCCCTGGGTTGGGAAGATCCCCTAGAGGAGGAAATGGCAACCCACTCCAGTATTCTTGCCTGGGAAATCCTATGGACAGGGGAGCCTAGTGGGCTGCAGTCCATGGGGTCGCAGAGTCAGACACACTGAGTGATTATGTCTGCATGCACGAGGGGTGAGAGGTGCATGAACTCTCCAATGCTAGCAAGAGCAAAAAAGACTTCTAAGGGAAGGAATAGAATGTAAGTGACCACTGTCTTATGTTTTTACTTAAGACTGGTTAAAGCCATGGGTGTAGAAGTAGCCTGACTTGGGTTTGAATCCTTGCTTAATCACTTCCTAGTTTGGGCAAGGGACTGGACCTCTTTGAGCCAGTTTCTCCATCTGTAAAATGGGGATGCAACTAGTAACTGCCTTGGGGGATTATTGTGATGATTAGATGAGTTATGGCTTGGAAAGGGCTATGATACAGTGCCTGGAACACAGGAAGTGCCTCACACGTACAACCACAGTGGCTGTTGTTATCATCATGGTTTTGAAATTTGCTGCCAGAAGAGAAAAAGCCTTGGTATTTTAAGAGCTCTCGGGGTGAGACTCATAGTATTTTCAGACCCATAGCATTTACTTTCCATGTTTCCTAGCTAAATATTTTACCTTCTCTGAATTAAGATGCTGCAGCGCTCACATTGAAAGACATACTTTCAAATGGGATCTTCCAAGAAACCACAAGTCCCTGGAGCAAACTTCCTTATAACCAAGTTCCAGACACGAGGAGAGAATTTGCAAGTGGCCCTTGGCATAAAAGGCAGCCTGTACAATTTAAAAATGATGAAGTTTGAGGTAAATAACACCCCGAAACTTCTGCTGTTGGTATTACTGTGAGGTGGGCACTGTGCTAAGTCTACTGCCTTGGGTCCCATCAATAATCGGATGAGATAGGCATTCATAATCCCACTCAGCAGATGAGAAAAGTAAGTCTCAACATGGTCAGGGAACTTGCCCAAGGACACATGGCCAGAAATATGTGGAACCAGAATCTCATCAAAATTTTCTGATTCAAGAACCCAAGGTCTTAAGTCTTACACATTTTTGGGGAAAACACACATTTCACATTCACTGGGTAGTTCTGCACGTTTTGAGGTGTGCAGCCCACCTCGAGCATTCTTTGAAATAAATACAAATGGAAAACACCAAAAAAAAAAAAAAAAATCAACATCACCATCACAGAGGATAGCAGAAACACTGGTCACCCTACAGCCAGGCAGTCAGCGCGGCCTGAGTTCACCTAATCCAATGGAGCCTTCCAGGGGAGGTGTTGAAGGCTGCACTTGACTTTCGCCACCCTCTGCAGCCCGCTGCTCATTGTTCTCAGCCTTTGTAGGAATGACATGCAAGCTAAAGATAAGCAAAGATGGATTATAAAAAGGGTCCTCCCATTTCTGCCCCCTCCTTCCTCCTTCCTCCTTCCAAGCAATTTGCAAAGAACAGTTCTGTCCCAATCAGGCATCACAGCACAGACTTGTGATCAACTTAATTCTGCAGCATGCTGCCAAAGGTTCATGCATCAGCACGTCAAATTTGGGGTTCTGAGAAAGAGCAATGATCTTCTGTGGCTACCGATTTTGTTTAAAAAACACCTTCAAATGGAATAAACACATCAATGCCAGAGACAGTGTTACAAATCACTTCAGTGATTTTTTAATTTCTGCGGGTAGGTAGAAAGTAAGTTCATTAAAACGAGTTTTTCCTAATTGTCGGGAGACCTGTTTTCTTTGGAACGGTTTTGGGAGGCTGAGGAGGCCACTGTTTCCCTTGATTTTTTTTAATTTTATTTTTTGCAGTTGTTTTGGAGGACAATTTTCCCTGACATCTAGCTGGTTGTTTTATGGCTTTAAGAAATATATTGGTTTATTCATCTGTTGCAACTATAATAATATTGCCATTGGAGTCCAACTCAGTAATAAATCAGGCCATTCCTTTCCACTCTATACAAATAATTAAAATAAAAATCGACTGTGCCAGTGAATTTGTTCTACAAGCAGAATAGAATTGGGTGCTATAAGTCTAGATATTTGGGCTGACACAGGACAGTATATCTTAAAAATAAGAAACCAAAAGGTGGGAAAATAAGACCTTATTTCATTATGTGCAATTTATAACATTTATCTTGAAGATAAAGTTTCCTTCCTCTGTTGCCTATTAACTAGAAGCCAGAATTGGAATACTGTGGAGGGTTCATGGCATTACACGCTCTCCCCACTCCCTCCTCTTCATCCCCTCCCTGCTTTTTTCATTCCTCGTTTCCTTCATCATTAAAAAAACAAGTTGAGGTTCGTTATTGGAGCTCTAGAAATAAGGGCCTGTTATTTATGCATTCATGCTCGCATGTCATCTACAGTTTTATTCCTATACTACATTTTTTTCCTGAAAAGAATTAAGGCAGCTTGCAAAAACACATAATTCAAAATAAAGTAAAAATGAGTGAGTCAGAAAAATTGGTGGAAAGGGGGAAATTGGTTCAGAAGAATAAAATGAAGGCGTGCAATTGACCCACACAAGATATGCTATGAAGTCTGGCATATTTTGAGAGGAAAGCCATGATTTGGCTTGGAGGCTTCTTTTGGGTTAATGGTAATTCCCAGTAAACATTAGATTGGGTATGTGCTCAGTTGTGTCCGATTCTTTGCGACCCCATGGACTGTAGCCCACCAGGCTCCTCTGCATGTGGGATTTTCCAGGCAAGAATACTGGAACAGGTTGCCATTTCCTACTCCAGGGGACCTTCCCAACCCAGGGAGAGAACCCACATCTCTTGTGTTTCCTGCCTCGGCAGGCAGATTCTTTACCACTGCACCACCCGGGAAGCCCAACCACTAGATTAGAAACACATTAATGACTCAGGAAAAGCCAAACTGAGACTGGTATTGACATCAGAGAGATTTTCCAAGAGGACGCTATAACTGAGGGGCAAGAGTCTTCAACAACATCCTTAAGAAACCCAACCAAGCAGCTAGGCTTTTTCTTATACTTGTACCTCCCTGAAGGACAATGGCACAGCACCAAAGGGCAAAAACATTTCTATGGGAGTCAGATATGAAGCCTAGACAGGCAGTTTCCTCTTGCCCTCCCCTAAGCCAGGAAGAAATCATGGCACACCCATGTAGTGTTTCTCAAACTTCACTGTGCATAAGATCCACCTAGCAAGTTGTTAAACTTTCCATACATGAGAGTAAGACAGGTTTTGCTACAGAAACAAACAGCCCCCAAATCTCATGGGCTAAAAACGACAAAGGTTAATTTCTTGGTCCTACTACACGAGCACTACAGGTCCCCAGTAGTGGGTAGGGTCGGGAGTGGGGGTGTCTCTACTCTCTGGCTTTTGCACTCAGGAATCCAGGCTTTGGGAGGGTCCATCTCCATGTTTCTTCCGTAATTGTCTGGGCACAAAAGAGATCCCATGGACCGTAGCCCACCAGGCTCCTCTGTTCATGAGATTTTCCAGGCAAGAATACTGGAATGTGTTGACATGTCTTTCTGAATGGGATCTTCTCAACCTGGGGATCAGAACACGCATCTCTTACGTCTCCTGCATTGGCAGGCGGACTCATCAGAAAAGACCCTGGTGCTAGGAAAGATTGAAGGCAGGAGGAGAAGGAGACGTCAGAGGATGAGTTGATTGGACGCCATCACCAACTCAATGGACATGAGTTTGAGCAAGCTCCGGGAGTTGGTGATGGACAGGGAAGCCTTGCGTACTGTGCTCCATTGGGTCACAAAGCATCAGACACCACTGAGCGACTGAAATGAACTGAGCACCACCTGGGAAGTGGTGTTCTAGGAGTCTCGATCATCTGCCTTCTGGCTCCCATCACTCTGGGGTCCACGTGCTTGTGCTCAGGCTGAAGTTACCATCTTCTGTGCTGAGTGGGAGGGGGGGTTCTTACTTTCCGTAGAAGAACTCAGAGATGTATATCAGATTGCTCCCCACATCTCCTCTGAGGGGGAACTGGGACCCTGCCCCTTCCCTGGACTATTGTTTCTTGACTGCCTTTCTTTGTTTCTGCATTAAGAGCTATTGTTTATCCCTCAGGAATCTGCCATGAGGATTTCCCTGAGTGGCCTTTAGATATGTGCTGAGTGTGTAGCGCATTGTGGTAACATGCTGACAATACCTGCCCTGTAGTTATTCTGTGGAAACAGCTAGTCCTAGACCAGAATGTGTTTAATGGTCATGTATTCCTGAGAGTGGAGAAGGAAATGGCAACCTGCTCTAGTATCCTTGCCTGGAAAGTCCCGTGGACAGAGGAGTGTGGTGGGCAACAGTTCATGGGGTATGGAAGAAGAGTTGGAGTTGACTTAGTGACTAAACCTTCACAACAGTTCTTGACAGTAGAGTTGAAGAGCCTAATAAGGACCCTTGTGATTTCAAGATGCCTCCCCTTCGAAAGGAAAGTAGATGTGTTACCTATAGTATACTTACAGATTGGGCCAAGATTTTCCTCGTTGAGTAATCTTTGTTCTGTTGTGACAACATAAGGTCCCAGAGTTCCAAGGCATAAACCAGAAGTTCTTAACTAGATGTAAGAGAAGGAATCACCTTAGATCTTTGGGGAAAAGTCACATGCTTGAAAACTCTAGGCTGATTCCTGGACTTCTCTGTTTATTTATTTATTTATTTATTTTTATTTTTTTAATTAATTTTATTTTATTTTTAAACTTTACATAATTGTATTAGTTTTGCCAAATATCAAAATGAATCCGCCACAGGTATACATGTGTTCCCCATCCTGAACCCTCCTCCCTCCTCCCTCCCCATACCATCCCTCTGGGTCGTCCCAGTGCACCAGCCCCAAGCATCCAGTATCGTGCATCGAACCTGGACTGGCATCTCGTTTCATACATGATATTTTACATGTTTCAATGCCATTCTCCCAAATCTTCCCACCCTCTCCCTCTCCCACAGAGTCCATAAGACTGTTCTATACATCAGTGTCTCTTTTGCTATCTCGTACACAGGGTTATTGTTACCATCTTTCTAAATTCCATATATATGCGTTAGTATACTGTATTGGTGTTTTTCCTTCTGGCTTACTTCACTCTGTATAATAGGCTCCAGTTTCATCCACCTCATTAGAATTGATTCAAATGTATTCTTTTTAATGGCTGAGTAATACTCCATTGTGTATATGTAATTAAATCTTCACAGGTGATTTTGAAGCGTCCTCCTGGATAAGAAGTACAGGCACTG